>NC_052149.1:62640022-62949832 GCF_902713615.1 Scyliorhinus canicula
GTCGTGAATCATGAGCCCTGGAGAAGTTGGCTGGACTCCAGGAAATCTGTGGGGTGGTATTGGGGTGTTCCTTTCTCCATAGATACTGCCTTCCCTGCTGAGAAGTATTGCATTTTCTATTTTTAATTGAAAAAGTCTACCTACTCCATCTTCGATGGAAGATTCTCAAAATAGTGTTCGCATGGTCCAGCATGGGAGCAGATTCTGCAGGAAACAAACACATAAGGGAACAACCTCTTTTTCGACAGTGGTGTTCCCATGACATTTTGACCATTCCTTCAATTAAAAAATAAATAAATTTAGAGTACCCAATTATTGTTTTTTTCCAACTAAGGGTAATTTAGTGTGGCCAATCCACCTAACCTGCGCATCTTTGGGTTGTGGGGGTGAAACCCACGCAGACATGGGGAGAGTGTGCAAACTCCACACGGACAGTAATCATGGGCCGGGATTCGAACCTGGGTCCTCAGCGCCGCAGTCCCAGTGCTAACCACTGCGCCACTTGCCGCCCCTGATCATTCCTTCAATAACCATCAATGTCACGACAGGCCATCTCCCCAGCAACGGGTGAGCAATTTGCTTCTCTCGCACGTATCTTATTTATTCCGTACAGCACTTTTCTGTACATTCATTTCATCATGATAGGTAATTCCCTCTCTCTTTAGCTAAGTTTTATGCTTATTAATTAAAAGTTTAGAGAAGAATTTAACCAGCCAATCTGATGCATCACCTCTATTTCACATCCTTATAACCCAGTTACCTACCTGTAATGTCTGCATGCATTTGTACAAATAGAAGATTCTTGCTCAATCCACCACACATAAAGAGAGTGTCGATTTGATGTCCTGCTGTCAGCATCGCTTCCAATATGTGACGGGTTCCCAGCTGAATAAAGGTAAATAAAACCATATAGTTAAGTGCAGAAGCTATTAAATAGTTACAAAGCTAATTGCTTGTTTCAGGCAAAATACTGTGGATGCTGGAAATAAAACAGAAAATGCTGGATAAACGCAGCAGGTCCGGCAGCATCTGTGGAGAGAAACACAGTCAACAGTTGGGATTCTCAGGGCAGCAAGGTGGTGCAGTGGTTAGTGCTGCTGCGTCACGGCGCTGTGGTCCCAGGTTTGATCCTGGCTCTGGGTCACTGTCACTGTGGAGTTTGCACGTTCTCCCCATGTTTGCGTGGATTTCACCCCCACAACCCAAAAGGTGTGCAGGATCAGTGAATTGGCCACACTAAATTGCCCCTTAATTGGACAAAATGAATTGGGAACGCTAAATTTATGTTAAAAAAAAAGTTGGGATTCTCTGTTCCCACCGGCAGCGCACTCCCGTCTGCGGGTCTGCTGGTGACGTGGGGTGTCTTCAATAGGAAATTCCATTGACAAGCGGCAAGAGTAGAGAATCCCCCGCCAGCGAACAGCACGCTGCCAAGTAACACACGGCTGGGGGACCGGAGCATCCAGCTCAGGATCTAAATGTCCCTTTTCCAGATCCCAAACGCAACACTGTTTCTCTCCACAGATGCTGCCAGCCCTGCAGAGTTTATCCAGCGGTTTCTGTTTTTGTTACATTCATCATTAATAGATTTTCAGAATAATTGCCCATAATATTTTTAAAATTCACGTAAAATAATTTGAGGAAGAAGTGTCAATTCCAATTCCAATATGTGAGGCAAGACATTTGACTTGTGGCCAAAAAAGGCACCATGTTACTGTGCCGGTCTGTTCCGCATGAGGTACAATCAATATTCAACTTTGCGCCTTTATATGCCATTTTGTGAAAAGGCATCCCATTGCAGCTTGCGAGGTACTGGTTGGAGAGAATGAAGAATTGGCCAGTTGCTGCGCTTATGAAGTTGGCAGCTTAGGTCTGGGAAGGTGGTAATTCTGTGAAGGGCTGCAAACATACTTAGAGTGGGCTGCAGTCTTCATATTCGTCAAACAGAACATGTGCTTCGCCTTGGCGCAAATAAATAAAAACTAGGTATTTCATCCAGCATCCAGCAATTTCTTTTAGGATTACTAGCCAGACCGCTCAATGCCTGACACAACGAGGCGAAGGATACTAGCAAGATCACTTGTACATGGATTTCACATTGGGTTCATTTAAGTAGTTCCAGGTCATGAGTTGCATGCATAAGGTTAATGACCTTTTCAAATAGGCATCCTGGACAACTAAAAGTATCCCAAGCCAACATGAAATCTGGTGGAGTTCACGCATGACAGATTGGATTGTGAAACATGGGGGCCGTATGTGATTGTTGACCGACTGGGCAGCCATGAGTTAAATTTCTGCTCTACAGTGTAATTTTCCTCAGATATTCAAATTACTTTGTTGTGTCACCACTGAGTGTCTTTCTTATGTTTTGGGTGTATTTGAATCAAATTTGTCTAAATGTTGTGGGAGCAGGTATCCTGTTTGACTTTTTCCCTTGTCCCTCAGCTCTACCTTAACTTGGAGAATGGGCAAAAGTGGTAGCATGAAGATAAAAATCTGGAATATAGTGCCTCAGAGTGTGATGGAGGCAGATTCAATTGAGGTCTTCAAAAGAGTTTAGGATAATTATCTGAAGAGAAAAAAAACAGAGGGTCTATGGGGAAAGGTGGGGGAGTGATACCAGGTGAGTTCCTGTTGCAGCAAGCCAGAATTTAATTCAGCATTGGGCAGAATTTAATACTCTCTCTCGTGACATGTTTAGTGGCAGCTGGTTCTGGGTTGTTCCAAAGAAGAAAGGTTGTCAGAGGCCTGAGATGCTGCTTTTTCAGCCCAGCAATGCTTGATGGAATTTAAGGGTGAGTGGGGTGCTATCATTACTTTTGGTATGATAGCAAGATGCATATTTTATTAAAATTGAAGTAGAAATAGTGTTTGGTCATCAGCCACATGACTTCACGAAGAATGTTGGATGCAAGCTGTGTATAAGCCAGACTCCTTTAAACTGCGCATAGTAAAACATGCAATGGCAATTATGAAAATAAGTCACTGAAAGGGCCAGGTAGTTCCTGTTTGCAGTAGGGAATTTTATAATATCAAATTGGAAATTGATCTAAATTGGTGTCATGCTTAGCCATCTCCTCGTTCCTTATTGAGTCACAAAACTGGAGAACATTTGCAGGATCTTTCAATTTGGAGGAGATTGATGTTGTGAGTTCTCTTCTAGTCATTCTCTTCTTGCTCACATCATTTATATTTATAATGACATCAGGAATAGGAGCAGGAGTAGACAATATGGCCATCTGGCTCCATGCTCCATCAGACAATACAATTGTGGTTGATCATTTAATTCAATTCCACTCCCCATATCGCTTGATTCCCCGCGATCAAAAATCTTTTTATCTCGTATAAAGGTTGTCGGGTTTGATAATTTCAGAGCACTATGCCAATGGGGACTTTTGTGGAACATATATTGAAAATACTACTATTGAATGAAATTTAATTCTCAAGAGCATTGATTTGCAAGGAGGAACAGAAGTAAAACTGTAAAGGACTGGCTTTATAGATAGGTTGATTCATGTACAATTGAGATATATTCCCATAGGTTGGAAAGGAAGAGCACACAAAGCCAGAGCTCCCTTGATGACAAAAAAGGTAGAAAGTGGGAAGAAATATAAGAGCTGGATATTGTATATAATGGTCTGTCACATAAAGGGTTAAAGTGGAACTGAATACAGTATCATTCAGACAGTGATTTAAGAGAACACATAATCTGCACTTCGTGATCAGCATCATGTTGAACAGAGCCGTGAGTAGACGCAAGCATGGAGCCAACTCCTATATTGGACCTTTAATGTACCTCTATATAATTTCTAGTAGTTAATAAATTCTTACTGTTAAACTACGTAACACAACAAATAATTAAAATCTACTGAACTATACCCAACTACTTTCAACAGGTATGACAGATCTCTGAGAATAAGGTTGAGTGTCGAAAGTTCAGAGGGGCAGGGAAAAAGAAATATGAGAGGCAAAAAAAGAATACAAGAGACTGGCATAAAGAGGAATACTTTTGTAGAAGTGTAGTGGAGTGTGGCCAATTAGGAGACCAAAATGGGGAAACATGCATGGAGGTAATGAGTATGACTGAGGTACTAAATTAGTTCTTTGCATTTGTCTTTACCAAGGCACAAGATGCTGCCAAAGTTGGAGTAAAGGAAGAAGGAATTAAGATATTTAATGAGCTAAAAATTGATAAATAAGAGGTATTGGAAAGGTTGCCTGTACTTGAAGTTGATAAGTCACGAGGAGCAGATGGGATGCACCCGTAAGGGTGGAAGTTGCAGAGACACTGGCCATAATCTTCCAATCCTTCTTATACACAGGGATAGTGCCACAGGACCGGAAACTTGGGAATGTTACATATCTGTTCAGTAAAGGGTTTACAGATAGGCCCATCAACCAGTCAGTTTAACCTGTGATGGGAAAGCTTTTAGGCAGCATGGTGGTGCAATGGTTAGCACTGCTGCTTCTTGAGTGTGAGAGCGTGTGAGAGGCGCTGAGGACCCGGGGGCGATCCTGACCCTGGGTCACTGTCCGTGTGGAGTTTGCACATTCTCCCCGTGTCTGTGTGGGTCTCAACTCCACAACCCAAAAAGATATGCAGGGTAGGTGGAATGGCCACGCTAAATTGCTCCTCAATTGGAAAAAAATAATTGAGTATTCTAAATTCATAAAAAAGAAAATAAAAAGTAATGGAAAAGCTTTAAAATACAATAATCTGAACAACTTCAACTTGGAATAAAAGTGGGAATTTTTAAAAGGTAAATCATGTTCAATTAACCTGATTCAGTTTTTGATTTGGGTAACGCAGTTGATGTGGTGTCACGATGTGTGTGACTTCCAAATGGAGTTTGGCAAAGTGGCACACGACAGACTTGTCTGCAAAGGTGAAGCCAGTGAACTTCTTCCATCGGGCAGGAGATTCAGAAGTCTGAGAACACGGACGAACAGACTCAAAAACAGCTTCTTCCCCACTGTCACCAGACTCCTAAACGACCCTTTTATGGACTGTCCTCATTAATACTACACCCTGTCTGCTTCATCCGATGCCAATGCTTATGTAGTTACATTGTATATATTGTGTAGCCCTATTATGTATTCTCATGTACTTTCTTGAATTCTGTTCAATTCCCTTTCTTCCAATGTACTGAATGATCTGTTGAGCTGCTTGCAGAAAAATACTTTTCACTGTACCTCGGTACACGTGACAATAAACAAATCCAAATCCAAATCCAAATCCATCCAAATAAAGGAACAGTGCGCGGACATGGATAGTAAGTTGGCTGAGTAACAGGAAACAGAGTAGTGATAAAAAAATGGATAAAAGCAAATTACTGCGGATGCTGGAATCTGGGTACCCAGAGGTATCCAGTACCTCTCCCATCACCCATGGCACCTTCCCATGTAATCGCAGAAGGTGTAACACCTGCCCCTTTACCTCTTCCATGCTTAACATCCAGGCCCAAAACACTCATTCCAGGTTAAGCAGCATTTCACTTGAACCTCCTTCAATTTGGTCTATTGCATTCGCTGCTCCCAATGTGGTCTCCTCTATATCGGAGAGACCAAACGCAGACTGGGTGATCGCTTTGCTGAGCATCTTCGGTCTGTGCGCATTCAGGATCCTGGCCTGCCTGTTGCTTGCCATTTAAACAAAAGACCCTGCTTCCATGCCCATATGTCTGTTCTTGGCCTGCTGCAATGTTCCAGTGAAGCGCAACGCAAACTAGAGGAACAACATCTCATCTTCCGGTTAGGCACACTACAGCCTTCCGGCCTGAACATCGAATTCAACAACTTCCGATGATCAGCTCTACCCCACCTCGACCCATTTGTTTTCATTTCACTTTAACTGTCTTTTACCATTTCTTTCTTTCCTGCACCTTTCTCCTCTTTGCTTCCCCCTTCCCCTCCCCTCACACCAACAGTTCATCCTCTGATGTTAGTTTCCCTGCTGTTTGACCGTTCACATCTTTTTCCTCGCTGCGGACTGCCATTAGCATTCTTTCCCCTTGGTATCTGTGGCCACTAGCACCCAGTTTCCCTGGGTTTCTGTGGCTATGACTCATCTTTCATTCTCACTCCACAGTATAAATATTTCCCACTCTCTGTCTGTTAGCTTTGACAAAGAGTCATCGGACTCGAAACGTTAGCTCTTTTCTCTCCCTACAGATGCTGCCAGACTTCCTGAGATTTTCCAGCATTTTCTCTTTTGTTAGTGATAAAAAAGCTGTTTTTCAGACTGGTGGACGGAAGGTAGGCAGTGGCGTTCTCCAGGAGTCACTACCAGGCCTATTACTTTTAATGATATATATTAATGACCTAGACATGGATACACATGGCACAACTTTAAAATTTTCAGACAACATAAAACTTGAAATATTGTGAGCTGCGAGGTGGCTAGCGATAGACTTCAAGGGGACCTAATGGTCTGATGGATTAGGTGGACAGATTAAATTTGATGCTGAGAAATGTGAAGTGACATAATTTGGTTGGAAGGGAGAGGCAATATACATTAAAGAGTATACAGAGACCTATATGTGCAGAATTGTTAAAGGTGGCAAGACAGGTTGAAAAAGTAGTTTAAAAAGGCTTATTGAATCCAGGATTTTAAAAGTCAAGACATAGAATACAAAAGCAATAAAGTTGTGACATACCTTGATAAAATCGTGTTTTGACCTCACATAGAGTATTGTGTCCAACTCTGGGCACAATAAGAATAATGTGAAGGCTCTAGAGAGGATGCAGTAAATATTTAGAAGAGTAGTTCCAGATATTAGGGACTTCAGTTATGAGGATAGGTTGGAGAAACTACAGAGAGAATAGTAAGTTGAAAGGAGATTGATAGAGATGTTCAAAATGATGAGGGGTCTAGACAGTACTCAGCAGGTCAGACAGCATCTGTGAAGAGAGAAACAGATTTAACGGGCGGGATTCTCCAATAATGGGGCTATGTCCCCACGGCCGCGAGAAAACGGGCGTGAATCACTCCGGACTTTTGTCTTGAAAGTCCAGGGCGATCCTCCGTTTTTAAGGGGGTTTGCAGGGCCCCAGAGTGCTCCTCGCAACTCTGGCTGTTGAGAAGGGGCCCTGCACTTCCAGCTGCAGGTCCGTGCATGCACGCGGCAGCCGCCTGAGGCGCCTGCCCCGCGCGACATGGCGGACCCACACAGCGGTCCCGCGCCAAAGAAGTAGTCCACCCCCCAGATCGTGTACGCCCCCTCCCGATCGTGGGCCTGTCCGTCGTGGAGGCCCCACTCCGGTGACGTATCCCCACGCCCACCCCACCAAGACAGCCGCCGCAGCTGCGACTCCGAGCACCCGCCGGATGGAACCATACATGAACCACAGCGGCGGGAACTTGGCCGGTCGTCTGTGGAGAACCGCGGCGGGGGCCGATGCGACGAAGGCTTTGCGGGTCCGACACCCCATTCTCCATCCCCGCGCCGGGAGTGACTGTCGCACGGAGGTTCGGAGAAACCCGGCCAACATTTCTGCCTTTTAGGTGTCGGGTAGTTTAGAGGAAGAGCTCTGAAGGGCTTTACTGAGGTGAAGTGGTTAGGGTAATTAGAATAGTTAGAAGTGCCCTTATTTAATTCAGCTAAGACAATTGACTGGAGTGGAAAAGTATGAGTGCTATTTCTTTTCAAACATTAGGTTGTAACTGTCTGAAATCGATGGCAGCTACTGCTACAGAATGAATAACAAAATACTCAACAAATATGAGGTAAATCCTGGGAATGGCAAAGAAACAAGATAAAGAGTAAGGAGCAAGATGTACATGTTAAAGGAGGAGCTGTGGACTTCCGGTAATAGTCATGGTGTGAGTGGTCACACACATGGCAGCTCCTGTTCGAGGGCATAGAAAAGAGCTCTTTTTACCCGAAAACGGGAGAAACTAAGAATAGCTGAATGTCGGAGAAGTTTCCCCCTCAGGTGTGACATGCCTGCTGGCTACCAAACCCGATAGAAGAAGGTGAAAAACCTGGCCAAGGAGTTGGAAAAGACCTGTGCGCCGCAGTTACTGGAACGATAGTGGTGGGGGAAAGGCCAGTACAGGTTGGAAAGCTCCAGCTGGAACAGATGACGGGGAGGGCAATAGGGTAAGGGGGTGCAGTACGAGTACAAGGAGAAGGCAAGCTGAATGTTAGCACATCAACTACAGAGGCAGGCCACATCCAGGGAAATATTGAGGATATGGACAGAGACAGAGGAGGTGGTGACGGAGCCGGGGAGGATAAATGAGATGTTGAGGGAATACTATAAGAAGCTGTATGAAGCGAGCTCAGGGGTGTGAAGAAGGGGACATGGGGCAGATTTTGGATGGGCTGGAGTTTCCGCAGTTGGAGGAAGAGAAAAGGCAGGTGCGAGAGGAGCCTTTGTGGCTGAGGGAGGTATTGGACAGTATAAGGGGTATAAAGTCGGGAAATGTCCCAGGGGCTGAAGGTTACCCGGCGGAATTTTATAAGGTGTTTGCGACCGAACTAGCACTGCATCTGTTGGTGGTGTTTAGTGAGGTGCTGGCGAAGGGGAAGGCGCCGGAGACGATGACGCAGGCTACGATTACATTGATACCAAAGAAGAGGAAGGACCTGTTGAATGTGGGTCGTGCAGGCCAATATCATTGTTAAACACCGATGTAAATGTGCTGGCTAAGCTGGTGGTGGGGAGGATGGAAGGTTGTGTCACGGAGGACCAGGCAAGTTTTGTAAAGGGCAGGCAACTCTCCAGTAATATAAGGCGATTGTTAAACGTGATTATGGGCGCGATTCTCCGCACCCCACGACGGGGGGGTGGGAAATTGCCGGGGGGAGGGGAGAATCGCGGGAGAGCCGGGCCGGGCGAATCACGACATGCCGCCCTGGCACCCCCGCGCGGTTCTCCCCCCCCCCCCCCCAAAAAATGCGTGTCACGTTTTGCGACAAGCCGCTCGGAGAATCGCTGCTCGCTGTTTCTCACGGCGACCGGCGATTCTCCGGCCTGGATGGGCCGGGCCGCCTGCCGAACCCGACCGGTTCACGCCGGCGCCAACCACACCTGGTCACTGCCGGCGTGAACAGCGCGCGACTGGTAAGTGGGGGGCCTGTGGGGGGGGCGGACTTAGGATCGAGCACCACGGGCGTGCTCATGAGATGTCTGGCCCGCGATCAGTGCCCACCGATCGTCGGGCCGGCGTCTCTAAAGGACGCACTCTTTTCCCTCCACCGCCCCGCAAGATCAAGCCACCATGTCTTGCCGGGCAGCAGAGGGGAAGACGGCAATGGCGCATGCGCGGGTTGGCGCCGGCCAACCTGCGCATGCGTGGCTGACGTAACTTAGGCGCCGCCGGCCACGTCATTCTCGGCGCGCCGCTTTCGTCAAAGGCCCGGCACCCGAGATTCACTTGCCGCCGCTCCTAGCCCCTCGGTGGGGGAGGTGGAATAGGGGACGAGGAGCGGCCTCCAATGCCGGAGTGAAACACTCCGGGTTTCACTCCGGCGTCGGCTGTTTGTCTCCATTTCTGAGACTCTGTTGGGACTCTGTTGGGAGGTCGGGTACCGGAGTTGTGGGTGTCCACGGATGCGGAGAGGGCATTTGACCGGGTGGAGTGACGGTTACCTGTTTGAGACCCTGGGAAGGTTCGGGTTTGGGCAGACGTTTGTGGCATGGTGTGCCTGTTATATGTGGCACCGGTGACTAGCGTACGGACCGCAATATGAGTTTACGAAGTTTCAGGTTACACAGGGGAACAAGGCCAGGGTGCCCGCTTCACCATTACTGTTTGCACTAGCAATAGAGCCCCTGGCAATGGCCCTCAGGGGTCAGCAGAGTTACAAGAGATTATGAGGGGCGTTAAGGAGCATCAGGTGTCACTGTATGCAGACGATCTGTTACTGTACGTGTCAGACCTGCTGGAGAGCATGGAGAAGATTATGGGCCTATTAGAGATGTTTGGGGCGCTCTCAGGATACAGGTTGAACGTAGGGAAAAGTGAAGTGTTCCCGGTGAATAAATTGGGTCGGAGAGCCAACCGAGGGTGGCTGCTATTCAAGGTAGCCAGAGACAGGTTCAGATACCTGGAGATCCAGGCAACGGGAAAGTGAGCGACGTTGCATAAATGGAATTTAACAAAGCTAGTGGAGGAGATTAGCGAGGACTTTAAGAGGTGGGATACGCTGCATCTGACTCTGGCAGGGAGGGTTCAAGTGGTGAAAATGAATGTCTTGCCAATATGCTTATTCATATTCCAGATGCTTCTGATTTTTGTTCCAAAGGCCTTTTTCTGGCAAGTGAATATGATTATTTCAGAGTTAGTGTTGGTGGGGACGGTGCCAAGGGTACAGAGGGCCATGTTACAGAGGCAGAAGGGGGGAGTTGGAATTGCCAAACTTATTACATTATTATTGGGCAGCGAATGTGGAGAAGGTGAGGCGGTGGTGGGAAGGAGAGGGGGCAGAATGGGTTAGGATGGAGGAAGAATCCTGTAGGGGATCCAGTTTGAAGGCTATGGTGATGGCGGCGTTGCTGCTGGCACCAAGGAGGTATAAGGAGAGCCCAGTGGTGCAACCCACAGTGAAGGTGTCGAACCAGCTGAGGAGGTATTTTAGGATAGAGGGGATGTGAGGCACCCAAACTTACTGGTGGAAAATCAGAGTAGCAGTCTGGAACGGGATGAGCTACAGGCCTTCTTGGAGAAAAGAGAAGTGTATTTTTCAGTTTCCGTAAAGTGACATGGGAACCTTGATTCTAAGATAATTAATCCCTTTTGGGATTTAGGCTGGATGTTTTGGGGCAGAAATCTGGAGGATTTGGGCTTTACTGCATTTTTGGCCTATGTTCTGCTACACAACACTCCATATAAAAACTGAAGATATTGTTGCCCTATCATGAGGACAATTTCATCATTAAAAGCTGAAAACCCATTTGATAATAATCTGGAATCCCTTACATTGCTTTAATTATGATTGATTAATTATGATTACTTACTGCCAACGCTTGCATTGTGGCTAAGTAAAGCTTCGCAAGGTCATCAATACTATTGGACAGCGTCAATCCAGTTACCTATTTGTGAAAAAAGGTACTTGTTTGAACTTAAAGCCATAACCTGAAGTACAATTGTTTTGTCTTCACATTTTTTTTTTGCATTATTAACTTATGAGTTAATACTTAAAAAATGCTTTTGTGGGGCCATTCTTAACATTTTAGAAGCAATAAACATAGAATTAACTCTGAAGGGTTATCAGTGGAAAGGTTTGGGTGAAAAGGATGGTTTCTAAGGAAGTACCTTCAACACAAATAGTTTTTATTCTATGCCACTTACAGAAAAGGTGATGAAAACTTCCAAAGGGGTTTTGGGGACTATGCAATTATATCACTAGTCTGAGTACAAATCTCAGACAAATAATCGACTAAATCTCAATCTTTTTTGCTGATAGACATTCAGACAAGACAGTCAAAGCAGTGTCTGTCAGGGCTTTTGGTTTTTAATTAAATCGTGTCAAGCATGTTATTCTTCCTTTGAAAATAATGCACTTAAATTTTAAATGGATACACACATCTTTAAAAGTTGACAGGTTGATAAAACTGTTTTAAAAAGCCCATATAAATATTAGGTTGGCTAGCCAATCTGTTGTGACTTCTTTGCTGAGTTCACCTCCAACCAAGGTGTGAGGCCAATTATATCTGCCTAGCTACTGCCTAGCTGAGGTCAAGTCTCAAAACTTTGGTTTGTTTATCATTATCTGCATATTTAATAGCATTGCTACACTATACATATTGACCAGAAAAGCTGATTCTAGTGATTTAACTACAAGTAACTACAGTCGTAGGCAACCGAAAGTTGCCTCACCAAAATGTGTTTATCGTAATTCTGCTACTGAATTAAAATTGATGTAAAATCAACATGAATGAGAATGGCCTTTAGCTGACATTGAATGTAACATTTCTGTATTTAAGTAAAGCAGAAATCATTTGTTTCTTTTCCTTTAAGTCCCTTCACTTACCTGTGTATTTTCTTTCCTATGAAGTATTCCATATAATATAAGTGGTTCAATTACCTGTTGTATGTACTTTTATCTTAAATGTATGTTTTGATGGCATTGGTTTAGGAATATTCAGGGACTAGAATCAGAATGTGAGAATAGCTTGGCTCCCCCAACAGGGACTTAAAAATAAGGGCAAATGTTCAAGGTTACCATATCAATGTTTCACCTAATTATTAATAGGATAGATTGAAATTCTTCTCACTCGGAACATTGTGTATTAGCAATGTGTTGGCTTAAACATTCTGCAATTCCATCAGTAAATTTACAAATTCAAAATCAATTACTGGAATAAATTAAAGGGACAAGTTAGAAATATTGTACATGGTACAATGTTAACCAAATAATCAAGCAAATCATGGTCTCCTTCTCTTAATAGAAATTCAGTCAAAACAACTGTCTGTCCAGGCTTTGATGTGGAGATGCCGGCGTTGGACTGGGGTGAGCACAGTAAGAAGTCTTACAACACCAGGTTAAAGTCCAACAGGTTTGTTTCAAACACGAGCTTTCGGAGCGCATCTCCTTCCTCAGGTGAATGGAGAGGTATGTTCCAGAAACATTTATATAGACAAAGTCAGAGATGCTGGACAATGCTTGGAATGCGAGCATTTGCAGGTAATCAAATCATTACATGTGATTATCCAGGAGAGAGGGATAATCACAGGTTAAAGAGGTGTGAATTGTCTCAAGCCAGAACAGTTGGTAGGATTTGAGCATTACGTCCACCCCCCACCATCTGGCCTGGACTTGCAAAATCCTACCAACTGTTCTGGCTTGAGACAATTCACACCTCTTTAACCTGTGATTATCCCTCTCCCTGGATCTGTAATGATTTGATTACCTGCAAATGCTCGCATTCCAAGCATTGTCCAGCATCCCTGACTTTGTCTATAGAAATGTTTCTGGAACATACCTCTCCATTCACCTGAGGAAGGAGCTGCGCTCCAAAAGCTCGTGTTTGAAACAAACCTGTTGGATTTTAACCTGGTGTTGTAAGACTTCTTACTGTGTCCAGGCTTTGGCATTTAAAAATTAGTTCTTCATAACAAGTTTGTTATTTTACCTGTTCAATAAACACACTTCAAGTTTCTTCAAGAATGGGTTGTTTGAACTGTTTGATTCTTGGAGGATGGGTGAAACTTGGATCATTGAAGTTTCCCATCATCAGCATCCTGGGTCTGACCATTGGCCAGAAACTGAAGTGGAACAACCACGTAAATTGTTCGGTTATGAGAGACTGAGTATTCTGTGATGAATGGTTCACCTCTGGGCTGCCAAAACCTTTCAATTACCTATCAAGCAGAACTCGTGGTATACTCTCCACTGATCTGGCTGGTGGTAGCTGCAAAAATACTTAAGAAGCTCAATGCCATCCAGGTTAAAGCAATCAATTTCATCAGCATCTGATTCATTGATTTAAACAATCACTCCATCCACCATTGGCATTCCATGGCTCTAATGTGTACTAACCATAGGTTTACTTCAGCAAGTTGTCAAAGCTTCTTTGGCAACACTTCTCATACTCACAACCTCCTCCACTGAGAAGGACAAGGGTAACAAGTAAATTTGAATACCATCACCACCAATTGGCATCTCAGTACAGTGGAACAATGAGCTAACTGATGTTTGGGCATTCAGTCTGAAATCTTGCCATTTAGTTGAACTCAAACTGAACCCACAAAATACGCTGTATGAGTACACAGGTGTGGTTTCACAATTGAGCGACAGCAATTTTTGTTAAGTCCAATCCCAGACACACAATTCTCCCTTTGGTTTGATGTACAGTTCTTTTGCCACTGTTACTCCTTTTAGATTTCTACATCCCTCTATCTGTTATGTACAGGATCTCCTGCAGCCCGCCTCTCCGCCATTTAGTTCTGCATCTGACTATTGCCTTTTTCTTCTCCATCCCTTCATAGAACTAATTTCTCTTGCGACAATGCTACCTGACCTTTCTGCCTTATCTGCAAAATTATATCTATGAATACAAAGAAACAAAATCAATTAAAATTAATCTGGGGAGCTTCCAATTAGGTGTGTATTTACTTCACTTCCCAGTGGAACATTCAATGACATTATCTTGTGCATCTGTAAATATGTCTCCTCTTGGGAGACTGTGATATAACATGGGAGCAAGAATGGTGAGCTTCATCTTTCCCACCAGATCAAGCACGAAACAGAAGGTCCATGAGCAGAAATAGAGATATAAGGCAAAAAAAAAACAATAGAAAAAATCTAATCACATCCTTTTATACTCATTGCTCTCTGAAAACGTACATTTTAACGACATCAAGGAAGACAATGCCATAACGAAAGATGCAATTCCTGCCTCAGTTTGCTGCATCAAGATGCAAACTACATTAAAAAATGAGGTCAGGCTTTTTGGGCCAGCAGAAAACAAATGTTTTCAATAGTGAAACAGACAGCAACCTTAAGCCAAATAAATGGGAAAAAGGGGCTCTTAAAGTAAAATATGTCAGCACACACTGACAAAAAGAAATTATTTCAACAAAAATCAATCACGTTGGCAGTTAAAAATGAATAATATGCATTTTTTTTCATTTTGTCATTGTTCCAAACAAAAGCTATAAAAGGTTTCTCTGTAAAACTGAAATGTACCTACCATGCCCTTTAGGGTAGGATCTGCTAAGGGAGATCTGTTACCATGGAAATCAGGCCAAACATGTAAATCAACAGTAAGCATGCCCACAGCATAACTCTTTTTAATAGACTCCAGGTGACTGTTTAAGTACATGTAGACATTTTTCCCACTGAAAGAAAACATTCTGAAGTCAACCGTTTTGTAACTAAAACATTCCTCAGTTATAAGCCAAGAATAAAAATGGTCATTTAGGTGGTGTCATTTTGGGAATAAAATAGTAAAATATTTGAAGACTGAGCTAGTGTTTTACAGTGAAAAAAAACTTTTTTTTTCTCTTCAAAGCCACTGGGGCACAGTCAACGGATGGAAGCATATGTAAATATGCACAAGAGTAAAATTTTACTCTGTGAAATGTTTACCCTTAAATTAATTTTATTTCACTGTTCAAAAAGATTCCATACTACAGCCTTTAAGGTAACATTTGCTCATGACAAAGGTTGCCTGCGGCAATTAGGAATATATCCTCCAAATATTCCTGTTAGTGGATTGATTCCTCTCTCGACATTGACAGAATTAACTTGTTCCTTAAATGCCCCATGTTCAAAACAAAACTCTCCCTCGACCTGTGTCCACAGCTTAGGCAGGTATGATTAGGTATGCATGTTTTTCACCCAGGGGAAAACTGGACACAGATTGTAAATCAATGCATTTTGTAAGTTATATCTATAATTTATACTGTCTTTATGAACTGCTTCGCTCAAAAATATTACACAAATCCCTTGATTTTGTGGCATGCGGTATAATCTGATGGGATCTGATGGATCTGAGAACGGCACGGTGGCACCCTGGTTAGCCTCACAGCACCAGGGACCCAGATTCAATTCCGGCCTTGGGTGACTGTGTGGAGTTTGCACCTTTTCCCCTTGTCTTCGTGGGTTTCCTCCGGGTGCTTTGATTTCCTCTCACAGTCCTGGGATGTGCAGGTTATGTGGATTGTCCATGTTAAATAACCCCTTAGTGTCCAAAGATGTAAAGGTTAGGTTAAGGGTTTATTAGGATAGGGCGGGGAAGTGGGTTTGGGTGGCGTGCTCTTTGAGAGGGGCGGTGCAGACCCAGGGGCCAAATGGCACTGTAGAGATTCTATGAAAAACCGAAGGTCACCTGGTATGCAAGCTGGTACCTTGGAAATGTTTATCTCAAATAATCATTCAATATTTCACGGGAAAGAGTGGCAGATCTAAAGATTTGCAATTTGTGTACATATTCACATCACTGTCATTTTTGCCACACGCTGATGTAGGAATGACCTGCAAGCATCTTGTTTGATTTTGTTCAAAAGTCCCAGAATTTCCACAAGGGTCATACTAGAAGTTAAACCGGTTTCTATGCTGATCTATCGATGGGTACCAATGCCAATATTTCCTGCCAACTGCATCAGGATAAGTCAGAAGTTTTAAAATTTGACCTAAAATGTGGCCTGTGGAAAGCATGGAACTTCATATCATAGTCTTCAGATAATTGTCCCTTTATGCATGAACATTCAAGTTCAAATGCAACAAACCTTTATTTACATACATTAGGTACAGCGAATGCAACTGTGGAAGCTTTTCAGTTTTTAACATAACTAATTCAGGGGCCGGAAAATTACTGTTGTTAATGGGCAGCAGAAGATTCGAATGGACAGCATCGGTACAGAAAATTGACGGAACTCAGGTGCACAAGGTGCCAATTCCCTTGATTTGTTTGAATCAGCATGGTGTACTTACAGCTGAAGATAAACGTTGGTCCATTAGAGTCAGGAGAATTTATAATAGGGAACAGAGAAACGGCAGAGAAGCTAAATGATTACATTGTGTCTGTATTCACTGTGAAAGATGTAAGAAATATTACCAAATTAGATCTAAGGGGCTAGGGAAACTGAGGAATTGAAGGAAATTAATGTTTACAAGAAGATTGTAATGGCGAAGATAATGGGACTGAAGGTCGCCTGATACCTGATATTCTACATGTTGAAAAGGTAGTAATGGAGATAGTGGGTGCATTGGTGCTCATCTTCCAACATTCTATAGATTCTGGAATAGTTCCTGCAGATTATAAGAAAGCAAATGTTGCCCCGCTATTTAAGATCAGAGGGAGAGAGAAAACAGGTAACTACAGACTTTACATTAATAGTAGGGAAAATGCTAGAATCTTTGAGAAACATTGTGATAAATGGACTCTTGGATAATAACGATCTAATTGTGCATAATCTATATGGATTTATGAATGGGAAATCATGTTTGACAAACGTTTTGGAGTTTTTTGAGGATATTACGAACAACATTGATAAAGGGGAGTCTGTGAACATAGTGGACTTGGGTTTTCAGAAGACTATTGATAAAGTCCACCATTGAGAGGAGGTGGTGCTGTAGGGCTATTATCATTGGGCGAGTAATCCAGAAAGACAGGCTCATGCTCATTTGGAGGAAGCATTGAGAATGGCTAGGGCGCAGAATGTACTCTGCGTGGGAAACTTCAATGTCAAAGTACATTGCTGCTAGATTGGGTCTGCAGCAAGTGGTGAGGAAACTAAAAGGGGGGAAAAACATGCTTGACCTCATTTTCATGAACATGCCTACTGTAGATGCATCTGTCCATGACAGTATCGGTAGGACTGACCACAGCACAGTCCCTGTGGAGACAGAGTCTCATCTTCACATTGCAAATACCATCCATAGCATTATGTGGCACTGTGTTAAATGTGGTAGATTTTGAACAGCTCTAACAACACAAGAGTGGGCAACCTGGAGTCACTGTGGGCCAGTAGCAGCAGCAGCATTGTACTCAACTGCAATCTATAATCTTATGGCCTAGCATATCCCCCATTCCATCACCACCATCAAGCAGGGGGGGCAACCCTGGTTCAATGAAGGGTAGATGTTAATACAATATGATAGAAACAGATATTGCCCCAACTTCAGAATAATAACTTGATGTAGTGATGAAAGATTTTAATTCCAAAGTAGATAGTTTGCTTAGGTTAATATATTTCCTGTCTATGCACAACAAATACTGTTAGATAAAAGAAATATCACTTTGAAGAACAGTTCAAGACATTCAATAATGTACATTTCACACAAAGCAGAAAAGCTTCCAATTATCTAAATCAAATGATCACTCATACCGACAATCTTTAAAAAAGAGGCAAGGTTGAGCACTGATTAAGGATCACCTCCCAGCTATAAGAAACAGACAGACCTAGCTTTGGCTTTGGACTCCAGTTCAGCGAATGCAGCATGGCCTTTAACAACATGGTCTATCTAAAACAAAGAAACAAGTTGTACTAAAGTTTAGTTTTCAGCATAACCGAGATTGGTAAAGTTCAAATATTTGTTTAGACTTTCAAAATTTCAATCTCCCTACAATTTTTGTTCCAGTATAAAATTATTGGATGTTACCAGAGATATAGGGCGGAGTTTTACGCTGGCGGAATTTTACAGTTCCCGCCAAAGTCGATGGATGTTTGAATGGCTCGTCGCATTGTACAGACCCACTCACCCTGCAACAAGGCTGTAAAATTCCACCCAGAGACTTGGCGGCGGGCAAAATAATTCTTCTACATTATTTGTCACAGTCTCCAACTCGCTTATAAAGAGTGGGTTCATATTTTAATAGATAGCACAAATCCAAATCTTTCTGAAGATTAAATGGGCAAAACTTTGGACCTTCTGACAATTTAAAAAATACGTACGTAACTGAACCAGGGTTGGGAGTGACAATGAAAGTTATTTTCAAGGTTAATCATAATTAGGGGTGTGCGGAGTGAAACAAATATATTAGGCATGAATTCTGAAAATGTTCAATGCTACAATAGCCAATCTTCAACTTATTTTTGTTACAGCAATGACAATAAGGATTCATATTGTTTCAGAAATGGTAAGTAGTGTAGTCCCAGTTTAACAAAACCACTGCTCAGCTGGTAGCACTCTTTCTTCTGGGTCTGTGAAAAAAGTTGTGGTTCAAGCATTTATCCATGTTCTGGGCATGTAATGTGGCCTGACATTCTCACACGTACTTGTGGTGTTATTTGCACCGATTCAGATGAAAAAAGAGCAGGGAGTTCTTCCAATATCTTGCCAATATTGTTTCAACATAAAATGTGAATTTAACTCTATGGTCGTATTTTTGTCTCTGGATCAGAAAGTTGTAAGCACAAGTCCAATCCAGGATTTACATATATAATAGAGAAATGCACTTCAGTGCAATACTGGATGTTGAATTTTCCAAAGTCTTTTGAATGAGACATTAAACCTCAGTTCTGCCCATCAATTCAGATGGACGTTAAATATCCCAAGACATTATTTGAAAGTTGGGCAACTAACTGGATTAATACTTCTTCTCTAACCAATGATACTAAAACCGGTTGTCTGGATATTTATCTCCCTTGCTTAGTGGGGCCTTACTGGGTGCTAAAATGGTTGTCATATTTGTCTATCTAGTGTGGTAAAACATCCCAAGGTACTTCAGGGGAGAATTATCAAATAAAATATGATACTGAGCCACATAAGGTTTTTAAAAAGCATCTTAAAGGAAAAGAAAGATAGAGGCAGAGACACTTTGGGAGAAGTACCAGAGCTTAAAGCCTAGGATAGCCACCAGTGATGGAATAGTTAAAATAGCAATAATTTTCAAAAAGTGCTACACAAATGCAAGATTTTCTTTAGACCTTTTTTATTCTAATTGTCATAAAATATGTATAAACTCAGGTGCTGAGAAAACCATTTCATATGAGTTCCTTCAATATATGGCTTTCCGTGTTCTAACCAACTCTCATGGGGTGTGGTGGTAGGCAAGATTTGCATTGCAATTACAATGTTATAGAATAGGCAAAGAGAAAAGCTGTGATGTGGAAAGACAGTGTTGTACTTGTTTTGCTGGAAGCTTTTAACAAATTAAGTGTATGTAGGTGGATAAGAGCAAGGAAAGCTTTAAAACTGAGTGCTTTCCCATCCTGTGGAAGCAAGTTCCAGGAGATTGAAAGGTTTAATTTTCCATAGTGTGCCCATCCATCTGAGAAGATTGCTGAATTCTCTACTTTGTGCTTCTGTCATCTGCACTGATTTCTTTCAAAATTACTCGTGCAGGGAAAAGTAATGAAAAACGTAAGTGATCGAAAACACGCTTTTTCAAAGCTGGGTATGTACTGATATTCCAATGTTGTGACCTGTGCTCCGAGTTCTCCCCTGCAATCTAGCTTCCAGTGTAATCAGCAACACAACATAAATACAAAATCACTCATCCTCGGATAATTCCGAAAATCAACCATTTCACTCCTTCCCATTATCTTTCTTACCAGTTTTCCTGCAGCACTCTGTCCACCTTCATTTAGCCAAAAACCGGGTATCATAGCAGAATAATAGGGTCCCCAAACACCCGGCACAAAGATAGGGCTTTTACTGATCTGGGGATAAAACAACAAATAGTAAGTTAGATTATCAAGAAGAGGGTTTCAGTTATTGGGGTCAAATTATGAGAACTTAAAAAAGGTGTAATCTATTTTTCAATGAACATTTAGATGTTATTTGAAATAAAAACATTTAATCTAACATACTGATGGTGCCATTAGCCTCTTACACCAGGAGCTTTCTACACTGGTTATGTGATTTATATACATTGCTTTTTGATAACCTTCAAGCAGATACATACACTATTATTGTTCTGGTCAGGTTAGGCTTATGTTAAACCCTCTGTGCAGTTTCAGATGTAATTTACCTTTATGTTTGGTTTTGTGTGTGTCGGGTAAAGAGTTAACATCAGACGCTGATGTAATGATGATGTCAGATTGCATGACTGGGAAGTAGAGATACCTGGAATGAGGAAAGGCTCCTAGGGCGGTACGGTAGCATAGTGGTTAGCACTGTTGCTTCACAGCGCCAGGGACCTAATTCCCGGCTTGGGTCACTGTCTGTGCGGAGTCTGTGCTTGTTAAGGTAATTGGACATTCTGATTTCTCCCTCAGTGTACCTGAACAGGCGCCAGCATGTGGCGATGATGGGATTGTGACAGTAACTTCATTGCAGTGTTAATGTAAGCTTACTTGAGACACAAATAAAGAATAAACAGCCATCAATCTCTGGGTCTGTGTTTCACACCACCACTCTCAGAATCATTTCACAGTACAGAAGGCTCATAACAGGCCCAGAACTGCTACAGCGGCAGAAAAAAGGTTCATAAGGTATATAACTGTTTCAGGACTACACAGAAAGATTTTTTAAAAAGACCAGGCCAGTACACCACCTTATGCAGTAGGATCTATTGCTGATGATGTGATAGCAAGGCTGGAGCTTTTGAAACATTTTGCTTCTTGTGAAAAAGTGCAATAAACTTTCAACTCTTATTGCAATATCCATCAAAATTGAATAACAGAGAGCTAAATTTAATAAAAGAAAGCAAAGACCAGGCAACAGATTGGGTCTGTTCATCAATGATCTCTACAGGCTGGAAAGAAACTGTGATTAAGCAATCTTAAAGAACGAGCTGATTCCCAACAGTATCATAGCAGGGTGCTAGGTGAAGCATTATCACACCTTACAGACGAGAGAGGATTTAACGTTCGAAAAAGCAGGGCAAATTGTGAGGCAAATGGAATTCAGGAAAGAATCAGGCATTTGATCGCAGGAAAGGAGAGGTCCCATGAAAAATATGAAGTGAGACCATTCAGTTTGTAGGCCATAAAACAGAAAGTGTGACAAAGCTTAAGTTTGACAAAAATGGGGAAAAGCACGGCAACCTGCGTTTTGAAATATCTTCAGCGTGGCAGGAACAAACCACACAAGTGAGAAGAATGCCCAGCGAGGGGGAAGAGTACACAAGTTTTACACAACTGTGGGAAAATAGGTGAGTTTAAAACTGTTCGTTGCTTGAAAATGGCGACAACCTGTAAAAAGAGGGAGAACATTTTAAAAGAGCCACATGCAATAAATGGAAGAAACATAAGTCAAGGAACTAAGCTTCCTATGAGAGGTAAATGAAAACAAGTATTGCAGTTGAAACTCAAAGTGGATGGACACCCCTCAGAATTTAAAAACTAGACACAGGAGGAGGTCTTCAATTTATTAGATAAAGTCAAATGACTCAAACAGATTACATTGCAACCGTCATTTATCAAATTACAAGGTCCTGGTAGGACAATGTTAAAAGCGAAGGGCCAACTTATGGCAAAGCTGAAATATGAAGACCAGCAAATCGCCAAACCTCTCTATGTCATTCAGAATCAAGAGCATGTAAAAGATGTTTTAGAGAAGTTATAAGTGAACATCACGTTTCTGACTTTGCATCTGCGCTTGTTTGGAATTCAGCATAACAGAAACTAATTTTACCTGAAATTGTAGACAACATTTAGTTACTCTAATGAAACATCATCAAAGCCAATGGATGGGATTCTCCAATAATGGGGCTATGTCCCCACGCCAGCATCAAAAGAAAGTCCAGAGTGCTTCTTCAATTTGCAGGGGGCTTGCAGGGCCCCAGAGTACTTCTCGCAGCTCTGGCTGTGGATATGGGGCCCTGCACTTCCGGTCGGGAGTCCATACATGCGCACGGCGGCATTGCAGCGGTTGCCTCGTGTGACATGGCGGACTCACACTGTGGACCATGATGAACGAAGTAGGCCCTTGAGATTGCGCGCGCCTGCGGATCGGTGCCGCACGATTGCTTGCCTGGTCGTCTGTGAGGCCCCGCCCCGGCCATTCAGGACAGGCAAAACATGGTTAGAACCACGCTGTTTGGAACTCGGCCAGTTGTCCTCAGAGAATCGCCGCGGGGGCCTCCATCAATGGCCCCCTATCCGCGCAGACAACGCATGCGCCATTCGCGGCATTTCTCCCGGGATTTCGGTGTCAACGGCCATTCTCCGCCTCTGCGCCAATCGCGATTTCGGTGCGGAGGCTCGGAGAATCCCTACCAGATTGTATGAATCAACACAAAACTGTAAAAAGCAATTATGTTTCTTTGAAACTGGACAGCCAAATGATTGGCTCTGTTGGTAATTCTTTCTCTTAACCTGATGGCAAGTACAAGTCATTTTCTTCCAATTGAAAAATTCAAGTGAAGAGCCAATACTCCTTGGAACAGAGAAGGTTAAGAGTTTATCTAATGGATGTTTGCAAGGTCATAAACAGATAAAGGTTGTTCTCCTCATTGAATAGAACAATGATCAGAGGTCATGGATTCAAAATCACTTGCAAAAGATCTGGAGGGAGTTTGAGGAGAAATATCGTCACTCAGAATTGCTGGGATATACAATGCTCAATCTGAAAAGGTAATGAATGTTTATTCCACAAATTGATCAAAAGCAGATAAATGGAGTTAAGGTACCATCTAATTTAATGGTTGAACAGTTCTGAGATTCCTGTATTTGGCTTCCTGGGGTCAGTTATAGTCCTGAGGTATACATTAACTGTAGTTGTGCAACATTGCCCTTATTGTGATCTTTGTTTCATTTATAGCAAATTGATAGATGCCAATTTAAAGGAAGCATGGAAGGAACAGGGGGAGGCAATGGTGTAGTGGTATTGTCCAGGGACCCAGGGTAATTGTCCAGAGACTTGGGTTTGAATCCTGCCACGGCAGATGGTGTAATTTGAATTCAATGCAAATCTGGAATTAAATGTCTAATGGTGACCATTAAACCATTGTTGAATATTGTAAAAACACACCTGGTTCAGTAATGTCCTCTAGTGAAGTAAATCTGCCATCCTTACCTGGTCTGGCCCAAATGTGACTCCAGATCCACAGCAATGTGGTTGACTTTTGAAATGGCCTAGCAAACCACTCAGTTAAAGGGCAATTAGGGATGGGCAATAACTGCTGCCCCAGCCAGTGACATCCACATCCAATGAATGAATTTTTAATAACTGTTCTTTTAGAATTAATATTGGGGTGTCAATAAGCCCCAGCCTAAAAAGAAGGATGAAAAGGAAAAGCAAAGTAGGAAATCAAAAGAGAAAGAGAGAAAAGCAAAAGAATTTGAATTCAATTCATCTTTTCAAAACTGAAGTAATAGAAGCAAATTAAAGTCATTGCACACAATTTCTCAGTTTATCTTTTTTTATAAACCAGAATAGCCCTTACACTGCATAAAACACATTCATAAATTGGTCACTGGCCTAGGGGTCAGAGAGCATGCAGAGTGCAGAGATAGCACTGGAGAAAGCCGAATTCAGCAGCAGTCTGTGAGAGTTCAAAATAAGCTAATCTTAATTTATCAAAATTTTGAGCAGCCATACTGACAGATAGGATAGAGCTTTAGAATATGAAAATGTCAATTAGCCCCAGAGTTTCACATGAGTTGGTGTTTCTTCATCAGCTGTTCAAATACCACAGAGGTTATAATCTTATACAAGCAAGTCCACCATTTTGATTGTGGCAGCAGATTTGGAGCAATTTGTAGAAACCCATCAAACATTATGTACTGTTGGTTGGCATAAATGTTTGGAACCATCATATAACAATGTATTAATGATACATACCACTACGTGGCAGTGGTTCTCAAACGGTGAGAGGGAAAAATCAGCTTCATGCTTGCATGTCTCTGAAAAAGTTCACCTGAAGGGATTAGCAGCTGTTGATGAGTTAGAATTGGTACTGGGGGCTTCAACTGATTACATTTTTAAATGCTCACTTAAAACGTGAGTTCAGACTTCTCAAAACATTATCGCTGCTGTTTTCTTTGCGAAATTGTGTGCAATGACTTTAATTTGCTTCTATTACTTCAGTTTTGAAAAGATGAATTGAATTCAAATTCTTTTGCTTTTCTCTCTTTCTCTTTTGATTTCCTACTTTGCTTTTCCTCTTCATCCTTCATTCTGCTTTTTCCTCTCCCTTTCTACTTCTGTTCTTTTGTGTTATTTTTATTTATAGACTTTACAGTGCAGACGGAGGCCATTTGACCCATTGCATCCGCATCGGACCTTGGAAAGGGAAAGGGCACTGGGAGGGCTCTGTAAATTCTATGATCTATGAGAGCACCTTACCCAAGTCCACATCTCCACCTATCCATGTAACCCAGTAACTCAATCTAACCTTTTGGACACTAAGGGGCAATTTTATCATGGCCAATCCACCTAACCTGCACATCTTTGGACTGTGGGAGGAACCCGGAGCACCCGGACGAAACCCACACAGACACGGGGAGAAAGTGCAATCTCCACACAGCCAGTCATCCAAGACCGGAATTGAACCCGGGACCCTGGAGCGGTGAGGCTGCAATGCTAACCACTGTGCCACCTTGTCGTCTCCTATCATAGTTCACTGGTCTCTATCAAACACACATCGATAAACAGCCAGCAAGAAGGCACCAAATTTCTGGCCAAGTGCTTCTCTGTAGGGATTGAAGATTACAAACTGAATTGCACCTCAACCCCCACAGTAGGCAAAAACAACAGAAATACTGAGGGCCTCAGATATTCCCTTTCCGCTGGGATTGATCTACACAACACAGGATATTTCCAAAAAGAAGGAAAGAAGGGGAAAATTTGAAGAGGAACTTTCATTGTTGCTTCTTTCTCTTGAAGTGTAACAGCCTGAGGGCACAGTGTTAGCCAATTGTGGTTCTGTGGTAGAATATTGGACCTGAACTGTTTTTACCTGCTCACATGCTGTGTATCTACGGTGTTTAAAAGAGAGAGAGGTGAACAAGGAGAGGACACTGGAAATTAATAAGAAAGAATAAAAACCGACAAGTGAAGTAGAAAGGAGGGGAGCAAACCAGGGGCTGGTTTAGCACAGGGCTACATCGCTGGCTTTGAAAGCAGACCAAGGCAGGCCAGCAGCACGGTTCAGTTCCTGTACCACCCTCCCCAAATAGGCACCAGAATGTGGCGACTAGGGGCTTTTCACAGTAACTTCATTTGAAGCCTACTTGTGACAATAAGCGATTTTCATTTCATTTCATTTCAAAGCAGAGCAAAAAAGGATAGAGAAAAGCAACGGGGAGAAAACCAAAAGTGAAGGAGAGAGAAGATGTGTTAGAATTGAACATATCTTCTCAAAACTGAAGTAATTGTTGCACCCCATTCCATGCTGGATAGGTTTCATACGCAAAGCTGTGATAACCAAAATAACACGGGTAATGTCATGACTTTTGCAAGTTGAAAGTAGGGGCTGTGGTTTGCAGTACTTAGATTACAAGAGACTTCAAAGTCAGAAATTCAGTCATGCATGCTGTCACAACAGATAATACCATTGTGCTGTAGGACGGTAACACTACATCACAACATTGACCTTCTCTAGTATTTGAAGGTAAGCAGCATTGATGAGGCAGAGCATGAATTTGCACAATGGACTGAATCTTCTGTTATGTGGGGTGGCAAATGACTTACGTCGCTGATGCACCTCGTGACTTTGAGAAAGTTATGTGCATGCACATGTGCGGTACTTATATGGGAAATTTTTACTTGGAATTTCTATCTTAACCCTGCTTCGCTTGTTGCATGATTCCCTACGACAGTGGGATCAGATGGCCAGAACCAGAGACACGTGGGCTGTTTGTCCTACACTTACCCTGGTTTTAAAACAAAATTACAGATTTTCACTGCGACAGCTTCCACGTTGTGATGGAAATGCCAGAAATGTACTAAGTGTCAAAGGCCAGCCCTTGAACCTGGAATTTACAATTATCATGGGGGGTGGGGAGGGGGGTTGGAGAGAGATCGTGGAGGCAGTTAGCCATTTAAATCCTCAGCTGCCTCCACTTACTTCAGATTTGTGTTCTATTGCTGAGTGAAGTCCTGAGAGCGCAAAGCAGAGCAGGTCAAGGGCCTGTTTTCTGTGCATTCCCTGTGGAGTTCAGGGAATCCCTTTGAGAGGTAATGCCGCAGAAATACCAGTAACTTACTCCCAGTGCCCTCCCATGATGCAAGGGAGTGTGACGGTGAAGCTGCTGGTCTGTATTATGACGAGCTGACAAGGAATTAACTGGTTTCCCTTTATTCAACCCCCTTGATTGGACGCAATAAAGGTTTCTTAAAATGTATTTTCCCCGTAAATGTCTTCTCCAAACCAAATGTATTTACTTTTAAGATGGGGCCAATCAAACCAGGTTATCTTGAGTCAAAGAAAGTGTAAATTTGTTGGTTAGCAAACCCAAGAAGAAATACTAAAATAGATGACAACATATACACATCTCATAAGTAAGAAAAGATAAATAAACATTAAAAGAATAGGCAATGAAGTCCTTTGCTTGTCCTTGAGAAGTAGATTGTTGAATGTTGCCGCCATTTGAAGTTAGCTGGTTTCCTTTAAAATCCTGGCGTCGAATTGAAGTTCAGGTAACTGAACTCTGCTGGAGTAAATCTAAGCTTGAGAGAGAGTGAGATTCCTTACTCCTCATTTCAGCAGTATTTTCCAGGTGGCTTCTCTCTGTTTCTGTCTTGGCAAAACCACTTCATAAACCTCCTGCCTGTATCTTCCAAGAAGGAATTTGCTTAACATATCTTGCAGTCACTATTGTCAAACACACAATCACAGTTTTGATCTTTCATCTCAGAAACCTTTGACACATTTCAGGATACTAGACAACCAACAGGAAATGGGGCTCTATCATCCTCCACAAGGGGTTTAAACATCTGTAGGGCTGGTTAGCAGTTTTCATTGGCTTGACAGAATTATAGTTGATTAAAGTCCAACACTTTGCATTTTTAATACATTCCTTTTAGGAGTGTCTTTTAATAAAAATAACCTTTATTGTCACAAGTAGGCTTACATTAACACTGCAATGAAGTTACTATGAAAAGCCCCTTATCTGCACCTTGGCACCCCACAGGTGTGGAATTCCATGAAACATGGCAGGGTAGGTCTGCAATACAATCCATGTAAGAGCCTTCCAAAGAAGTGGTCAACTTACAATCAAACATCAGGTGACTGGTGGTAGCCATCTTTGGACAGTGTCTTTTCTTGTGTTTTTATAAAATCTGGTCCTTTTTAAACAGTTTTTGGTTAGCTGGTGAAGTTATAAGTATATCACACCCAGTCACAACTTCCTGTCATCTTGACATCTGCCAGGAAAGTTTCCGTTCCTCCACTGAGACTTGCACCCAGGTGCAAGGAAGAAATTAGTGCTTCAGAAGCTTGCAAAGCACTTCACCCAAGGAAGCATACAGCATGGCACCCTCTCCCAGAGGCAATCCAAGTCGGCTCAGAGGGATGACCACAAGTCATGAGGATAGGCCACGTGGATTGAACATTCAGGAATGAGGACAAAAAGGAGGACAACCAGGTTCTCCCCTATGAGTAGGGTGTACAAAATGAGGACATCATACCTTAACATTCGGAAAACCAATGGTGAAGAAGACTCAGGTTGAGCTGTGATATTGTGATTGACATTTGTTGCATAGTGCAGCAGCAACTAGAGCCTCAATCCAACGACCCCATGTCCTGCCAGTGGTTGAAGGTAAATGTCACACTGAACTCCTATGCCTCTGGCGTATTTCAGGGCTCAGCAGGAAACCTGGCTGGTGTATCCAATTCAGCAGCACACAAATATATTAAGGAAGTGACTAATGCTCTGTTTGCCAATGTGGAAGATTCATTAGTTACCCCCTGGACCTGAGTCGCAGATTCAGAGAGCCAAAGGCTTTGACCAAATTACAGACTTTGTTTAGGTACAGTGCATCAATGACTGCACTCCTGTTGCAATAAAGGCCCCAAGTTAGCATGCGGACATCATTGTGAGCTGCGAGTCATTTCACTCCATCAATGCACAGGTGGTTTGTGACCACAATAAAGTGTTTCTTCAAATATACAAAAGCGTCCTAGACTGCTGCCATGTCTCCTTCATCCCAAGGAATTCACAACTCCTCAATCTATTTAATCCACCCAATAGATCCGGAGATAGTTCCTAGGGGACAAGTGCTACACTCTAAGTACATGACTAATGAGCTCCTTAAGGCACCCACAGTCAGAGGCAGTGTAAAACTACAATAGCAACCAAGTTGTCACCAGGAGCAACACCCAGCAGGCCACTTGCATGTAAAAAATAAGATTCTGATGCCACGATCACTCAGGGGGAACTCTCCAATTTGTTCCAGCAAACATTTTAAGAATAGCAAGTGTGTGTTGTATGTTGCACAATATTGCACAGCTGAGTGGCCTCCGACCTGAGGCCATGAGCAGAGCCGCACCTTTGAGGAGGAGCAAAATGAGGAACAGGATAACGGGGGGAAAGTTCATATCCATTCAGGCCTTTCCAACACAGATGAGGATGACGAGCATGACATTGACAGAGCAGCAGGGAGGTGAGGATATGCATCAAGAGCTGATTCCATACAAGAGGGGTCCTTGCGAGATGGGTCCTTGCCCAGAACAGAGTTTCATAAGCTTCTGCAAAATAATTAGTGCCATTAGAGTGTTCCTGGTGACATAACTCCACAGAAATGTCTTCGTACCTTGATGCCAGAGACTCACAAGTGACTGGAAGTTCCATAAATGAGTTAGATTCTGACACATCAAGTTTGTTAAGACAGCAGCTACCCTCTAACCCATAAACATATTCATCAGCATCTTCCAAATACACACGGTAATAAATTCCTTCCATCCTCATCCCCTCACATGAATGCCATTGACAATGAATGAGGCATCCATGCCACCAACTTGACCATAATCCAGCCATGCCTACATTGCAGATAATGACACAAATGAAAGGGGTATTTATTTTATGTTATATCATTCATGCAAATATGGTATCTTGTGCATGGTATTCAGACAACTGTGCCATGACAGCTCATTTAAAGAACTTGTGCTACATCGAGAACATTCTGGGTTAAAAGCTGGGCACTAGATGCATAAGTCATGGCTTAAATATACCTCTGTAAACCACACAAACCACATCCTGTGACATTGGAAATGACAATGCAGCCACCGTAGTGGTGACAGCACATGACCTATAGTAACTGAACACCACATGGCCTACTGTTCTCTGTTGCCTCTATCAAAGACAAAGTGCAAAACTACAGTGCAGATGAATGTTTCGAAACCAGCACTCATGCTTCAGATGCACTTGCTGAACAGCATCTGCTTGTGGAGTGGGGTTGTTAAGTGTCTTTTAAAGTCACACAAAGAGCATCTTAGTACTTGAGCAGTTGACCTCTGAACTCTTAGGTGGTGCAACAAAGAACGAATAAGCTCTCAAATGCCTCACCAATCAGTTCATATCATTGATCCCGGTGAAGACCATTTGAGATGCAACTTTACATGTTGCCTTCAACATTACTGGTAAAAAGATGACTCACATTTTTATCATTCCCTTTGAGCTATCAAATGTGCATGCAGACAAAGTGTCATATGGAAGTGAAAAGAAATATAGTGGAAACGTTTCCAATTGTGCTATACACAGTAACCACATTGAACCCAGTAATGCTCTGGGCAAGATGGCGGTCTCTGTATATGCACGTTCATCTGAAGTGTTCTCTGCCATGTTGCCTGAGAGGAGCTGCAGGCAGGCTACACACTTCTCTGTCAACAGAACAATGAGGAGTGTGGTGACCAAACCCTTCATGCAGGACTTCCTTCAGATTGTGGCCTCTGCATCTTCGCATGGGCAACTATGGTCACTAGCATATGTGGAGCAGACACAGGGTGCTGGCAGAGGGGCGGGGCAGGTGGCAGAGGATGAGGATGCTGAAGAGCTCAAGGCACCCTCTCGCTTCTCAATTACCTCCACCGGGGCAATTGCCTACTCCACCAGCACATTCAGCACCACCATCCTCTCCTTCCTCATCACCTACATGTTATTTGCAAAGTGGTTCTCCAATTCCAAAGCCATCACCTCGGTCATCCTTTCTGCTGGAAGCAGTGTGGCCCCACCAAGTGACCCAGCCTCCGCCATCTATTCGGTTACAAAGCTGACCCTTTCGCTCGACAGCGAACCTTCACTCACTCCCTTCTTCACGGTGGCTTTCTTTTGGTTTTTTGACATCCCCCTCCTTCCTTATGCCTCCCTGCACTGAACTGCAACAAAATTGCCCCAGACTGCAAAAAAAAAATCAAGCCTCGAGCAGGAGCTACCCTACGTGCGAATTCCTCCTATAGGCCACCACCGGAAGTCATATTTGCTGATTTCTGACAAGATTTACTCATGAATGTCATTGGTAAAATTCTGGCACCATGGAATCCCCACAGAACAGAAGGAGGCCCATCAGGTGTGCAACGAATCTCCGAAAGAGCACCCTACCTAGACCCACTCCCCCGCCCTATCCCCGTAACCCGGTAACCCCACCTAACCTTCCGTACACCCAGGGACAATTTAGCATGACCAATCCACCTAACCTGCACATCGTACGTGGGCCTGCCCGAATTTAGCTCGCAGCCCTTTGTTGGACTCAACAGCCCTTTGTTGGACTCAACAGCCCTCTGCAAGCTCCTCACCCATTGAGGTGAGCTGATCTCTGTGCTGTGACATGGCTTCCTCCATTCACCTAATTTTCTCACCCTGCTCCCGCACCTCGGCTGATGCATGCACATCTTTGGACTGTGGGAGGAGACCGGAGGAAACCCATGCATACACGCGGAGAGAGTGCAAACTTCACACAGACAGTGACCCAACGTCGGAATCGAACCCTGGTCCCTGGTGCTGTGAGGCAGCAGTACTAACCATTGTTCTGCCCAGTGCTCCTCAATTATTGCTTTATTGTCTTTCGAATTCCTGTTATTTCAGATAGTGCGGAATTGTATTTGCATTCCCACAACAAGGTGAGTTCGTAAATTCAAGCAGAGAATAGCTCATCTCTGTAGGTCATCTTACAAAGCTGTTATTGTTGGTGATGCACTTAAGATATGTACACCTGAAGCAGATCAAAAGCAGTTTGACTATCAGCTTGATCAGACAGGTTTCTCACTGCAGGAAATTAATTCCAAACATTTATCACCACTGCCTTGGGGCACTTTGAAACAAAACATGACCACCTTGAATTGCAGCATTTTGCAAACCTGAGTGTTTAATACAAAAAAGTCAGTTTAAATATGTAGTACAGTCAATAACTCTTTACTTTTGACAATTAACAGACTTAATAAGAATAAATATGGGCGGCATGTTAGCATAGTGGTTAGCACTGTTGTTTAACAGCACCGGTGTCTCAGATTCGATTCCCGACTTAGGTCACCGTCTGTGTGGAATCTGCAGACACGTTCGCCCTGTGTCTGCGTGGGTTTCCTCCGGGTGCTCTAGTTTCCTCCCACAAGTCCCAAAAGCTGTTAGCTCATCTGGACATTCTGAATTCTCCTACTATGTACCCGAACAGCGGCATAATTTCACAGTAACTTCATTGCATTGCAAGCCTACTTGTGACAATAAAGATTATTATTATTAAAATAATGGCTCATAATCTATCATTAAAATAATAGAGGTTAATGGCATTCATCGGTTCAAATTGCAAATTCAGAAGAATGCAAATCTGTGATTACATATGAAAGTCTGAAAGTTGCTTTTCAAGATGTAATGATTTACCTTTAGTTTTGCAAAAACACCATCTGATTGTCTGACTCACCAGTCCAGTGCACTGATCAGTGTGAAAGTCCGGTACTTGCTTGCTACTCACAAACTTTGTAAATTCACCAAGAAAGTGAAGGTTTGTCCATTTCAGTATAATTGCATGATAAGTTTTAACTACTGCCAAACAAATTTGCTGGAGTCGAAAATTAACTATTACATGCAGAGAGTTTCATTGCTTCAGCTTTTAATTATTGTTAGAGATTGCTGAAATATTAAATTGATTTTTACTTTTTCTTTTTATCCCTTTCCTCAGTCCATTCTTTTCCATGCTTGATTTTGCTTTCTTTACCTGCTTTGACACTGAATTTACTATTCTAACTCACTCACCTGGTTCTAATGTGATTGGTTAAGCAAACACCAGGGAGATATACCCTGTTAAGGTTACCTGTGGCCCGTTTATCTCAGTTGGCTGGACAGCTGGTTCATGATGCAAACCGGATTCAATTCCCGCACTGGCTGAGGTTATCCATGAAGGCACCACCTTCTCAACCTTGCCCATTGCCTGAGGTGTGGTGATCCTCAGGTTAAATCACCACTAGCCACTCTCCCCCTCAAAAGGTGAAAGCAAGTTATCTGGGACTATGGCGACTTTACTTACTTACTTCACCTGTGGCACTTCTTGATTAGTTGGATAGCAATAACCTTTCATGCAAAAGCCCATAGAAGGTCTATAGACAAGTGCAAGTGTAATAAACATACACACAACAGTTCAGATTGTGTGGTAAGCAGCAAAGGAACGACTGTTCACTTCACTCACAGCTGTCCACAAATTGTGAGCTTTTGAGCGTGGACTTCCTCAAATGTGGCATCTCATCCAGTGTGGCAAACTTCATACCTGTGGTGTCTGTACAGGACAAGGAACAGTGTGGCTCTTTAACCACTAAGATTGAAGAGTCTTCACCAAGACGCGTAGAATCTAAAGCAGGAAGCATGAATTAGATTCAAGCCATTTACAGAAAATGGAATAAAGTATAGGAAAGACAAATCAGAATGAGAGTGCGATAGAGAGAGAACAATAAGACAGAAAAAGTAAATAACCGACATTAGAAGCACAATAAAAGGCCAAGGACTTGTCGTTATGAGAGGATTCGACAGTGATGCCTTCTGTGGTCCAGTAACTTCCCGACACTCATTCCCTTTATACTTAAAAAAGTCACTTAAAAAAATAACAAACTGAAAAAGCAGCTTGCCCACCAATATAGGAAGGAGACCTTTTTCAGGGTGGTCCTTGACTGCACCCTTGTACGGGCAGTTAAGGTGGAACTGTGGGCTTAGCTGGGGTACTGGCACCCTGGCCTGCTGCTGGGTGCTCACCTGCAGGCAGTTGAACTGCCCCTGTCACATCACGAAATTGAAGGCTAAGTTTGCTACTCACAAACTTTGTAAATTCCCCAAGAAAGTGAAGGTTTGTCCATTTCAGTATAATTGCATGATAAATTTTAATTACTGCCAAACAAATTTACTGGGGTTCCAGTTGGCCTCCATCCGACCCCTTGACAAGGCTCTTAATGAGCCTAATTGGCGTTTTGAGGGAAGGGGGCACTGCTAGGCACAAATCCACCTTGACCAAAATGGCGAACACTGAGAAACCAGGGGCGCTATTCTCCGCTGCCCACGACAGGTCGGAGAATAGCAGGAGGGCCTTCCCGATATTTTTCCCGCCCTCCCGCTATTCTCCCCCCCCCCCCCCACGGCCGCCCCACGACACGAATCGCTGCTCGCCGTTTTTTTACGGCGAACAGCGATTCGCCCCAGGCCGATGGGCCGTGTTCCCAGGCCTTTACGGCCGTTTTCACGAACGCAAACACACCTGCTCTCACCGTTCGTGAAAACGGCCGCAAAGTGCCGTCCCAGACAACCATGACACCGATTGGCACGGCCGCACCGATCGCGGGCAGTGGGTCCGATACCCGCGCACTCTTTGTTCCTCCGCCGTCCCGCAGGATCAGTCCGCGGGGCGGCTGAGGGGCATGACGGCCCGCACATGCGCGGGTTTGACGCATATGCGTGATGACGTCATCCGCGCATGCGCGGGTTGGAGCCGTCCAACCCACGCATGCGCGGCTGACGTCATTGTGTGCGTCAGCCGCCGTGACGCTTGGCGCGCGGGCTTAGCGACAGTCGTTAAGCCCGCGATGCCGTGCTTCACGGGGCCGCGCTGCTAGCCCCGCCCGGGGGGGGGGGAGAATCGGGTCCCGGGAGGGGGCGCGGAGGCTGCCGTGAAACACGGCCAGTTTCACGGCAGCCTTTACGACTCTCCGCATTTGTGGAGAATCGCGCCCCAGCACTCTGATCCATACCAGTATTTTAGAGCTTCATCCGCCTTGTTCCCAACCTTGGTGGGACTTGAAAATCCTGCTCCATTAGTTTTGCAATGTTTTATTTGTCTCTTTTCAGCTGCAGGAGTAGTAGGAAGTTACTACCTGCATACAGCAGGAGCAGTCACCTGGTAAACATGGGCAAATTATGAATTGAGCGATCCAACTTAAAAAATGTCCTCTATAACATATAAGACAAGTATACCCACTTAGGGATTGAGTTTATTCGCATCTAATTATTGAATAATAATCATCTTTATTCTCACAAGTAGGCTTATATTAACACTGCAATGAAGCGACTGAGAAAAGCCCCCAGATACCACATTCCGGCACCAGTTCTGGTACACTGAGGGAGAATTCAGAATTTCCAAATTACCTAATAGCACGTCTTTCAGGACTTGTAGGAGGAAACCGGAGCACCCGGAGGAAATCCATGCAGACACGGGGAGAACGTGCAGACTCTGCACAGACAGTGATCCAAGCCGGGAATCGAATCTGGGACCCTAGTGCTGTGAAGCCATAGTGCTAACTACTATGCTACTGTGCTGCCCACAATTCTGGGAGCCCGGTTTAAGGAATGCAAGGGAAGTCTACCATTTAACATATCTGTACTCACAGCTCTTAAACCACAGACTCTAATTATCACTATAAAACAATCTCAATTTATTTGAATTAAGTAGCTTGGTAATGGTGAAAAAGGGGAATTTAGGCCATTGTTGTCTCTACTGCTGCTTCAATGTAGTTTTAACAATTTATGCATTGTATTACCAATTTAAATTACTTTATCATTCTAGTGTATGCCACGTAGTCTCGTCCAAATAACATCACTTTTACAAGTCTGGTTTTAATAATAAATTAATTTATTTGTTAACTTATCATTTGAGTTTAGTTGTTAAACTATTTGAATGATATAGTATTGTACAAACATCCTTATCCTGTTTTAGCCTTCACATCTGGTTAATCGTTAGATGTGACCAAGAGATTGGAATAATTCATAAAATTTGAGCGCTACATTCCTGAGTTTGTGCCAGAATTGTCTACCCGTTTGAAACATTGTTGGATGTGCTTACCCCCATGTGGCAGGAGGATGTTCCACAGATGAGTGCAAATCTTGATGTAATTGGCTTGTTCTCACAAGGCAAGTTGGAACCTTTTACATCCATCCCAATCATACCTAAGGGAGGGGGGAACACATTTATTGAGAAAGAGATAAATCATATATTAATTATTCAAACTCTATTAAGCTCATTCTGGTAATTCGTATTATTTTTTCTTTTACCAATCCTCCAGAGTTACAGTGCAGAAGAACATTGTGGTAATGCATTTCACCAGGAACATAATCGGTGTCCACACAATGTCAACATTAGAATGGTACCTCTATTGGTAGGTAAGAGTTTGTGTGGATATCCCAGAATATGGGATTACACTGAACATTTTGCAACTAATTTGATTTTGAGTTGAAGCTTGTAATGCCTAGGCCCCTAGCCAGGTGTCAAAGAATGCATAATACAAACACCATGATTCTTACTATGTTGCAGCATTTGTCTTTTTTTCTGCATCTTGCAATCCTACTGTTATAGGATGACAGTGGCGCATCCACTTGCTGGAAATTCAGATGCAACCACACGTCAACCGGTTATGTGAGGCCTGATGCAATTACATTCTCTTTTAATAAAAAGCAAATAATCAACAAACCATTAGAAGACAATAACAGCACCTTTGAGGCACAAAAACAGAAATCAAACTTACAAAAGGAAACTTAGCCAATCAAACCAAATATAATTCCGGGGGCTATTACACTCCAGCCTCCGTGGAAGATGGACAGACAATCGGATCTGATGACCCCTGATATGCCATCAATGAACACACGACGAGTGCTGAACGTAACTGAGGCTTTAATAAACTAAATTGAAAGCCTCCTGGCCTCGGATCCCGAACTGGGGCAGCGGCAGAGCCTAACCACCTTTATACCGAGCCAGGGGCAGGCGGAGCCAGCAGGCAGTAGTTTACCATATTACATATAATACAGTGGCAATTTACCACAATACACAGATTGGAGACTACAACGGTTCGGACCCAGCAGGGACAAGCCCAGGCATGTAACAGTACAACAGTCCAATACAATACAGTGGTTTGCCACATTCACCCCCTGTTAAAAAAAGAGTCCAGCGGGGGTGAAGTGGACTTAAAGATCAAGTCTGTCGGGGGCCTTGACATTCCGCCGTGATCGCCTCAGTCCCGGCTGTGGTGTGGACACCGGTGTCGAGACCTACGTGTCTGGAAGCATGCCGTCCTCTTCTTCACCCAATAGTTGAGTCGGTGGTGGTGGTGGTGGTTGGGGGGGGGGGGGGGGGGGGGGGGGCGGTGTGTGGGCAGGGGTGGTGGTGATGGTCGCAGGTGGGCCTGTGGGTGTCAAGCCTTGAAGTAGCTGGGTAGTGGTGGAGGGTGACGGTGTAGGGTCGGGGGTGGTGATGATGGTCGCTGGGGAACCTGCAAGTGCCAAATCCCGGATGGAGATTGTGTCCTCTCGCCCGTCATGATGTGCTATGTAGGCATATTGGGGACTGGTATGGAGGAGCATGACCTTCTCGACGAGGGGATCTGCTGTATGACTCCTCGCATGCTTCTGGAGGAGGATGGGCCCTGGGACTATCAGCCAGGACGGGAGCAAAACCCCACAGGTGGACTTACTGGGGAAGGCAAACATACGCTCATGAGGGGTCCCATTGGTGGCAGTGCACAGGAGCGACCGGATGGAGTGGAGCACATCGGAGAGGACCTCCTGCCAGCGAGAGACTGGGAGACTTCTACACCATAGGGCCAGGAGGACTGCCTTCCAGACCGTCGCGTTCTCCCCCTCCACCTGTCCGTTGCCCCGGGGGTTGTAGCTGGTCGTCCTGCTGGAAGCGATGCCCTTGTTGAGCAGGAACTGACGCAACTCGTCGCTCATGAAGGAGGAACCCCGATCGCTATAGATGTAGGTGGGGAACCCGAACAAGGTGAAAAGACTGTGCGGGGCCTTGTTGACGGTGGCAGAGGTCATGTCAGGGCATGGGATGGCAAAGGGGAATCTTGAGTATTTGTCAACAATGTTGAGGAAGTATATGTTATGGTCAGTGGAGGGGAGGGGCCCTTTGAAATCGATGCTGAGGCGCTCAAAGAGGCGAGAGGCCTTTACCAGGTGCGCTCTGTCTGGCCAATAGAAGTGCAGTTTGAACTCCGCGCAGACCTAGAAGTCCCTGGTCACGGTCCTGACCTCCTCGATGGAGTAAGGCAGGTTGCGAGCCTTGATAAAGTGAAAAAAACGGGTGACCCCCGGGTGACAGAGGTCATTGTGGAGGGCCCGGAGTTGGTCTACTTGTGCGCTGGCATATGTCCAGCAGGATAGGGCATCTGGGGGCTCATTGGGCTTCCCCGGTCGATACAAGATATCGTAGTTGTAGGTGGAGAGTTCGATCTTCCACCTCAGAATCTTGTCGTTCTTGATTTTGCCTCGCTGTGTATTGTTAAACATGAAGGCAACCGACCGTTGGTCAGTGAGGTGAGTGAATCGCCTGCCGGCCTGGGAATGCCTCCAATGTCGCACAGCTTCTACAATGGCTTGGGCTTCCTTTTCGACGGAGAAGTGTCGAATTTCAGAGGCATGGAGGGTACGGGAGGAGAAAGCCTCGGGCCTGCCCGCCTGTTGAGGGTAGCGGCCAGAGCAAAGTCCGACGCATCGCTTTCCACCTGGAACGGAATGGACTCGTCCACAGCGTGCATCGCGGCTTTGACAATATCTGCCTTGATGCGGTTAAAGGCCAGCCGGGCCTCAGCCGTCAGGGTAAAAACAGTGGATTTAATAAGTGGACGAGCCTTGTCCGCATAATTGGGGACCCACTGGGCATAGTAAGAGAAGAACCGCAGGCATCACTTCAGGCCCTTGGGGCAGTGGGGGAGGGGGTGTTTCAGGAGGGGTGCATGCGGTTGGGGTCGGGCCCTCGGACACCGTTTTCCACAACATAGCCAAGGATGGCGAGGCGGGTTGTGCGGAAAACGCATTTTTCCTTATTATAAGTGAGGTTCAGGAGTTTAGCGGTGTGGAGGATGTGCCGGAGGTTTTCGTCATGGTCCTGCTGATCATGGCCGCAGGTGGTGACATTATCTAAGTACAGGAACGTAGTCCGCAGCCCGTACTGGTCAACCTTTCGGTTCATTTCTCGTTGGAAGACCGAGACCCCATTGGTGATGCCGAAGGGTACCCTGAGGAAGTGGTAGAGGCATCCATCTGCCTCGAAGGCAGTGTATTGGTGGTTCTCCAGGCGGATAGGGAGCTGGTGGTACGCGGACTTCAAGTCAACTGTGGAGAAGACTCAATACTGCGCAATCTGGTTGACCATGTCAGATATGCGGGGGAGGGGGTACGTATCGAGCTGCGTGTACTAGTTGATGGTCTGATTGTAGTTGATGACCATCCGTTGCTTCTCCCCAGTCTTGACGACCACCACTTGGGCTCTCCAGGGGCTGTCACTAGCCTCAATGATCGCCTCTCGTAGGAGTCGCTGGACCTCTGACCTGATCAAGGCCCAGTCCTGGGCACTGTATGGGCTGCTTCTAGTAGCGGCAGGCTTACAGTCCGGGGTGAGGTTAGCGAAGAGCGAGGGTCGGGCGACCTTAAGGGTCGCGAGGCTACAGACGTTGAGGGGGGGGCAGGGCTCCACCAAAATTTAAAGTAAGGCTTTGGAGGTGGCACTGGAAGTCGAGCCCCAGTAATAGGGTAGCGCAGAGATGGGAAAAGATGTAGAGTTTAAAGTTAGTGTACTCTACACCTTGTACGGTAAAGGCCGCGACACAGCAACCCCGGATTGCTACCGAATGTGATCCGGAAGCCTGGGAGATTTTCTGGGTCGCAGGTAAAATTGGGAGGGAGTAGCGCCTTATCGTATCTGGGTATATGAAGCTGTCTGTGCTCCCGGAGTCAAAAAGGCAGGCCGTCTTGTGCCCGTTGATCCGGACGGTCATCGTAGATTTTGTGAGGTGATGAGGCCGGGACTGGTCGAGCGTGATGGAGGCGAGCTTCGGAAGGTGATGGGTAGGCCAGTCGGAGGTAGCGGCGGCCAGCGTACGACCGGGTGAGCAGGGCTCCCGGGAGGCTGCGGAATGGTCCCAAGATGGCGGCCCCCATGGGTTGCGCGTGGCGGGTGGCATCGGGGATGGCGTCAAAAATGGCGGCCCCCATGGGTCGCACGTGGCGGGCGAAATCGAAGATGGCGCGCCCACGGGTCGCACATGACGGTGGCGCGGCAGCTGGGGGTGGCCCCGACAGGCAGCAGGCAGCACTGCTGGGCCTAGCAGTTTTCGAGGTCCACGAGGGTGCCGCGCGGTCGGAGGTGTCAGCCTCCATGTTCTTGAAAGCCACCTCCAGTGAGTTTGAGAGCTGCACTGTCCCTGGGAGGCTGAGTGTACCCCCTTCTAACAATTGCTGGCAGATGTAGTTGATTTCATGCCTGCGACATAAGCGACCCTGACCAACAGCTCCGCGTGTTGGGTAGCCGCTACCACCTGGCAATCACAGTTCCGGCTGAGTATCCGCAAGGCATGCAGGAATTCTGCTGGTGATTCCCCAGGGCATTGTCGTCTCATGGCAAGAAGGTGCCTAGCTTCATTTACAGACTTTACAGAGTGTCCTTTCAGCAGCATTATCGCCTCCGTATACGAGGGGGCGTCCCTGATGAGAAGAAAGACTTGTGGGCTCACCCGTGCGTGGAGGATCTGCTTCTTTTGGAGGTCATTGAAGTCTTTGGTGAAGGATCTGAGGTATGCTTCGAAGCAGCTTAGCCAGTGCTCGAATGTTGCAGTGGCGTTGGCTGCCTGTGGGTCCAGCTCCAAGCGATTAGGCTTGATGATGAATTCATCTTAGATGGTGAGTTTATTAAACTTATATGCCATCAATGAATACATGATGAGTAGTGAACGTAACTGACGCTTTAATAAGCTAAACAGAAAGCCTCCTGGCCTCGGATCCCGAACTGGGGCCGCGGCGGAACCTAGCCACCTTTATACCGAGCCTGGGGCAGGCGGAGCCAGCAGGCACATTACATATAATACAGTGGCAGTTTACCACAATACACAGATTATATACTACAGTGGTTCGGACCCAGCAGGGACAAGCCCAGGCATGTAACAGTACAACAGTACAATGCAATACCATGGTTTGCCACAACCCCCTCGACTGCACACTGCCTGGACCTGTTAATAGCGACCTTGGCCAGGCCCAGGAACAAGCTTACAAGGAGGATGTCCTCTCTCCTCACCCCGCTTTGCACCAGGTGACCAAAAATCAGGAGCTTGGGACTGAAGTGCAACCGAAGACTGAGGAGCAGCCCCTTCGAATAGTCAAAAATACCCTAACCCATATGCTACCTCTGGTAATCTTCGTAGACATGGAACACAGACTCTTCAAGAACGGCAGAAAACACATGCAACCTGGGAATCCGTGAACCACTGTAACCTTCAACTGCACAATACTGCTGCATGTAACACCCTCCATGTTACTACCCCAAATAGAGAGCCTGACCGAATTATATGCACAGTGGGAAATTATGTCACAAGAGCTGCCAGCCAATTGGAGGGCTGGCGGCACTTCAGATCCAGCAGTCATTGGGGAGAGCAGGTTGTGGGGCAGATTTTTCCTTTTTCATTTCTTTTACTCTAATTTCTATTTGTTTTACGAGGCTTAACGCTCATCTTAAACATCCATAGGTGTGAGGATGGGAATATGTCATCTGCTAAAGTGTGATATGATCAGCTCAATTTACAGAGTTGGATGTAGGCAAGTGGGCACAGAAGATCTCTTGTGCAGCTTGACCTGCAGTAGAAAGGGGGCAGAGAAGATTCACCAGGCTGTAGCCTGGGCTGGAGCGTTTCAGCTATGAGAAGAGGCTGGGGTTGTTTCCTTAGAGCAGAGAAGGCTGAGGGGGGGGGGGGGGGGGGGGGAAGCTCATTGAGATGTACAAAATTATGAGGGATATGGATACAGAAGGTAGGAAGAAACTGTTCCCTGTAGCAAAGGGGTCAATAACCATGGGGGCATAGATTTCAGGCAAAGAGGAAGAGATTTAGAGGGGATTTGAGGAAAAGCCTTTTCACGCAGAGGGTGGTGGGAATCTGGAACTCACTGCCGAGGAGGTTGATGGACTTGGGAACCTTCACATTTCAGAAACATTTAGATGATCACTTGAAAAGGCATTGCATACACGGACCAAGTGCTGGAAAATAGGATTAGAAGACATAGGTGTTTGAAGGCCAGCACAAGTGCAATGGGCCAAAGGGTCTTTTTCAGGCTGCAGGACTCTATGGCTCTATCTCTGCATAGGCTGCCATCTTCTCCCGAAGATCTCAGCAAGGGGAATTCCTAATGTAAAATCCATCGGTCCCAGTAATACAGCCGAGACAGATTTAAAAACAAAGTGACACAAAGGCTCATGTGTCTCCAGCAGGAGTGTGCACAACGTCAAAGTAAAAATGAAGGAAAGTTATGGGAAACAAGTTGTTAAAATACACTTACTTTTGTGGAAGTGTCCTTTCCATAACCTCTAAAATACAGATCAATGCCTCACAATTTGGATGTGGATATCAAATGGTTGTTTTTCATTTCTGATACATTTAGTAGATAATGGCAGCAACGAAATTCCCATAAATTAATACTTAACTGAAACCTCCAGTAATTTGAGGCATTGGTGGAGCTTGCAGGAAAATGCATCTTAATGCAAGGTCAGCATGTTTTCTTACTGGTGTCCATTTGCTTCTCTCAGCCACCTAATTTACACTGTAATTAAACGCAGTTAGAACTAGAAAGTTCTGGCCTGTGTTTCAATAAAAGTTGTAAAGTGTTACCTAGGCAACTACATCTGCATCCCTTTGGGGGTGAAAGGCTTTTGTATCATTCCTTCGGCGGTTAGAAACATTCCTTCTGCTATCAATCAATTAATGCAGTGTTATATTCTTTCTTTCAATTATTTCAAATATTAATGAAATATTTGGGGTATTCTGGTTATTTCTAATTTTGAAAATGTTCCTAAATCCAAAAATAAATCAGCAGTCAACTAGTTACCAGTTAATTCAGCTAAGAACAGTGGTGGACAATGATGTGTTGGGTACTCTGGATCTGTGGTTTACCTTAGCATTAACATAGACAGGCTACCAATACTTGTAATAGTACAACTCTATTTTGTTTAACTAAGAGCTGCTGAACATACTTGCACTGTAGGTCGACACTATGTTCGATTGATTGAAGACCTATGCCTAACCTGACCAGCCTTTACTGCTAGCACATGGTGGATGTTTGTGCTACTGACTGTGGGCTCTATCTGTCTCAGAGGCTGCATCCCGAATGAGCGGGAAAACTAGTGCCCTCTGGTTTTATAGTGACCGTGCCTGAACTGGTGATTGGCTGCTGTGTTGTGTGTTGATTGGTCTTGCAGTGTGCCAGTCAGTGTGTGTCTCTGCACTATCATATACTGATGTGTATACTATGACATCCCCCTTTTTTTTTTAAATGTGTGCTCGTGGTAATAAATAATGTATGATGTGAATATTCCTAACTATGTGTGGCATATGTGAGCATATTTACAAGATTATGTACATAAACTCTAAGATATTTACAGTGGAAGGTGTCTAGTGCAGATGGACAGTATGTAACAGAAAAATAACTAGAACAACAGTATGTACAAACCAGTGAGTTAATCAAATATTGCAACGAAACAATCAGTTCATGAGTTCAGAGAGTCCATGAATTCAGGCAGTTCATAAATTCAGTCTCTGAGGTGGGCGACGAATTCTGGTTGACTGCCTCAAGGGTGGGTCACGGGCCTCCTGGTCTGGAATGGGCGGGACTGTGTCAGACCCAGAGGGTGGCAGAGCGAAATGGAGATAACGTAATGGGTTCGTCGTGATGGCGAGGCAGGACATGATGATCTGGTGGCGAGCGAGGAAGGAGTCGTAGTGCCCGCCTATTTCGCCGCAGGAGAGAGCCGTGTGGTAGACGAACCAAAAATGACCTGAGGGCCACTTGTCTGAGCACCACAGCAGTGACGGACCAGTCACCATCTGGAGGTTGGACACGGACCTCGTCATCAGGAGCCAGATCAGGGAGATCCGTGGCACGGGCGTCGTATGCCGATTTGTGTTGGGCTCGAGGCAGCTGAATTCGGCAAAGGACCGGAACGTTGTCCAAGTCCGGGACATGCATGGCTGGCACCGTTGTCCGCAGCGTGCGATTCATCAATAATTGAGCCGGTGACAGGCCGGTGGACAATGGAGCAGATCTGTAAGCAAGCAAGGCAAGGTAAAATCCGGATCCTGCATCGGCCGCCTTGCACAGGAGTCGTTTTACGATGTGCACCCCCCTTTTCTGCTTTGCCATTGGATTGGGGGTAATGGGGACTGGACGTGACATGCGTGAAGTTGTATCGTTTGGCAAAATTGGACCACTCCTGACTGGCAAAACACGGGCCATTGTCGGACATGACCGTGAGCGGGATGCCATGGTGGGCGAAGGTTTCCTTGCACGCACGGAAGACTGCAGTTGAGGTGAGGTCGTGCAGCCTAACTACCTCCGGGTAGTTCGAGAAATAGTCCACTATGAGGACGTAGTCCCGGCCAAGCGCATGGAACAGTTCGATGCCCACTTTGGTCCAGGGGGATGTGACCAACTCATGGGGTTGCAAGGTTTCCCTTGGCTGAGCAGGCTGGAATCGCTGGCATGTTGGGCAGTTGAGAACGGCATTAGCTACGTCCTCATTGATTCCAGGCCAGTACACTGCCTCATGGGCCTGTGGGCGGCGTTTCTCCACTCCCAGGTGGCCCTCATGGAGCTGCTCAAGGACGAGGTTGCGCATGCTGTGCGGGATGACGATCCTGTCCAACTTGAGTAGAATTCCATCTACCACCGCCAGGTCCTCTTTAACATTATAGAATTGGGGGCATTGGCCCTTGAGCCACCCGTCTGTCAGGTGGCGCATGACATGTTGGAGCAGGGGATCGTTGGACGTCTCGCGACGAATTTGTGTGAGTCGTTCATCCGTGGCAGGCAGATTGGATGCGGCGAATGCCACATGAGCATCAATCTGGCACACAAAGCCCGCTGGGTCGCAGGGTGTGGTGACACATCGGGAGAGTGCATCGGCGACGATGAGCTCCTTAACCCAGGGTGTAGACGAGTTCGAAGTTGTACCGCCTGAGTTTAAGGAGAATGCGCTGCAGGCGCGGCGTCATGTCGTTAAGATCTTTTTGAATGATATTGACCAGTGGCCTGTGGTCTGTCTCGACTGTGAATTTTGGTAGTCCATAGACATAGTTATGGAATTTGACGACTCCAGTAAGAAGGCCCAGGCACTCTTTTTCACTATGCGCATAGCGCTGTTCGGTGGGCGTCATTGCACGTGACGCGTATGCGACAGGAGCCCATGAGGAGGCGTCATCACGTTGAAGAAGCACTGCTCCAATGCCAGACTGACTGGCATCCATGGAGATCTTTGTTTCTTTGGCTGGATTGAAAAATACCAACAGCTTCGCCCTGAGTTCCCGCCATTCTTGTTCATGGACGGGGAGCCATTGGAACTCTGTCGTCTTCTTGACCAGGTTCCTGAGACCCGTGGTGTGGGAGGCGAGGTAGGGATGAATTTCCCCAGGAAATTGACCATGCCCAGGAATCGGAGGACCGCCTTCTTGTCCTCCGGTGTCTTCATGGCCTTAATGGCAGATACCTTGTCCACATCCTGCTGCACGCCAAACTGTGAGATGTGGTCTCCGAGGAATTTAATTTCTGTTTGACCAAAGGAGCATTTGGCCCTGTTGAGGCGGAGGCCATGCTCATGGATTCGTTGGAAGACACGTTGGAGGCGATCAATGTGCTCCTGCGGGGTCGTAGACTACACGATTATGTCATCCACATATACGCGAACCACTTCGATACCTTCCATCATCTGTTCCATCAGGTACATGGATTACGGTAGAATGATGCAGTGTAGATTAATTTGTTCTTAAGGGCAGCACGGTAGCATTGTGGATAGCACAATTGCTTCACAGCTCCAGGGTGCCAGGTTCGATTCCAGCTCGGGTCACTGCCTGTGCGAGTCTGTACATCCTCCCCGTGTGTGCGTGGGTTTCCTCCGGGTGCTCCGGTTTCTTCCCACAGTCCAAAGATGTGCAGGTGAGGTGGATTGGCCATGATAAATTTCCCTTAGTGTCCAAAATTTCCCTTAGTGTTGCGTGGGTTTACTGGGTTATGGGGATCGGGTGGAGGTGTTGACCTTGGGTAGGGTGCTCTTTCCACGAGCCAGTGCAGACTCGATGGGCCTAATGGCCTCCCTCTGCAGTGTAAATTCTGTGATAAAACGATTCCAGCTATACCTTGAAGCTACAGACCTGGAAGCTGCTCAGACGCCCGGACGATTGCTCTCTTCCTTTCCACGGCCGGGGACCACGCCATCCATATCTTCAACTCTCTCACTTTCACTAAAGGTGAAGACAAGTCCAAGTTCAAGACAGTCCTGCTCAAATTCGACAGTCACTGTGACATTGTTGTAAATGAAAGTATTGAGCGATACCTTTTTCAACAGCGTCAGCAGGGTAATGATGAACCTTTTCAATCTTTTCTCACCCACCTTCGCATCCTCGCGCAGTCCTGCAATTACGGCTCCACCTCTGATTTGATGGTCCATGACCAGATCGTTTTCGGTGTGCAATCGGACCCCCTACGCCAGCAGCTCCTCAAAGTTTTTTTTTTTAAAATAATTTTTATTGAAAGAGTTTTCCATACAGACATTTACCCCTACTAATTTTTAAATTATTTACAACACAATCCCTCTAGGCAAATATCCCTCCCTCGCCCGCCCTCTCGCGCGCACCAGTCCTCCCCCCCCCCCCCCCAAGCAACAACTTAACAAACAAGGCAGCCTACAGTTTCAGACATGAGCAGCGAGCAGACTTGCCCGCGTTACAGTCGTGCATGTCCCCCCACGACCATTGCTGCCCCCCCCCTTCCCCTCCCCTCCCCCCCCCTCCCCTCCCCCCCCCCCCCCCCCCCCCTCCGGGTTGCTGCTGCCACGACCCCGTACGCCTATCTCTGATCTAAAAAGTCAAGGAAAGGTTGCCACCGCCTGGAGAATCCCTGTACCGACCCTCTCAGGGCAAATTTGATCCTTTCTAGCTGAATATAGCTAGCCATATCGTTAATCCAAGTTTCAACGCTTGGAGGCCTCGCGTCCTTCCATTGAATTAATATCCTTCGTCGAGCCACTAGGGACGCAAAGGCCAGTATTCCGGCCTCCCTGGCCTCCTGTACCCCCGGTTCTACCCCGACCCCAAAGATCGCAAGCCCCCATCCTGGTTTGACCCTGGACCCCACCACCTTCGACACCGTCCTTGCCACCCCCTTCCAGAACCCTTCCAGCACCGGACATGCCCAGAACATATGCACATGGTTCGCTGGGCCTCCCAGACATCTGACACACCTGTCCTCACCCCCAAAGAACCGGCTCATCCTTGTCCCCGTCATGTGAGCTCTATGCAGCACCTTAAATTGAATGAGGCTCAGCCTCGCACACGAGGAGGAAGAATTGACCTTCTCCAGTGCATCCGCCCACGTCCCGTCTTCTATCTGCTCTCCCAGCTCCACTTCCCACTTGGCTTTCAGCTCCTCCCCTGATGCTTCTTCCGCCTCCTGCATTATCTTGTAGATGTCTGATATCTTCCCCCCTCCGACCCAGACCCCGAGAGCACCCTATCACTCGCCCCCTTACTGGGGAGCAGGGGGAACCCCTCCACCTGCCGCCTAGCAAATGCCTTCACTTGTAAATATCTGAACATGTTTCCCGGGGGGAGCTCAAACTTCTCCTCCAGCCCTCCCAGGCTCGCAAACCTCCCCTCTATAAACAGGTCCTTCAGCTGCCGTATGCCCACCCTGTACCAGCTCTGAAATCCCCCGTCGATGTTCCCCGGGATGAATCTGTGGTTCCCTCTTATTGGCGCCGCCAACAGACCTCCCATTTCCCCCCTGTGTCGCCTCCACTGCCCCCATATCTTGAGGGTGGCCGCCACCACCGGGCTCGTGGTGTACCTCGTGGGGGGGAGCGGCCATGGTGCCGTTACTAGGGCCCCCAGGCTTGTGTTGCCACAGGACGCCCTCTCCATTCGTTTCCAAGCTGCCCCCTCCCCTTCCATCATCCACTTGCGCACCATTGACACATTTGCCGCCCAGTAATACCCCGAGAGATTGGGTAGTGCCAGCCCTCCACTGTCCCTACTCCGCTCCAAAAAGACCCTTCTCACCCTTGGGGTGCCATGCGCCCACACATAGCTCATGATGCTACTCGTCACCTTTTTGAAGAAGGCCCTAGGGAGGAAGATGGGCAAGCACTGAAATCAAAACAAGAACCTTGGGAGGACCGTCATTTTGATTGACTGCACCCTCCCCGCCAGCGACAACGGTACCATGTCCCACCTCTTAAATTCCTCCTCCATCTGTTCCACCAGCCTGGAAAAGTTCAACTTGTGGAGGGTCCCCCAGTTCCTTGCCACCTGCACCCCTAAGTACCTAAAGCTCTTTCCTGCTCGCTTGAAGGGGAGTCTCCCAATACCCTCTCCCTGATCCCCCGGGTGTATCACAAAAACCTCGCTTTTGCCCAAATTTAGTTTGTACCCCGAAAAGTCCCCAAACTCTGCTAATAGTTCCATTATCTCCGGCATTCCCCCTTCTGGGTCTGCCACGTACAGCAGTAGATCATCCGCATACAGCGATACTCGATGTTCCTCCCCTCCCCTAGTCAGTCCTCTCCACCCCCCTGAACCCCTCAGTGCCATCGCCAACGGTTCAATCGCCAGTGCGTAAAGTAGGGGGGATAGGGGACATCCCTGCCTGGTCCCTCGGTGGAGCCCGAAATACTCCGACCTCCTCCCGTTTGTCACTACACTCGCCGTCGGGGCCGAGTAGAGCAACTTCACCCACTTAATAAACCCTTCCCCAAACCCAAACCGTTCCAACGTCTCCCACAGGTACTCCCACTCCACCCTATCGAATGCCTTCTCCGCGTCCAGCGCTACCACTATCTCAGCCTCCCCCTCCACTGCCGGCATCATAATTACATTCAGCAATCTCCGCACGTTCGTGTTGAGCTGCCGCCCCTTCACGAACCCTGTCTGGTCCTCATGGATTACCCCTGGCACACAATCCTCTATTCTAGCTGCCAGGATCTTTGCCAGCAACTTGGCATCCACGTTCAGAAGCGAGATAGGCCTGTAGGACCCGCACTGCACGGGGTCTTTATCCCGCTTCAATATCAGGGAGATCAGAGCCTGCGACATTGTCGGGGGCAGAACCCCCCCTCTCGCGCCTCATTAAAGGCTCGTACCAGTACCGGTCCCACCAAGTCCACATTTTTCTTGTAGAATTCCACCGGGAACCCATCTGGCCCCGGCGCCTTCCCCGCTTGCATCTGACCTATTCCCTTGACTAGCTCCTCTAGCCCTATTGGCGCCCCCAGCCCTTCTACCAGCCCCTCCTGGACCCTTGGGAACCTCAATTTGTTTAGAAAGTCCTCCATTCCCCCTCTCCTCGTCGGCGGCTCAGACCGATACAACTCCTTGTAAAAATCCCTGAAGACCCCATTCACTTCTTGCCCCTTCTGCACTACCTTCCCGCCCCTCTCCTTCACTCCCCCAATCTCCCTAGCTGCATCTCGTTTGCAAAGCTGGTGTGCCAGCATCCTGCTCGCCTTTTCCCCATACTCATAGACCGCGCCCTGTGCCCTTCTCCACTGCGTCTCTGCCTTCCTGGTGGTCAGCAGGTCGAACTTGACCTGCAGGCTGCGCCGTTCTCCCAGCAGCCCCTTCTCTGGTGCCTCCGCATATCTCCTATCCACTTCCAATAGCTCCCCCACCAGCCTCTCCCTCTCCTGCCTCTCCGTTCTTTCTCTGTGCGCCCTTATGGAGATCAGCTCTCCCCTCATCACTGCCTTCAGGGCCTCCCAGACCATCCCCACCTGCACCTCACCCGTGTCATTCAAGTCCAGATAGCTCTCAATGCTCTTCCGGACCCTTTTACACACCTCGTCGTCCGCTAACAGCCCCACATCCAGCCGCTACAGCGGGCGCTGGTCCCGCGCTTCCCCCATTTCCACATCCACCCAATGTGGTGCATGATCAGAGATCGCAATGGCCGAGTACTCAGCTTCCCTTACCCTCGGGATCAGCCCCCTGCTCAACACGAAGAAATCGATTCTGGAGTACACTCTATGGACGTGGGAGAAAAAGGAATACTCCCTCGCCCTCGGCCTACCAAACCTCCATGGGTCTACTCCTCCCATCTGCTCCATGTACCCCCTCAGCACTTCTGCCGCTGCCGGCCTCCTATTGGTCCTTGAGCTCGATCTGTCTAGCCCGGGGTCCAGCACTGTGTTAAAGTCCCCCCCCATGATCAAGCCCCCTGCCTCCAGTCCCGGAATGAGGCCCAATAGGCGCCTCATAAAACCCGCGTCATCCCAGTTCGGGGCATATACGTTGACCATCACCACTTTCTCCCCCTGCAGCTTACCCTTCACCATCACATACCTACCCTCCTTATCCGCCACCACCTCCTCCGCCACGAACGACACCCTCTTTCCCACCAGAATCGCCACCCCCCGGTTCTTTGCGTCCAATCCAGAGTGGAACACCTGTCCCACCCACCCCCTTCTCAGGCGAACCTGGTCCACTACCTTCAAATGGGTCTCCTGTAACATTGCTACATCAGCCTTCAGTCCCTTCAGGTGTGAGAATACCCTTGATCTCTTGACCGGTCCATTCAGCCCCCTCACGTTCCAAGTGATCAGCCGGGTCGCGGGACGACCCGCCCCCTTCCCCTGCCGATTAGCCATGTCCTGTTCCCTGCTCGCCCCGGGTCGACCCTCCCCTTCTGACCCGCTCCCCATGGCGATGTCCCCCTCCCCCCACCTCTCCAGTCCTCCACTTCCCGTTTCTGGTCTTTTCAGCAGCAACCCGGTGTCCCTCCCTAACCCCCCCCCCAGGCTAGGACCCCTCCTAGCCGCGATGTACCCTCCATCGTACTCCCGTAAGTCAGCTGGTTCACGCTGACCCGGCTGCTCCTGCCACACTCCGACTCCCCCCGGCTCGGGGGGGGTGCCTCCCCCCCCTTGCCACTCCTCCCTGGCCCCGCTCCAGCGCGGGAAAGGTCGCCATTGCTAGCCACGCCCCGCACTCCTCCCCTCCCCCCTCCTCTGCCCCGCGCGCGGGAAAACAGAGGAAAGCCCGCGCTTTCGCCCTGCCACACCCCACCCCGCCATCTTCAGTTCCACCCCCGTCCCCGTCCATGCCTGTAAAGAACCCCCCCTAGGAGCCCATATCCCCGATCTGCTCTCCCCCCCGTCCCGCCTCCCAACTTAACATTATAAATAACAGATAGATAACAAATAACAATGTACTTAACAGTCGCCCTCTACCAAACAGCATAAATAACCATAAATAACCATGAATAACCACAATAACAATAACTAAGGGAAGTTGGCAAAGGGGGAAAAAACATCAGAAGAAAAACCACAGCAAGAGTTCAAAATCCAAACAAAGAATTCAGCTGAAAGTACCCGAGCGGCTACGGCCGCCAAGTATCCCCTGGGTCTAATTCGAGTCCAGTTTCTCTTCCTGTACAAAGGCCCACGCCTCCTCTGGGGACTCAAAATAGTGGTGTTGGTTCCTGTAGGTGACCCACAAGCGCGCTGGCTGCAGCATTCCGAACCTGATCCGTTTTGCATGTAGCACCGCCTTCGTCCGGTTGTACCGGGCCCGCCGCTTTGCCACCTCCGCACTCCAGTCCTGGTAGACCCTCACCGTCGAATTCTCCCACTTGCTGCTCCTTTCCCTCTTGGCCCACTCCAGCACTCTCTCACGGTCGCTGAGTCGCTGGAACCGCACCAGCACCGCCCTCGGGGGCTCATTTGCTCTTGGCCTCCTAGCCATGACCCTGTAGGCCTCTTCCAGCTCCAGGGGCGAAGGGACGGCCCCTGCCCCCATCAGGGAGCTCAGCATTTCTGCTACATATCCCGGGAGGTCTGACCCCTCCAGGCCTTCTGCCAGGCCCAAGATCCTCAGGTTCTTCCGCCTCATTCGGGTATCCAGCTCCTCAAAACGGCTCTGCCATTTCAGGTGGAGTGCCTCGTGCACCTCTACCTTTCCCACGAGGACCGTGGCCTCCTCCTCCCTCGCAGTCATCTCCTGCTGCAGCTCCCGAATCGACGCCTCTTGGGTCGCCTGGGCTCCCATCAGCCTGGTGGTCTTCGCATTCATTGACTCCAAGAGCTCCATTTTCAGCTCCGTAAAGAAGCGCAGGAGAGCGGCCTGCTGCTCCTCCGCCCATTTCCTCCATTCCTCGGGTGCGCCACCGGCCGCCATTTTGGTCTTCTTCCCCCGCTTTTTTTTGGGAGCTGCTGTTGCTTTCTTTACCACCCCACTCCGGGTACCGACCATAAAGTTGGTCTGGTTCTCTTCAGGGAGCCTTCCCCCACCGGGATTTGTCCTTACAGCGCCGTTGGGGCCCTCCAATCGGCCCGAAAACACCTTTGTAGCAGGAGCAGCCAAACGTGCGACTTAGCTGGTCATAGCCGCAACCGGAAGTCCAGCTCCTCAAAGTTAAACAGCTCACCCTTACGATAGCCATCGAGACCTGCGTTCTGCGATACACGCCACTAACCAATACTCGCACATTCAAGCGGCTGAAACGGCGCAGCAAGGCCCCCACAAGGCAGAGCGGGTGCAAGCCATTAAACAACTCCAGGGCCGAAGCCTGGATGAGGACGGCCATTTCACGCGCTTTTTGCGGGCTCCTGCGCATGTGCGCACTGACCGAGGGGACGGCAACGCCGAAGATCGCACTGCACAGGCGCGCACCACGTACGACCGCACCGCATATGCACGGTGGCGCACCGAACGTTTTGACGTCACAATGTGCAGCAATTGTGGCTCCACCCATTTAAGGCAGCAATGTCCTGCAAAATCCCGACGCTGTCTCCAATGTGGCAAGCTTGGCCACTATGCTGCCTTATGCAGGTCTGCTCAACCTACTACCTCTCGTCGCTCCAACCAGCCACGCAGGGATGTCCGAGCCATCCAGCCACTGGTCAACGATTCCGACTCCGACTTGATTTCGGACCTTGATATCGAGGACCCTGAAGCACCATTTCGGGTGGGCATCATCACCAAACACAAGATGCTCCCGAAGACAAAAGCCAAGTCTCTCCCAATATTCAACATTGATCCGGACGACGAGTGGTGTACCACCCTCACGATCAACCGATCCCGCATCCGCTTCCGCCTCGACACCAGCGCTTCAGCCAACCTCAACGCGCGGTCTGACCTCGAAAGGCTCCATGCCAAGCTTACTATCCTGCCATCAGCCTGCCAGCTTCTGGACTATAATGGTAATTCCATTACTGTGCCCTGGCATGGCGGGGGGGCCTGTTTCAATTCTTGACTCTTGATAAGGTTAAGTTTGAATTGAGGGGAAGGATAGAGGGGTTCTACAATTCATGGGCGTTATTCATCATGCACTTTCAAGAACTGGATAACATCGAACATTAGTTGGGGGAGGGGTGGGTGATGGTGTTAATGGTGGCTGTGGGTGATTCCTGATTACTTTTTGTCAGTTGTTCATGTGAACATGTGGGCAAAAGTTTTGGGTTTGGTGGGAGGATGGGATCGTTGTTATTGATATGGGGATTGACATATTTGTTACTGATTATTGTTTATTACTGATTGTTGTTTATTGTTGGTGCGTGTGAATTTGGGAGAAAATGCGAAAAAGGAAGAAGAATAAAGAAATATTTAAATATACGTTTGCCAGATTTACCCGTGCCTGGGACTAAATGGCTGAGCCCAGGAGACCTTGTCAGGGTACCGTTTAGTACCGGTCCACACAAACGTGGACCCGGTATAATGGCAATGGGGGCGGGGGTCTCCCAGGCCATTGGAGACCCCTGGGTGGGACAGAGACACTCAGTGCTCCATACCTCACCTCTCTATACCCTTCCACTCTGTCGATGACCTCAGTGTGATAACCACCGGTTCAACTGCCAACACAAAAAGCAGCGGGGCAAGAGGATCCCCTGCTTTGTTCCCCTCTACAACTGAAAGTACCCTGAGCTTAATGAATTAGTACGAGCGCTCGCAGAGGGGGGCTTACACAGAAGTCTGACCCAAGAAATTAACCTGTGTCCAAACCCGAACCGTCCCAGTATCTCAGAAATACTCCCATTCTCTCTGGTTGAATGCTTTCTCCGCATCCATGGAGATTATTACCTCCGCCTCCGAACCCCACGGGGTTGACATCCCCACATTAAATAATCTTCTTATATTGCCCAACAATTATTGGTCCTTCACGAACCCAGTCTAATCCTCAGCACCTGCCCCCGGCAGACTTTCCTTCAAGAGCATTGCCAGCACCTTGGCCAATAACTTTGTGTCTGCATTCAATAGAGATATGGGCCCATAAGACCCAAACACCTTTGGCTCCGTATCCTTTTTCAGGATTAGAGAGATGGAAGCCTGTGCCAACGTGGTCTGTAACTCTCTCCGGGATAACAAATCATTAAACATCTCCATTAGCTGAGGCCCCAGCACCATTGCAAATTATTAAATAAAATTCTACTAGGAATCCGCCTGGGTCCAGAATCTTCCCAGACTGCATAGAGCAAATGCACCTCATAATTTCCTCCAGCTCAAGCGGAGCCTCCAGCCCCTACACTTTCTCCTCCTCCACCACCATGAAGTCTAAACCATCCAAGAAGTGATTCATGTCTGTGTCCCCCTCTGGGGACTCCAAACTGTACAACCCCTGGTAATAGGTCTCAAATACCTAATTTCTTCTGGATCAGAAACAACTCCACCCCACCCATCTCCCTCGAGACCGCCTGCCATCTCAACTGGTGTATCAGTAACCTTCTGGCCTTCTCACCATGGTTGTAGAACGTCCCTTGTACACAACGCAACTGGCTAACCGCTTTCCCCATCAATACCAATTCAAACACCATCTGGAGCTTCTTTGACTCCTTCAACAGCTCCTCCTTTGGGGTAGCCGAGTACTGCCGGTCCACCGTCCAAAAAGCCTCCACCAACCTGTCTCTCCATCCTTCCCATCTTCTCTCTCTGTATCTCAATTAAGATCAGGTCCCCACCAATTACCACTTTTAACACCTCCCAGAACGTAATAGGTGAGATAATAGGCGAGATCTCTTCGCTCTTTTAATATCTACGTACTTTCCTATAGCCACGGCCACCCTCTCACATGTCCCCTTGTCTGCCAACTATGCCACATCCAACTTCTACAGTGATCGCTGGGCGCAACCCCTTTCCAAACGCAAATCCACATAGTGCGAAACATGTTCAGGTATGACAATTGTCGAGTATTCTGACTCTACCATCGCAGGGAACAATGCCTTAACCACTGTAAAAAAAGTCAATGTGGGAGTAAACCCGGTGCACATGTGAAAAAAAGGAGAACTCCTTCCCTCTTGGATGCCGAAACCTCCACAGATCCACATCCACCATCTAATCCATGAATCCAAGCAACTCCTTTGCCACTCCCGAAATCTTCAGGATTTTAGGGCACGACTTGTCCAGTCTGGGGTCAAGCACACAATTAAAATCCCCCTGCATCATAATCAGCTGTGAGAATCCAAATCCGGGACAGCCGCCAGCACCCTCTTAATAAACTCTGTATCCTCACAATTAGGTGTGCACACATTCACTAAAACTGCAGGGCCCCCTCCAAACCTTCCTGTCACCATCACGTATCTTCCCCCAAGAATCTCCACAGTTCCCCTCGTCTTTGTGCAAAATCAAGAATGGAACATTTGTCCCACCCACCCTTTCCTCAACCTCGTTTGATCCCTAATCCTCAAGTGAGTCTCCTGTAAGAAAAGCACATCCGCCTTCAAGCTCTTCAAATTGGCAAACATCCATGATCTTTTAATCGTTCAGTTAAATCCCCTCACTTTCCATGTGATTAGACTGGTGGGCGGTCACCCCCCCCCCCCCCCACACGCCCTGATCAGCCATACCCTAGTGTTATGGGAATCCCACAGGACCCTGCCTTGCCTAGGTTCCATGCCCATCCAGGATTGCTGTCGCCACCTCCCTCCTCCCAATAATTCAACAAAGAAACCTTCACCATCAGCAGCCCATACCCTCCTCCAAACCCCACCCCTTGCTCACCCAACCCCACTCCCTCTACCCCCACTCCTCCCAGCAATCACCCTCCCCCCAATAACCCCTCACCCATACCAAACAAAGAAAACCCAACAGCACTAGGCTTGTTATACAAACAAAAACAAAATTGCTCCCTGCCAAAATAACCTGTCACGGTGTTCTCCCACACTCCGCTTCCATCAACCAACATCCCTGCTTGCAGGGTGACCCCCACCTGGGGAGAAATGCAAGTTATATTTCCAAAATATTCCGCACCCAGCCCCTCCTACATGAACCTACTCTTAATCTTGTACCACAAACCAATCCATCCACTCCCCGCACCCCCACCATTCCCAAATAATTGCTTTAAAACAATCAAAAACTCATATCCCAGATACAGGGGCTGGATTTACCGTTTTTCAGGCTACCTGCCGATGCCGGAGTGGGATCTGTGGCATTTTACGGTGACAAAATCGGCGCCGAACCCTCATTGATCCTGCGACCGGTGAGGGGCTAGCAGCTGCGCCAAGTAAACCCCCGGCTCCCCCTATATAAACGGCTGGAGAACGGCCGGGTCCGTGGTTGTGCATGCCCACGGCGACCATCTGCAGTGGTCGCGTCGTAAAACATGGCGCCGGCTATGCACGGACCCGACCTGCCAAATACTGCCCCCCTGGCCATCCCCCACCAGGCGCCCCAGCTCTCACGACTCCCGGGGCCGACTGTGGCGGCATTGGGCACAGTACACAGCTGCCAATCGGGGTTCCCGACCTCTGAGACCACGCTGAGTACCCTGCGTGGTCAGGAATGCGGCCATAGGGGGCAGAGCATCGGGGGAGGGCCTTCAGGTGACGTGGTGCGTGACGCGATGATGCCATTTCGGAGGGGGCGGAGGATAGGAAACCGGGCCTTGATGTAGTGGAGGAGCCGGGTGGCCCCTGGGTGGCAGAGGTCATCGTGGATAGCACGTAGTCGGTCATCTTGCGCGCTGGCGCATGTGCCGCGGGACAGGGCATCTGGGGGTTCGTTGAGCTTCCCAGGACGATATACGATATCGTAGTTATAGGTGGAGAGTTCGATCCTCCACCTCAAGATCTTATCATTCTTGATCTTGCCCCGCAGCATATTACCGAACATGAAGGCTACCGATCGTTGGTCGGTGACGAGGGTAAAACTCCTAGCAGAGAGGTAGTGCCTCCAGTGCCGCACGGCTTCCACGATGGCTTGGACCTCCTTTTCAACTGAAGAGTGTCGAATTTCGAAGGTGGTGAGAGTTCGTGAAAAAAACGCTGCAGGCCTGCCTGCGTGATTGAGGGTAGAGGCGAGGGCGACCTCTGATACGTCGCTCTCCACCTGGAAGGGGACGGACCTGTTCACCGCGTGCATCGCGGCTTTGGCGATATCCGCCTTGATGCAGCTGAAGGTGTGGCGGGCCTCAGCCGCCAGTGGGAAGATGGTGGCCTTGATTAGTGGCCGGGCTTTGTCCGCATAGTTGGGGACCCACTGGGCATAATATGAAAAGAACCCGGGGCACCTTTTCAGGGCCTTGGGGCAGTTGGGAAGGGGGAGTTGCAGGAGGGGTCTCATATGGTCAGGGTCCCAGAACCCCATTTTCCACTATGTAGCCGAGGATGGCTACTCTGGTTGTGCGGAAAACGCATTTCTCCTTGTTGTAAGTGAGGTTAAGGGTTCGGGAAGTTTGGAGAAATCTCTGGAGGTTTCGGCCATTCTATGCCCTCGGACAACCCAATGTTCCTCAAGTTTTGACATCTGGAGCGGCTCTCAGGTCATCAATCTTGGCCTTTAGTATTTTTTTGCCCCTCCAACATCATCATCACTACCTCTGCCGCCAAGGAGGCATCCGATCCTCATGATCTGAGATCGTCTCCTCCACCTTCTGGATCTATGAATTCTGAACCGCCAAAATAAAAGTACTCAGGCAGGAGCCACCTTATATGTGACCACTCACTACATGGCCGCAACTGGAAGTCGGTACATCCTGCTTAATCACTGGGTAAACTTAATGAGCCGTGGAATATTGCTACTTTTTAATGAGCAAAATCAGAGAGGTTATTTACAGTTAGCTATTACTAACATTAGTAAAATATGGAGCGGGATCGAACGGCCACATTGCACCTTAAAAGCAGCGCTCTGGGTCACAATGTGGCCGATAGAAGCCAGGAGCCCGAACTTGGGTGACATTGTGGTGTGAATCCCACCCATGTGGGTGGGATCATGTTTTGGCAAATCGGCATATTAGAGCGAGACAGCTAATCTCACTACAATGTGGAGTTTCCCAAAGCACCTGAGGCACTGGGATCTTTCCCCTTCGCCTCACAGACATCGGGTGAGCACCATTCAGTACTGGTCTCCACAAACGGAGGGGTCAGGAGTCGCGTCACGTTTCCAGAGATTGGGATACCATTTTTAAAATAGCTACACTGAGGAGTTCCGGCGAGCGGAGCTGCTCAGTGCAAAAAACGGGGTATGTGCGGCATCGGACATGCATTTCCCACTGAGGCCCCCTATCTAACCGGGGACACGTCAAATAGTGGGGAGTTTCTCGGTGCTGCGAGTACCAGGAAACACCCGGTTCAACATGCTTGATGCACCATCAATTGGACTCGAGTCGTGAAGTAGTTCCAAACAACAGGCTTTAATACACTAGATGTGTGCCTGGCAGTAGACGTACAGAGAAAGGTCGACTGCCAGCCATTATGAGTTCTTATACCCCGCCTCATAGGCGGAGCTACCAACCTCTCAGCCAATCAGCGGGTAGTCACATGACTAGCCTCAGCCAATTGGCAGAGAGGCACATGACTCGCCTGAGCCAATGGGCAGCGAGTCTTCTGCACCAATGGCAGCATGGTTCTAAAGGAACCGTAATCTCCCTAGTCATACTACCACATTCACCCCTTGTGGAGAAAGAAGCGTGGGGGGGGGGGGTAGTGGGAGAGAGAGGGGGGGGGCGGTGCGTGTGCCCCGTAAGACTGGTAGTATGACTAGAGATAATTCAAGTTGTACCGAGGTATCTTATGGCTGCCCACTGGCCCGCGACGAACGTGCAAAACAATATCACCGCACACAGTGTATAATCAAACAACAATTTAAAACAATGAAAAAAAATATGCAAAACAAACACGTGCACGAACACAAGGAGTCCATAAAGTTCATCAGAACATTAAATTGACTCGATCAGCCGGGTGGGTGCCTTCGATGTCCTGCTGGACCTGCGCAGCGGTGCCGGTGACATTGGAGTGGTGGTCATCCGTGACTCCGGGAGCGGCGGTCGTGGCCCTGTGTCCGTACCCCTGGTCGGTGCTAGTGGTGGCCGGGCCAGGGGAGGGGGTTCCTGTGCGCTGGTTCTCGGGGGCGCTGGGGGCGGTTGGGACTGGAGGGGAGGTGTTGGTGCTGGGGGTTGCGGCCGCACTCCGGTGGGTGCCAGGTCCCGAAGGGAGACCGTGTCCTGTCGTCCGTCGGGATACTCCACGTACGCATACTGCGGGTTTGCGTGGAGTAACTGGACTCGTTCAACCAACAGGTCGGACTTGTGCACCCGCACGTGCTTCCGGAGCAGGACGGGCCTGGGGGTGGCCAGCCAGGTTGGGAGCGGGGATCCTGAGGACGACTTCCGTGTCGGGGTGGACGAAACTCTCTGTGCTCCCGGAGTCCAGTAGGCAGCTCGTCTCATGACCATTGAGGAGGATTTGTGTGGTCGCCATGGAAAGCATGCGGGGCCGTGATTGCTCCAGCGTCACTGCGGCGAGCCGTGGCAGGAACTCGGAGTCATCATCCCATATGGAGTATTCACTTGCAGGGTCCTCCAGGTGGATCCAAGATGGCGGCGCCAGTCGGCCGCACGGGTGGGGGTGAACAAAATGGCGGCGCCCGGAGCTCGAACGTGGCGTCGGGGGCCCAATATGGCGGCGCCCATGGGTCACTCGTGGCGGCGGGGGGTGGAGGCAGCGAGGTCCACGGGCCGCACGGGGCCCTAGAGGCGCGCGGGGGGGGGACCCGCGGTCGCTGTTCGGAACGGTATAGACCGATTTTGACTGGCAGACAGCTGCATAGTGGCCCTTCTTGCCACAGCTTTTACAAGTTGTGTTGCGGGCGGGGCAGTGCGGGCGGGGGTGCTTGGCCTGACCGCAAAAGTAGCAGCGGGGGCCTGTGGGCTTATCGGGGCGCCCTGCAGCGCAGGTCTGGGGGGGGGTCAGAATCGGCGGGAGTGGGGTGGTTTCATGCCACGCTGCCCAAGAGGCCACCGCGCTGCCGGGGACATAGGCATGGGCGTTGCGGTCAGCGACCTCCAAGGAGGATGCGAGGGTCCATGCCTCAACGAAACTTAAAGTGTCCTTTTCCAGAAGCCTCTGTCGTATCTGGGATGATTGCATGCCCGCCACAAAGGCGTCCCTGATCAAGAGTTCGGTGTGCTCCGCTGCAGCGACCTGCGGGCAGGCGCAATTTCTCCCTAGGACAATGAGGGTCCGATAGAATTCGTCGAGGGACACACCGGGGAACTGTTGCCTCGTAGCCAGGAGGTGCCGCAGACCTGATTCACTGGCCTGATGAAATGTCCTTTCAGCAGATCCATAGTGGCATCATAGTCCAGTTCATCCTCTATCAGAGAGTAGACGTTGGTGCCCACGCACGAGTGGAGAAATTGGAGTTTCTGTTCCCTTGTCGGGCAGTTTTCTGTTGTGGCGAGGTAGCTGTTAAAACACGCCAGCCAATGTTTAAACGCTGCTGATGCATTTGTAGCATGCGGGCTGATGCGGAGGCAGTTTGGCTTGATTCGTAGCTCCATTTCAAAATTCTAATGTATTAAATTGATGCACCATCAATTGGACTCGAGTCGTGACGTAGTTCCAAACAACAGGCTTTAATACACTAGATGTGTGCCTGGCAGTAGATGTACAGAGAAAGGTCGACTGCCAGCCAGTACGAGTTCTTATACCCCGCCTCGTAGGCGGAGCTACCAAACTCTCAGCCAAACAGCGGGTAGTCACATGACTAGCCTCAGCCAATTGGCAGAGAGGCACATGACTTGCCTGAGCCAATGGGCAGCGAGTCTTCTGCACCAATGGCAGCATGGTTCTAAAGGTACCGTAATCTCCCTAGTCATACTACAACAATGCTCGCGAAGGGACTTTGTTCCCATTTAGTTAAATCGCGCTCATAGTGTTCGATATTTAAATACACCAAATTTTAACAGGCTTTTTTTTTCTAAACACCTGGGAAAAGAACACTTCCGGGCACCATGAGTGGGAGCTTGTAACTGCTGTTATAGTATATAGTATAAAGGGGCAGGATAAGCCAGCATTCACGCTCTCTCAGAAACGTTCTCTCTCAGTTACACCAAAAGAAAAAAGCATTTGAGTGCAGCCCCACAATGGCAATTCAAAATCCCAGGTGTTAGAATTGGAGGTGTCAGTATACCTTTTGTTCTCTGCCTTGACTCAACAGAGGTGCTGGGAGGATGGCAAAAGATACACGATAAGCAAGGGGAAGAATTTTAAAGTACATAAAAAGAAATCTGTCACACTCTTCTTACATGGTAAACTATTATTAGTTCTCCCATTTGCTAATTATTCCTGTAGTCTTAAGGGTGAATTTGATACACTATAGTCCCAGTAACATATATTTTAAAAAGCATGCATCTGAAGGCGTGGGGAATAAAACAGTGGTCATTATTTGAAACTTGATGCATGTAAATTAAGCAGGCGTTTTTTTCAGAGAAATTCCCCTGAAAGAATGTTCTATTCTTTGCAATCCCAGATGGTACTACCAGTCCCTGCAAGCAGTTATCTGTGGTAGTATTTTGTGCTTCTGCATCCTGTCTGAGACATGCACATAGGAAAGGGAGCTCTGTTCCTCTGTCGCACACAGACAGAGGGAGAGTCCCTCAAACAAGCAGTAGTCTGTGAGTCATGTGTCTCAGGGTGAATCATTCTGGGACCGAAACCAAACCTTAGCCAGCAACCTTGGTAATAGGACTTGGGAACAGAAAGAGCAATATAATCCCAAATGCAGTGGATGGGCTTTGTTTCGGTAAACACTTTGTCACATAATTTTTAACATTCAATAATTCAAAGTGCTATAGTATGGAAAAAAACACAAACGGGACTGAGTTGCAGAATGGCAAACACTTCTACCTGTGCAATGAGCTTTGACAGCAACACTCAGAGGTTTCTCAGAATATTATAATTTAAAGAGTGTTCTGTAACCATAATGCCCTGTTTAATTATTCTATTGGATAAATATTGCATATTTTATATTGTTGACATTTTGCACTTACCACAGAATCTTTTGGCTATTGATTCAAATGATCAGTAACAGGGAGGCGATAGTTTAGTTTCATGTTATTTGTCAAACCACATAGCAGGAATAGGGGAATTTACAGAGAAATGAAACAATTCCTTTCACCGAGAGGTGATACATGAGAGATATATGAACAATGTCTTCTTCACCCTCATCAGCTGATCTCCAAAATTCTGTCTTGTTTTGTGCTGTCTTTGAGCAATTTAACATTTCCTTTCATATCAAATCTCCATTTTCTTATTTTCTACATCGAAATCGGTTGACATAAGCTGAACAAAGTATATTATTTGAACAATGAACAAAGAATAGTACAGCACAGCAACAGGCCCTTCGGCCCTCAGCCTGTACCGATCATGATGCCCAAATTAAAAATAAAACGTGCCCTCACTCGGTCCTTATCCCTCGATTTCCTCCCCATTCATGTATCCATCCAGATGCCTCTTAAATGTTGCTAATGTGCCTGCTTCTACCACATACTCGTGCAAGGCATTCCAGGTACCCATGACTCTGTGCGTGGAAAAACTTACCCCACACATCTCCCTCCAATTTTCCCCCTCTCACCTTGAACCTGTGCCCCCTTGTAATTGCCAGTCCACCCTTGGAAAAAGCCTCATACTACCCACCCTGATTATGCCTCTCATAATTTTGTAGACCTCTATCAGGTCTCCCCTCAGCCTCCGTCTTTCCAGTGAAAACAATCCTAGTTTATTCAACCTCTCCTCATAGCCAACACCCTTGAGACCAGGCAACAGCCTTCTTTGCACTCTCTCCAAAGCGTCCATGTCCTTCTGATAATGTGGTGACCAGAACTGCATGCAATACTCCATATGCAGTGTCACTAAGGTTTTATACAGCTGCAAAATGATTTCCCAACTCTTGTACTCAATGCCTCGGCTGATGAATGCAAGTATGCCATATGCCTTCTTAATCACCTTGGCCACCTGTGTTGCCACTTTTAGGGAACTGTGGACTTGCACGCCCAGATCCCTCTGTATGTTAATGTTCCTGAGGGTTCTGCCATTAACAGTATAATTCATACCTAGATTTGATCCCAATTAGTTTTTCACCAATTAAGGGGCAATTTAGAGTGGCCAATCCACATAACCTGCACATCTTTGGGTTGTGGGGTGAAACCCACGCAGACATGGGGTGAATGTGCAAACTCCACACGGACAGTGACCCAGGGCCGGGATTCGAATCCAGGTCCTTAGCGCCGCAGTCCCAGTGCTAACCACTGTGCTGCATGCCGCTCCTCTCACCTCGCATTTGTCCAGATTAAACTCCATCTGCTATTTCTATGCCCAAGTCTCCAATCTATCTATATCCTATTGCATCCTCTAACAATCCTCAGCACTATCAGCAACTCCGCCGATTAGTCTTTAGATACCTATACCTACAGTATGCTTTCTTTTTCCTTTTGACTAAGCTTACAATTTCCCTTGTCATCCATAGTTCCCGAATCCTGCCATTACTATTCTTCATTTCTGCGGGGACATGTCTGTTCTGCAGTTCAATCAGTCCCACATGTCAGACGTAGATTTGCCCTCAAATAGCCGCTCCCAATCCACACACCCCAGTTCCTGTCAACCCCAGTTCCTGTCTAATTTGGATGCAATTGGCCCTCGCCCAATTTAGCAGCCTCACCCGGGGGCCACTCTTGTCCTTATCCATGACTATTCAAAATCTTATGGAATTACGGTCGCTAAACCCAAAATGTTCCCCCACTGAAACATTAATCATCTGGCCTGGCTTATTCCCCAATACCAAGTGTAGTCTGGCCTCCTCCCTGGTTGGATTGTCAATCTCCTGTATCCAAAAGCCCCCCTGAACACATCTAACAAATTGCATTCCATCCGAGCCTCTGGTTGTAACAGATTCCCAGTCAATATGGGGGAAGTTAAAATCGCCTGTCACAACCACCCTGCTTTTTTCACACCTTTTCAGTATCTGACTACACAACTGCTACTCTGTTTCTTGTGGGCTGTTGGGAGGTCTATAGTACACTCCCAACATTGTGATTTCACTGCTCTTATTCCGGTTCTCCACCCATAATGCCTCACTACAAGATCCCTCCAATGTGTCCTCCCTCAATACAGCTCTGATCTGCTCCCTAATTAGCAACGCAACTCCCCCTCCCTCTGTATTGTTTCCCCTTCTGTCCCGTCTAAAACCAACGATTTCCCAGACTTACTAGCCATGCTTGTGTCACTGTTTCTTCTATTTTCAAACCACAGATGATGAAGTATGGGACCAGAAATCTGTCTCCATTGTGTTATGTGACTGGGGCAGGTGCTAACTCATTTAGACTTAGATTAGATTCATGTCTCACACATAAAGTTCTGGATTTCTGGAGTCATTTACTGGGGAAGAGTAACTAGGGTGGTGTCTTGTTGCATTCCTCACAGTTTTTTAACTTCTCCAAATAGGGCTAAGTAACACCATCCACACTTTACGACTTGTGGTGGGGGAGGGGATGGTGGTGTGGGGAGCACCTCTGCACCTCAACCTAGGGCTGGTAGGGGGTGGGGTTGTCTATAAGGAACCCATATCCAATCCTTCAGCAGCAGGAACACTATCCCTGAGCCAGTAGTCACTCTGTCTGGAAGCAAGTACGTTGCTTATTTATGTCCATATTCTGGTCTCCATTTACCTGGCTGAATGAGGTTCAAATTGTTTACTGTATGACTCAGGAGCTGGGAATGTTAACACTAAGCCAAAGATTCAACCTGGGCGCGAGGTATCAATGAGGAGGAAGCTTAAATCATGAAGTGATTTTTTTCGAACAACAAGGATAAACTATATACAGGCACAGCAGCTACATTACATCCCATGACTCCTGGGCTCACATGATGGGTCCCTTGCTCCCAGCATCAATGCGGTTTCTTCCCATTGGATGAAGTACGCATTCTCCCAAACAATAGGCCTCGGGCAGGCCACATGACCCGGGAACGATTGACCCTTAACGAGGCCACACTATCACATCCCTCCCTCCTCAAGTTCCTCAATCATAGACACAACAGAACAACAGGTAATTATTTACTACGAGGGCAGAAACACAAATAGTGGGTGAGGTGGTACAGTCTTTATTAAAGTCAGTCTATTCGGCGACTCCCGAGATCTGGTGGGACGCCTCAGTTCTTTAACAGGTTCTTTCACCACTGAAGTAGCAGTGCAGTCAGCAGCATATGTTCTTTAAAAGTCTCAGAAGGCCTGTTGGTGCAGACACCTTCTCCATTTCCCTCTGAAGAAGTAAAACCACCGGATCCCTCATTTCTAACTGTGATGAAAAAATATTGGTAGTAATCACTGGGTCATGTTGTCCTGTTGTTGGGTCTGTAGACTCTCTCCTTCTTATGTATGCTTTTGTATCTCCCTCCCTTGTCGGTCCACCAAATAAGATACAGGCCCAGATCTCGCTACAATTCTCCCAGGTAACCATGTTGGTCCAATCCTGAAGTTTCTAATGAAAACTAAATCGTCTGCTTTGAAAGATGTGTTGCCTCTGGTTGAGTCATTTTATTTCTTTTCCGTAGCTTGCCTCACCTCCACCCTGCCCGCCAAATTGTGGAACACCAGGCCCAGGCGGTTTTTGAGACCTTGCCTCATCATAAGTTCTGCTAGTGTAATCCTAGTGATAAGAACGTAAGAACAGGAGCAGGAGTAGGCCATCTGGCCCCTCGAGCCTGCTCCACCATTCAATGAGATCATGGCTGATCTTTTGTGGACTCCGCTCCACTTTTCGGCCCAAACACCATAACACTTAATCCCTTTATTCTTCAAAAAACTATCTATCTTTACCTTAAAAACATAATGTGGGGGTTATTGTTGTAAGAGAGGAGGAAATTGGGTAGCCTGAGTCACAATGGCATATCAGGCTGCTTTTTCATCACAGATTTGAAAGTTTGCCCTGCTCTTTCTGCCAGGCCATTCGAGACCGGGTGATAGGTGACTGTGCAGATGTGTTGGGAACCGTTGATCTGCACAAAATGCTGGAATTTGTCCACCTGTAAAGGCGGTGCTGTTATCCAAAAAGATCATGCCGGGATTCTCCGCTATCCGGCGGGGTGGGCCGTTCCGGCGCCGAGGAGTGAACTAATCCTCCGCACCTTCAGGGGCTAGGCCGGCGCCGGCGGGGTTGGTGCCCTGCCAATCGGCGCTGAAGGGCCTCCGCCGGCTGGCGCGAGTTGGCGCATCTGCGGGAGTGCCAGCGTGTTCTGGCGTGATCCCAGCGCATGCGCAGGGGGAGTTCCTCTCCGCGACGGCCATGGCAGACCGTTACAGCGGCCGGCGCGGAGGGAAAGAGTGTCCCCATGGCACAGGCCCGCCTGCAGATCGGTGGGCCCCGATCGCTGGCCGGGCCACCGTAGGGGTCCCCCCCGGGGCCAGGTACCCCCGCACGCCTCCGAGGACTCCACAAGCCGCCCACAGAGCCAGGTCCCGCTGGTAAGGACCTTGTTTGATTTACGCCAGCGGGACTGGCCGAAAACGGGCAACCACTTGGGCCATCGCAGAGCAGAGAATCGGGGGGGGGGGGGGGGGCACTGCCAACGGCCCCCGACAGACGCAACGCGATTCCCCGCCGAAAAACCGACAGCGTCGGGATTCACGCTGCCCCCAGGCAGTTCTCCGGCCCGCTAAATTGCCCCTTAATTAGAAAAAATTAATTGGATACTATAAATTTTTTTTTTAAAAGTCTGCCTCAATTTTCTTATGTAAAGCGGATGGAATGGGCTGAGCTCCGAAGAGTTTTGATGCCGACTCAGACTTCACATAGATTTTGTCCTGAACCTGCAGTATCCGACCGAGCTCGTTTTGAAAGATGCCTTTGTACTTTACACAGAATCACTTGGAAACCCCTATCCATCATTTAAAAAACATTCCAGCCAGTTTAGCTTTATCTGTCGTAGCCAGTCTCACCCCATGCAGTTAGGCCTCCGACCTTCCAAAACAATCATGGGTAATTGACAAGGCTGCTGTTGATATGACGACACTGGTACAGTTGTGGGAGCTAATATTTTTAGGTTTTCCCCCCACATAGTTTGCTAACTTAGCAACCGACTGCTTAACCTCAGGGGTTGGGCTCCTCTTTGCAGGTACTTGCAGGTTTGTTCTCCCACCACCTTGTCAGAAGCATCTGTGTCATCCTCCATACTCAATGGTCGCCTGTTTACCGTAAGGACCATCTCAATGGGAGCCATATTAGTCAAATCAACCATATTTAACTTATAAATCTCATATTTTTGCTCAGAATCTTCCTCTACTTTATGCATTGGAGTGAGGGGTGTTTTTATTAAAACTGGGTACACCCTGTCTGGCCCAGCACCGTGCTTGAATGTGGCCCTTCTTGTTACAATTGAAATGAACAAAACCTTTGCAATGGCACGTAACCTGAAGACGATCTCCCCCACATCTGCAACACTCATCAAAATTCCTGGGTTGATGATCCATTATTCTCTTTTGCTTCTGTCCACCATCCTGCTCCTGGGACCTCAGTTCAACCTCCTCTGTGTCTGCCACTCAGGTTCCTCGTCTGATAGCCGTTCTCCTCCAGGAAGTCACCTTCCTGCAGGCTCTGTCACTCAGACGTTTTTCAGTGGCTTGAGCTATCTCTATTGCTTTATCCAGGGAGATTTTGGTTTCTGCTAAAAGTTTTCTTTGGACATTGAAACAGTTGACACCCCAAACCAAATGGTCGGGCAACAGGTCACTCAACTCGATTTCACAGTGCTTAGCCATTTGTTGAAGACTCACTACAAATGCAGAAATTATCATCCCTGGGTCCCTGGTGGCCAAAGTGAATTTATAATGTTGCAATATGATGTAAGATCTGGGGTTGTAATACTTTTTCATTAGCGCCTTTAACTGGTCAAACGACTTAGTATCCTGAGCCTCTGAAGATGTTATATGTCTAACGAGGTTATAAGTCTGAGGTCCACATACCGTAAACAAGATGACTTGTAATGTCATTAGCAGTGAAAAGTACCAAAGCCCCTCAATCTTTAGGTCCCTCTTCGGTCCTCGACCAAAAGAATCGAGATTTCCTATTTGTGGCATTATCTTTCACTCATCGATACGGCAGAGACCGATTGACTGGAGATCTTTGATGGCACGCCCTTCCCCCTCGAATTTTGACGGTTGTGATCATAGTCCAATTTACACTCATTGCCAATACAATAGCGCAAGGTATCAATAAAGAGGCAGAGAGGCTGGTTTAGCACAGTGGGCTAATCAGCTGCCTTGTAATGCGGAACAACGCCAGCAGCGCAAGTTCAATTCCCGTACCAGCCGCCCTGAACAGGCGCCGGAATGTGGCTTTTCACAGTAACTTCATTGAAGCCTACTTGTGACAATAAGCGATTATTCTTATTAAATCATGAAGTAATTTATTTGAACAACAAGGAGGTTAAACTATACACAAGCACAGCTTCTACAATACAGGTCTTTACTCCTCAACTCCCGGCCCCACATTGCGGGTGCCATGCTCCAGGGGTCCACGTGCTTTCTTCCCATTGGCCGAGGTTCACGCAATAGGCCCCAGGTGGGTCACATGACCCACGGGTGATCGGCTCTTAGGGGGGACATGCTACCACACATATTGAGGCTGTTTCTCCTCATTGCACCTTGTGTGTTTTGTAAAAGATGTGCCTGGACTCTGCCTTGTTTGCACTTCATGAATTACACTACCTAATGCAAATTTACTCTTTAAAACACCTATAATACTTGTAAGGTTCAAGCATCTCTTTTGATGCCTGCACACCTCGTTAATAACCTAATATTTTATTAGTGTCACAAGTAGGCTTACATTAACACTGCAATGAAGTTACTGTGAAAATCCCCTAGTCGCCACACGCCTGTTCAGGGACACAGAGGGAGAATTCAGAATGTCCAATTCACCAAACAAGCACGTCTTTTGGGACTTGTGGGAGGAAACTGGAACGCCCGAAGGAAACCCACACAGAAACAGGGAGAACATGCAGGCTCCGCACAGACAGTGACCCAAGCCAGGAATTGAACCCGGGTCCCTGGCGCTGTGCAGCAGCAGTGCTAACTACTGTGCTACCGTGCCGTTGTGTATGAGTGGCTCAGATTGTCTCCAATGCAGGCACATAGGCATCTGCTTATTCCTCTGAAAGCTTCCCTCTTCTCCCCTCCTTCCATGAAGATAAGCAGACTTCTCAGAGGCAAGTCAATCTGACCATTTGAAGCTGTTTCAATTGACAGTGCAACTTCCTTGAGTATTAGCACACTAAAAGATATAATTCTCAACGCAAAATTAGCAGTGCACCAAACCTAATGCAACAATTCCAGAAGGCAAAAAATAACAGTGGCTCAATCAGAAGTCGGTAACACACAAAACTCAGAAATGTTACTGAGGGAGTGAGATTTGTTAGTGCGCTATTTTATTTTGATTTTGAGTGAGAATGTCGTTAAATCATCAAAAATGTATGGGACAAAGCCATGCCCTCACTTGCATAATCTATTCATCCTAAGAAGGCTTAAGCAACTTGAACAACAGATTCCACAGATACCAACCCAATCTGAAAATTGGGCAGTGTCCTTCTGGTTACCTTTTGCAGTAAAACAGATTATGCAATAACTGTAACTTTTGATTAGCCAAGAACATGCCTATACTTCAACATTCAGTTTCTTGAGGATTGTTCTGTAGTAAATACATAGGCTAGATTCTTGTGCTACTCTCTGGAGCAGGAAGCATGGCAGCGAGGGGTACCTAATTGAATGGGAGGCTAAAAAATCAGCTTCTGCCAGTGGGGCAAACCTTCACAATTAAGTTCAGGGAAAATTGAAGGTGCATCAAACTGGTTTCAGGGCAAAGATGGTGGGAGAGAGATGGTTATACTGGATGGGTCAGTGCTGTATATGGTGGATACTGGGAGCTGTACTGGGCAACAGAGTCACAGTGAGGAGTGGTGGTGGGATGTTAAAGGAACCCTACATTTCTACTGACTATGGTCCTACTGAGGAGAAAGCGACAAGGGCTTTGACCTTCTGCCGGCCCCGTAGCAAGATTCACCGTGCTTCTGACGCAAGCATATCTAATGCATTGATTAGTTGACCAGTCCAAGACTGTGCACGGCTAGCCATCCTGCTCCAGATGGAAATCTCTCTCTCATCCACTCCCATCTCCCAACTTAGACTTCAGAGCTGATCATTCTGCCCCCAGTCAATAATAAAAGCTATTAAGACTACACTCTGCAAATCCTGGGTCATGAGAGGAGAGATCATGATGCAGGGTGTGGCCAGAGCAATTCTTTCCCCTCCAAATTAGGGCTGGCACTTTTTTTTCCTGTGCGTCTCTCTCTCTCTCTGTCACTTAACATTTAAGCATGCTTCCATGAGAAAAAGTCCTGCTGTGGGATTCTCCATCAACGGGATCCTCCATCCCGTCGGCAGCGCACCCACTCCCATGCGTTTCCCGATGGTGTGGGGTGGCCACAATGGGAAAACCCATTGGCCGACTGTGGGAGCGGAGAATCCTGCTGCCTGCAAGGGCGCACCGTGTAGGAAAATGGGACTGGTGGGATGGAGAATCCTGCTCTTGTTATTAGGAGAAGCCAAAAATTAGGTCTGAACTTGTTAATTTTATACAAATGTAGAGAATAACAATCTCCCATATCTGTGGAAGAACATGAGCCAAACATTGTGCCAATACTGAAAACTTAGCCATCAAGTTAAGGATTCTCCGCCGGCAGGATTCTCCGTTTTGCTGGCACCCGAGGGTTTCCCGATGGCGTGGGGCTGCCCCACAATGGGAAATCCCATTGACCAGCCAGCGTAACGGTGAATCCCGCCGGCGGGTCGAGGCTGAAAATAAATTTAAGAGTACCCAATTTTTTTTTTTCCAATTAAGGGGCAATTTAGCGTGGCCAATTCACCTACCCTGCACATAATTTTGGGTTGTGTGGGTGAGACCCACGCAGACACAGGGAGAATGTGCAAATTCCACATGGACAGTGATCCGGGGCTAACCACTGTGCCACCCCAGCCATCAAGTTATAGCAGTCTGTTCATTCTCCAGATTGTACAACAGAGGTGATTTTTAGAAAAGAGGAATGAAATCAGATTTTACCTTCATCATAGACACCCAAATCAATACTCTGATGAACCAACTGGTCATCTAGTTGGGATGTCAGCAATCAGACAGTTTAACACAAGGATCCAATGAACAGCGTCAGACTTTGCCCCTCAATATTAGAGAAGTACAGAGGAATGACTACTAAGTTGTTCGATGTCTCACATTGACAATTTAAATGTCTCTAAGTACTGTGATGATAGAATTGAAGGAGCTTTACTCCCACAATAGTCTGAACAACAAAATTATTGCGGTAGTTTAACTGTGGTGTGCTAACAATGGGCATCATTGTATTTGCAATTTGCTGCTGGGTTTGGGGGTGGGAGGGGGTTTCCAACTGGGGTCATGAACCAAGGCTGCAAATGGTCTGCCAACAGCCATCTGGTTATTCTCTCAAAAACATCAAATAATGCAGGCATCATGGATTACCGCAGAATTAAAGCATCATGGCTACTCCGTAGATAACGAGTTGATGTGTACAAAATATTTTCTGTGGTATTAAATGCTCTGTGCATTTAACAGACTGGATCTCTTGCCTGGGTTTAAAATATAGAGCTCTGACAGCCACATGGGTTCCATCCACAACACCCTGAAATAAGATTTGGGAAGCCTGCCAGATGGCAAATCTTGCCTCTCTAGTTCGTGTCTCCTTTCCACTGGGAAAGTTATAAAGGTGATTCCTTAAAAAAAAGGCGTCATTCATTTGCTTTACAAAGGAACTGACAGCAGTCTGGACTATCTGGCAGATGTTGCTTGTGGTGACCTGGAAGAATCCTTTTACCTGGAAACTTACTGCTGCACTGACCTTCACAGTTTCGGAAAAAGTTGTTCAAATCTTTGTCGTTGTCAGGCTGCTGCAGATGCCACAACTCTGCACTGCATGAGACACTATGGCAGCTCTTTTTTGGAATACAAGGTAGCTATGCAATGCTCTGTAAACATAGATTGCTGGATATTGGTCCAGCAAACAATAATCCTGAGATAGTTTGGACCTAAACGTGATTGGGATACATTTGTCTTGGGGTGACTGCACAATGGGTTATTATGAATTACAAGCCCACTCTATACTCTCTCCAATTTTCCTTTTTATTTGGACTTTAACATGTTTGAATAAGTGTATGAAATATAAAGGAAATAGACAAGTACAGAGTGGAATCATAATCAAAGTAGATAAAGTTGTAAACTAACTGGCACGGACCATTATCTGTAGAAAGAACAGAGTGGGGACAGTAAGGAATCAAAAAGAACTTCTCAATTATTGGAAAAACAACTGTCAACAGATGAATTACCTCATGCAAGTTATACATGAAGTGGTTTAAGAAGAAATTGGACTGCATTATTATAGCTTGACGGAAGGTCATATGGTGATAACTGGTTAAAAGTGCATGAACAACAGGCATTGAATGGTCAAAATTGTAAAAACAGTTCAGCGGTTAAGACGTTCCAGGGGTATAGAACATATATAAACACACGTCTCCACATATGTGCATACTTATGCACAATATGAGGAAGATCTTACCTCCTATTCTTGCTGTCTTGTTCATAAGGAACCTACAGTTCTTCCCATCCCTGCATCATGGTGATTCTTCCTTGATGCTAAAGGCAGAATTTAGCGGTTTCCACCCTAAATGCCATGGCAGGCGTAAAACACAGTGGGTTTATTGCTGGCTGCAATGGCAGACGTCTGCGCTGAATCGTCCACTGCAGAACTCATTAAATAGTCATTCACAGGAAACACGCCGGAATGCTGGTTGGCGGCCTTCGATTTGCCTGCCATATTGTGACCTCACTGCCTTCTGCTGGCGCCATATTTAAAGTGCAATTGTGCACACCAGGAATTTTGCACAGCAAGGATATTACCCCAAAGCCAAAGATGTCTGCTGTTCCAAGTTCAGCGATTCCTCCCTGAACCACCTACTGGACGCGGTTAACATCTACCACGATGTCCTCTACTCTCGCTCCGGCTCACGTCCACGAACCTTAGCACTCCGGTTTGGAAGGCAGTGGCAATGCTGGTGAGTGCCAGCCAAAGGAAGCCCAGTAGGTCATTCTCTGACCTCACGGACTCGACAGGACATCACATATTCACATTGATCTTACACACTACCAGCTCTTCACTGCTCGCTCTCACACACAGTATCACATCTCCAGCAGCCGCATATCCTCTCGAGCTTGTGTCTGTCTGTCCATTCACTATCTCCCTGGCTGTGTCCTGTGAGAGAGAGAGAGCCTTAATGCCCTGTGGGCTTTATAGTGGTGGCTGGAATGTGGCGACTAGGGGCTTTTCACAGTAACTTCATTTGAAGCCTACTTGTGACAATAAGCAATTTTCATTTAATTTCATTTCATTTCCTTGGTTGTTTTGAGTCGTGTGTGTTCATTGGTTATCCTTGTGCGTAAATCACTGCCTGTCTGCATCTCATGATATACACGAGTAGATATTATGACATTCACTACATACACATGCCAAGCATTCTTCTCATCTGTTTTGGCATGCATCCTGCTCACAATCTCTCCATCTGTCTATGTGCAGGGCACGCTTGAACACTTGAACACAACAATAGGGCAAGACCCAGACCAGGGGAGGACTGCCTGACGTCAGGATCCTCATTCCCTTTAAGGAGTGTGCCATTGCACTGGCTGGGGAGGATATCTACCTTGCCTGTGCTGAGAGGGAAGTGGGTGGCGCACACCTAAGTGAGGATCCTGCACCAGTTCATCCCACAGACCACGACACTGTGAGTTCATTTTCCTCTTTTCAAGTCCTTTGCTATTTCAAAATTTTCCCTCCTCTCATTCATAGAGGTACAGCTGGAAAACGCCCAAGGACACCTGCAAATCCATCCTCAGCGCCAGGTCTGAGGGCACCTCGGGTGTGGAAAGTGAAATAGGTAGCCTTGAAGGTCCATCACCATGCTCACCCGCACCATTCAGCAGCACAGAAACACACACTCGGGTGGGACCTAGAGCAAGAGCAGTAAGTGATTAGTAAGTTTGCGGATAACACCAAGGTTGGTGGAGTGGCTGATAGTGCTGAGGATTGTCAGAGGATACTGCAGGACATAGATAGGTTGGAGACTTGGGCAGAGAAATGGCAAATGGAGTTTAATACAGATAAATATGAGGTAATGCATTTTGGTAGGTCTAATATAGAGGAGAAATATACAGTAAATGGCAAAACTCTTAGGAATATAGAAAGTCAAAGAGATCTGGGCGTGTCGGTCCACAGATCTTTGAAAGGGGCAACACAGTTGGACAAGATAGTCAAGAAAGCATATGGAATGCTTGCCTTCATTGGACGGGGTAGCGAGAATAAAAACTGGCAAGTCATGCTACAGTTGTATAGAACCTTGGTAAGGCCGCCCTTGGAATATTGTGCCCAATTCTGGTGGCCGCACTGCCAGAAGGATGTGGAGGTTTTGGAGAGGGTGCAGAGAAGGTTTACCAGGATATTGCCTGGTCTGTAGGGTGTTAGTTATGCGGAGAGGCTGAATAGACTCCAACTGTTTTCATTAGAATGATGGAGGTTGAGGGGCGACCTGATAGAAGTTTACAAGATTATGATGGGCATGGATAGAGTCGATGGGCAGGTACTCATTCCCAGGGTGAAGGGGTCAGTCACTGGGGTGTATAGGTTTAAGGTCCGTGGGGCAAAGTTTAGAGGAGATGTGTGAAGCAGGTTTTTTTTACACAGAGGGTAGTGAGTGCCTGGAACGTGCTGCCAAGGGAGATTGTGGAAGCACATACATTAACGGCGTTCAAAAGGCATCTTGACAAATACATGGGTAGTGTGGGTATGGAGGGATGTGGCACTAAGAAGTGTTGAGGGTTTTGGCCAAGGGTGGTCATGATTGGTACAGGCTTGGAGAGTCGAAGGGCCTGTTCTTGTGCTGTACTGTTCTGTGTTCAAGCTTGGAATTACAATTTGGTGAACACACTGCACAATTTTATATGCAGCAGGCAGAGGCAGGGACACCTGAGATCACTGACACTCAGAGGATTGCTGGAGCCCATGATTCTGCTGAATCCAAGTTGGATGAAACAACTCAGGACACAATCCAGAAGCAGTTGCTGGAACCGCTGTAACAATCACAGGAACATCAGAAAGGGATGTCAGCTGCACTCCTTGGAGTCCATCCTCGTTCAGTCTGAGGTGTTATCACTGGCATGCCAACCCATAGAGGTGAACACTGGCAGGTTAGCAGTTGCCATGGAGACCTTACCCAGGAAATCGGTCCTACATTGCTGCAGGACTAGTGATCCTTGCTGTAGCCTTTGGTGGCATCCATCAATACCTACGCAAGAGGGAACCAGGGCAGCTTGGTCTCACTCCAGCTGCCCCTTATCCTCAAGGATTCAGAGGAGGATGATCAAGTGCACGCCCCACAGCCAGCCAATTAGGTGACTCCGGCAATATCCATCTGATCCCTATCCCCTCTTCCTGTGTCCCATCAGCTCCAGCTCCACAGGCCGACCAGTGAACCCAGAACAGGCTGGGACCCTCCAGCTTTATCATCGTGGACGCTTCCGGGAATTTGCTTGCAGTGGTCGCATACTTGAGTGCAGTCAATGGTACCCGGTACCTGTGGGAAGCCGGTAATAGCTGCACAATTCAGTGTCCTGACATCCTGGTTTGCTTGATCTCTCACAAAGTGCATGTTTTTATGCACCTTGGTAAAGAGAGGGCCTGTCACCTCCTGGATACAATTATGCATGGAAGCCTAAGAAATCCCACAGAGGTGTCCAGTTGAACCCTGTAAAAAGCAACTTACTTAGAGGTTCAGGGTGGCGGCGATTTTCACAGCCACTGGCAATGGATGTCCTCCCAGTACCCATGACATCAAGTCCTGAAAAATGTGGCAGAAAACGAAGGCCACGAGATTCCTGGACATGTGGAGGCATCGGTGGCACTGTTTCTCACTCATCTGCAGGAAAGACATATGTGTCCTGTATACCTGGGTCTTGCAAGGTGTCTATGAATGATGTTCGTGAGACCCTCAATCTCAACGTGTGGATTAGGACTTCCTGTCCCTTCCTCATGTGGGTGAATCTGCTCCCTTTAGCAAGCCTGGTGCTGCCGTCATTGTCTTCTCCTCCTCCTCTCCTGCCTGCATGCAATAATGGTGACAGCAATCAATGCAGCACCTACCTTCCTCATGGTCTTCTCTGTGCAGCATACGTGAGAGTAAGGCATGAGTCCGCATGAGGCTCCAAAGGTCCTATTTCTTCCCATGACAACTAATGAATCACTCTGGGTTAAAGGGCTTGGTACGAGTGTAAGCAAATATTCACCCATGAAATCAATTGCTGATGACTTCCATCTTGCTCAGGGGGAGTTTGAAACTGTGGCAAAGGTGATCAATTAGTGTCATTTATTGGTATTAATCTTGCATGAGTGCCCTTCATTTGTACCTTTCCTGATTTCCTGCACTGTGAATAAAGGGCTCATAACCTGTCTGAACTGTGCATCTCTCTACATCTGAGAGTACACATATATGTTGGCTGGCCCTTTACTCGGCCCCTCCCAGTGCAATATACCAATAGTCCCAGAGGACCTCAGAGAACTCACCAGCCGAGTTCATTTGCTGCCCATTCACTTGCAAGTGGTGCTGAGTCGCAGTGCCAGACCTGCTCGACTCCTCCCTGTGCCAGTGTGCAAATCCCTCCGAAAGGTTTCTCTTATTCCATGAGCTCTCAATCTTTACACTCAAAATCTCAAGCCCATTGTGAGCACAAATGTGCCTATAGCCCATGTGTACCCTGACCCTCCCCATCTTGAAGCCTGTGGCAGAGTGTGAAATAGAAATCCGTTCCCCACGACCCCCGCAGCACTCCAATCATGAGAGCGTCCTCCCTTTCCCCCCCCGAGTGCAGGCCGCACCCTGACATCCTGCCCCTCCCGAGGGTGCAGCTAAACTTGATGAAGAATCCTCAATGCTGGGGGAGCTGGGCGAATGAACCTCGAGGCGAATGAAGGAGGCGAATGAACCTCGAGTCCTGAGGGAAGTATTGTTCGGCAGGTTCACAACGCTTATGTCCCATTGTGAAAGGCGTCAGCGGGCTTATTGATTCGGGCCGGGGGGGGGGGGGGGGGGGGGGGGGGATCCCCGCTAGGAGTTGTTTTAATGAGTATCAATGATATTCAAAAATAAGCTGAATACATCCCGACATTGTGCGGCAGGAAACAGGGCCTGCCATTGGCGTTTGTGCAGTACTATTGCAAACGGGTTTTATGACATTGTAAATCGTTTTTTTTGCTCTCGCAGTATTTTACGCTCCCACCCGCCATGGGAAGGTGCGGTATTTTCTGAAGTATTTTCTGTCTGCTAACGTTCCCAATAGTCCATTTCACACAATCACGCTATGGTAACAAGATCAGTAGTGGAACCAGCCAATGCTGCTAATCAAGAACTCTCAGACTGATAAATAAATCAAAAGCTAACACCTTCCATGACTTTAGAAAGTACAAAGATATTTTGCACTAGTCGTAAGAATAAGAGTGTCTTTGCTCATTAGGAATGAAGAGGAGCAATTTTCTGAGAGAGAGGGTAGATGAGAAGAAAAAGAGGCTGAATCTTCTCTCCTTTTCCCTCCACTAACCCATGTTGATGTGCAGTTCCGTACATGATGGTTTCCCTTTGTTACTTTATCACCCATTCTAATGTGTGAGACTGAACAGTGAGTGCCTGCATGCTGTCCGACCATAGATGGTATCCCAGCAAAGAAGAATACTGTCTTCAGAACTGTGTGCACACAATGCATTTCCAGCTGCAGACTGTAGAAATTAAACAGGGGACCTGGTAAATTTGGTCAGTGCAGATCCTCCTGCAGCACTTAAATTCTGACAAAGGGCGATACCTCACAAATTAACCTTATTTTGCAGATGTTATGCTGTATGTTCCCATTTTCTGATTTTATTTCTGATATCCTGCATTTGCAGCTGATTTCCTTCTACTGTACTGACATTAAATTGGGTCATATCATTTAAAAAGAACAAATAAAGACAATTGGAAAAGACATTTCAGAAGATTCGTTAAAAACGTGCCAAAGAAATGATCAAAGAAAAATAATAAGTTTGCATAAAATCATTCACTGTTTTTGCTCCCATCCTCTTTTCCCCAGAGTACCTAAACCTCCTGCGTGGGCGTCGATCAGAGATACTGCGACGGCAATGCCAATAGGTAGTCCTAGTGCTTGTGCAGCGACTGTTGTCAAGCCTTTTCCCACACGGCTGCCAGGAGACAACACATCGTTCCCTGGTTCAGACAGAAAAAGAAAACAGTAAGCCAGTTGCACAATCGCTGCATTCATGTAGACCTGAGAGGTTGCTTTTAGAGAAGGTACTGAAACTTGCTGGCATAACTATCTCTGAAATTAATAATAAAAACTAATACTTGCTTAGCCCTCGCAAAAAGCAGTCTTAACCTGTGAAATTCTGGGGTGATTTCAAAGTCAACGACATTCCCAGCAGGCATTATTACTCCTCTCTTGTGGCGCATTCATTTCTGGTAAGAACCTGAATATTTTATGAACATATCATGTCCCGTACGGTGAATTAGGTGATTCAGCACACCTTGCACAGAGAATAAAATTATTGGCTGGAAAATTGTGTGGGCTTCAAATGGGATTACTAACCCCCTCAAATAAATTCATTACTCAAAGCTCCACAGTGGAAGCACTAAACCATGGGGTTGGTAGCTCAGTTGGTAGAGCATCACACTGTTAATCTGAGGGTCTAAGGTTCAAGTCCCTGTCAGGGCGTTTTTGGGTGGCACGGTGGCACAATGGTTATCACTCCTGCCTCACAGCGCCAGGGATCTGTGTTCGATTGCCAGCTTGGGTCACTGTCTGTGCGGAGTCTACACGTTCTCCCCGTGTCTATGTGAGTTTCCTCCGTGTGCTCCGGTTTCCTCCCACAGTCCAAAGATGTGCAGGTTTGGTAGATTGGCCATGCTAAATTGTCCCTTAGTGTCCAAGAGGTTAGGTGGGGTTACAGGGATAAGGTGGTGGCGTGGGCTTAAGTAGGGTGCTCTTCCCATGGTGGTGCAGACTCAATGGGCCTCTTTCTGCATTGAAAATTCTATGAAACTATTCTAGCTTTCGATTTTTGTTTGAATTTTTCCCTCATTGCGTTAAGATAGTGCTTCATACTGGGGCACAGTTTCATGATTCTGCTGGCCCTTTGATCCTTTGCTCTAAGTGGCATCATTCACATGGGAACTTCAACAATGATTGTCTGCAAATTATTTATCTGCATAGGGTCATTAGCCAAACTTAATTTTGTCCACGACAAAAATACATACAAGCACACTGCTCATCATGAGTCACAGATAGCTGTTCAGTGTAGGAAGTCTGGCTGAAAACCCACTGGTTCACGAAGGACCTTTAGGGAAGAAAACCCATCATCCTTGTCCAGTCTGGTCTACATTGACTCCAGTTCCACACCACTGTGGTTAACTTTTAAGTAGTCTGGACCAGCCACTCAACTGTTTCAGACCACTTACATGGACTGCAGTGATTTAAGAAGTAGGTCTGGCACCGTATTCTCAGGGAAACAAGGGATGAGGAATAAATGACGGCTTTGCCAGAGACACCCACTTCCCAAGAATGAATTGAAATGTTCCTCGTGGCTATATATTCTTGGCAATAATCAGTATTTTGTGGTTCAGGCTGCTAATCATAGTTTGGTCTTGATGAACTTTCACGTCACCCAGCATATTTGTTTAGGTAACTGGAAAAGCACTTGGTATGTCTGGTTGGATGAAATGAATTCAGCATGGAAATAATAATATTTTTTGTGAAGTGATCAAAGGAAATTCTGTTGCCATTTAAATAGAGCTGTCAGTTTTGTGGGATTTTTTTCCTGTTCCTTCCAATAATTTTGTTTGAACACTTCCCCTGTGATTTTTTTCCTTCTAAATTCCACACACCTTTTGCACTTTTGTTTTCACTGCCTCTGATGGAAGAAGAGAAGAGTATTTATTGAATCTGAAACTAACTTTGCTCATGTCTCAGTCGCTAAACGATGTAACACTGGTGCGACCCAGTGGTATTAGACTGTGATCAAAACAAATGACTGCGGATGCTGGAACTGAAACAAAAAGAGAGAATCCTGGAAGCTGTACACATCCTGGGTTGGATTCTCCGCTCCCCGACGCCGAAAACGCATTGCCTGAGGCACGCCCCGCGATGCTCCTTTGCCAACCGGCCGAATTCCCGATGGCGTGGGTTACATGTCCTCACACCATCCAGGGTCCTCACGTGGCGGCTGCGGACTCAGTCTGGGGCTGCCACAGTCGGGGGAGGGCCGATCAGCGAGCGGGTGGGCTTCATTCGGGGCTGAGGGCAATGTGTGCGGGTGGTCCGGGGTGCGCAAGCGGCCGATGCAGGGCACTATTTTGGCGGTCCAGGTCTGCGGACTGAGTTCGCCATGGAGCATGGCATAGCTGCTGCAGGCCGCCACAGTGCACATGTGCGGCCTCTGACTCGGAAGTGCTGGGGGCCGTATCGGCAGCTAGAGCTAGAGCTGCGAGCTCTACGATGGCTACCTGCTAGCCCTCAGCAAAATGGGGAATCTGTGGCTATTGACCCCAATTTTCCTGGCGTAAAAGACCAGTTTTCCCGATGGTGTGGGGACTTAATCCCAAAAACGGAGAATCCAGCCCGCTTTCTCCATTTCTAGGGATTGGTTGTCCACTATATCCATTACAAGCCCACCAACTCCCACAGCTACCTTGATTACAGCTCTTCACACCCCACATCCTGTGAGGATTCCATCTCATTCTCCTAGTTCCTTTGCCTCCATTGCATCTGTTCCAATGATGCCAATTTCCAAAGCGGTGCTGCTGACATGTCTTTATTCTTCCTTAATCGAGGTTTACCACCCACTGTGGTCGACAGGGTTCTCAACCGTGTCCATCCCATCTGCTGCACCTTTACTCTCACCCCTTCCTCTCTCTCCCAGAACCAGGATAGGATCCACCTTGTCCTCACTTTTCACCCCACCAGCCTCTGCATTCAAAGAATCATCCTTCGCCTGTCCCGCCAACTCCAGCATGATTCCACCACCAAACTCATCTCTCCCTCAATCCCCCGTCAGCATTTCACAAGGGCCATTCCCTCCAGGATACCCAGCTCCACTCCTCCATCATCCCCAACACCTCACCCTCTTCCTACGGCTCCTTCCCATACAATCGCAGAAAGTGTAACAAGTCCCCCCCGCTCACCATCCAAGGGCCTAAACATTTATTTCAGGTGAGGCAGCACTTCACGTACACCTCTTTCAATCTGGTCGATTGCATTCACTGTTCCCAATGCGGTCCACTCTACACAGAAGAGAGTAAACACAGACTGGGTGACCCCTTTGCAGAACATCTTAAATCCGTCCGCAAGCAGGACGCAGACCTCACTGTCGCTTGCCATTTCAACTCATCATCCTTCTCTCACGTCCACATGTTCGTACTTGGCCCGCTGCAATGTTCCAATGAAGCTCAGCGCAAACTGGAGGAACAGCACCTCATAGAATCAAAGAATTTACAGTGCAGATGGAGGCCATTCAGCCCATCGAGTGTGCACCGGCCCTTGGAAAGAACACCCTACTTCAGCCCACACCTCCAACCGATCCCCATAACCCAGTAACCCCACCTAACGTTTTTGGACATCAAGGGCCATTTAGAATGGCCAATCCACCTAGCCTGCATATCTTTGGACTTGTGTGAGGAAACCGGAGCACCCGGAGGAAACCCACGCAGACAAGGGGAAACGTGCAGACTACGCACAGACAGTGACCCAAGCTGGGAATTGAACTCAAGTCCCTGGTGCTGTGAAGCAACAGTGCTAACCACTGTGCTACCATGCCTCCCCAATCTTCCGATGAGACACATTACTGCCTTCCGGACTGTAATGAACTCCAATTGGCTTTATTGGATGGCCAGTTGGAGTATGAGCTCCCTCAATGATAGCTCATTGAGGGGGGGCCATATAATCACCTGTGTAGGCTTTGTGAGCCAGTCTTAAGTTGATTGGACTGCTAGAAGCACTGTTTGTAGCTGCTCCTGTAATATCGTTATTGTAAATAAATATTGGTGTGGTGACGGAGCTCCTGCCTCCCGTGGATTACTACACGGACGTAATATTGAATTCAACAACACTACAAACTTACTCCGCCACATTCACCCCATCTTTATTTCCATCAATTCATTTTCATTTCTTCCATCGATCCATTGTTCCCTCACCATTGTCCCCCGTCACCCCAGCCCACATAGGCATCTGTTCCCTGTTTCATGTTGTCCGTTTTTACACTTCTCACCTGTTTTTGTGGAAGAGCTGGTTTAGCTCAGTGGGCTAGGCATTTGGTTTGTGATGCAGAACAAGGCCAGCAGCACAGGCTCAATTCCTGTACCAGCTTACCCGAACAGGCGCCGGAATATGGCGACTACGGGCTTTTCACAGTAACTTCATACTTGTGACAATACAAGGTTCTGCCATTAACACATCTGGGGCGGGAAACTCTCAGCCCTGGGCCGGGCCGGAGAATCCCCGCGACAGGGCTACGCCGCCCCGAGGCCGGCACGCGATTCTCCGCAGAGCGGAGAATCGGCACCGGTCACGGTCCTCTCTACGCCGCCGGCCCACCGATTCTCAGGCTGGAATGGGCCGAGCAGTCGTCATGGAAATGCTGAGTCCCGCCAGCGCCGTTCTAACCTGCTCTCAGCCAGCGCAAACTCAGCATGGAAGGGTCGGGTGGCGGACTGTGGGGGGGGGGGGGCTCCGACCCCGGGGGGGGGGGGGGGGCCTCCGATGTGGCCTGACCTGCGATCGGGGCTCACCAATTGGCGGGCCGGCCTCTCTGGCTGGAGGACTCATTTCCTACGTGCTGGCCCTGTAGCCCTGCACCATGTTGCGTCTGGGCCGGCGCGTTGAAGGAGGCCACTGCGCATATGCGCGTTGGCGCCGGCGCCACTGCGCATGCGCGGATCGCGTGGTGCCCAGTTCTTACCTGGAGCGGCGTGAACCACTCCAGCGCAGTGCTGGCTCGCTGTAGGGGCCAGAATTAGTCCTGGGAGCCGCCCATTCACACTGTAGTAAAACGCGACGGCGTTTACTACAGCGTGGACACTCTGCCACGGGATGAGAGAATCCCGCTCCTGATCTCTTAATGTGCCACTATCAGCACCCTTCTTAGTCATTATCTCCAACATTTACATTCCCTTTGGCTTTCTGTCCAAGTCATCTTTGTCAATCTCCACCTCTCTATCCAGCCCCATTGCTCCACACCCCCCAACCCCCCACTCCACAACAGTATGATTCACAACCCATTTCCAGTTCTCTCTAGCTTTGACAGAGTCATCCAGACTTAAAACGTTAGTTCCCTTCTTCCCCCACAGATGCTGTCAGACCTGTCCAGTATTTTCTGTTTTTGAATTGGACTGTTAGGGGTGGCACAGAGTGCTAGGGACCCGGCTTCAATTCCGGCCTTGGGTGACTGTCTGTGTGGAGTTTGCACTTTCTCCCCGTGTCTGCATGAGTTTCCTCCGGGTGCTCCAGTTTCCTCCCACAGTCCAAAGATGTGCAGGTTAGGTGGATTTGTCATGCTAAATTGCCCCTCTTGCCCTATAAGTAGCCCAAATAAAATGAGTTTGCCAAGTTAGTTTGTGAGTAAGTAGTATGATTGGACTTGGCTACAAACACATCCACAGTCAAAGGATTGAATTATATGGGGGACCCACAGAAAAAATGATTACTGAACCTTAAATTTGTGAATCGTGCTATTGGTGGCTTGTCCACCACCTGCCAAACCTCCCCCACCATGTTTTTATGGATGGTGGGGAAAGGCATCTATTGGGTCACCACTCTTTGGCCAATTGAGATCCTTGAGTGGGAAATTAATGCCAAATTAAGCACGTCAATCCATCATCACCTTGATTAAACTAGTGGTAGGATAGGCCCATGCCAAATGGCCAGCCTCGCAGGTTTCCCTGCACAGGCAGGTGTTGAGTGGACAGGGTCCTTCTTTGGTTGACCCTGGGGCTCATCAGAGGGCTCCCCCGAGGGCTCCCCCAATGTATTGCTTACATACAGATCACGTTTTCCTGAAAACAGTCTTGCAAAAGAGGCCCAACAGGCAATAGGCTTCTATTTGTCTGAACTGCCTATTGCAGAAACAGGCCATGAATCCTTAACTTCAGAGATTATTTTAAAATTTCTCTATAAATGTCGAGTAGCCAATTCATTTTTTCCAATTAAGGGGCAATTTAGTGTGGCTAATCCACCGAACCTTCAAATCTTTGGGTTGTGGGGGTGCAACCCACGCAAACACGAGAAGAATGTACAAACTCCACATGGACAGTGATCCAAGGGCCGGGTCGAACCTGGGACCACGGCGCCATGAGGCAGCAGTGCTAACCACTGCACCACTGTGCTGCCCCTAAATCCAGAGATTTTAATCATACATGTCCATGGGCATGATTGAATAGCCACGCTGCACCCGAAAAGCAGCTCGCTAAAAGCCGCGACACCTCGCTCCCGGGATCTAACTGGCTCACAATGCCTCGTGAGATTTAACATGATCTCATGAGACGTTATGATGAGAATCCATCCATTGTGGTGGACAATTTAAAGCAGGACTGCTAATCTCACTTTAATATGCAGATTCCTGAATTACCCAAGGCATGGGATCAATCTCCCTTGCCTCGGAGACCTCGGGAGAGCGCCATTCGAAAAGATGGCACCAGAGCGAGATGACTTCTTGCAAGCTGTGCCCAGCATACCCTCTAATTCTATCTTTTACTCTCGTTCTATGCTTCTAAAAATTCATTCTCTAACTCTTTTAAACTCTCTAACAATGTTCTAATTCAATCACTTACAGATTTAGCAATCTTTAGGACGCAGGAGACACCTGAAACTGACGACCTGAAATCGACTTGGACCAGCGGACAATGTGGGAACAGCAGTCCCAGGCCCCAGCCTGGGGATTCCCTGACAGCGGCTGCCAAAGACCAGGAAAATGTCCTAGAAGCCAGGGCCTTCACTCTACAAGCTCCCAGAGACCTGGAAAACACTGCAGAAGCTGGGGCCTTCATTCTGCTGCTCTCCAACGACCAGACCAGCATCCCAGCCTCTGGAGCCTCCCCGCCCCCCACCCCAGCTTCCAACCCCTCTGACCCGGAGTGCTGCGACCTCCCGCAGGCCCCAAGCACTCCCTCCACCTCCCCCCTCCCCTACAGTCGCCCCATACTCCTAAAATCAGCCTAACAATCTTGCTCTTTTAAATTTACTTGCAGGTCTAGAGATCCTTCGTCCTCTGAAGGAAGACCACGATCTGGAAAGGACCCTGCGGACCCCAACACAAGTACTCAGCCATCGTCTCATCCGCAACTGCGATCCCAGAGACGTCATCCACTTACTGGCCTTCACCCCAGCCACGCCGGAGCGTGGTCTGGACATCCACTGACCTGTGAAGACAAACCACAGCCCGACAGCGACCTGGACGCTCGGCCGCGCAGGCCCACCTACGGACGCAGGAACCGCAAGCAAGGCAACAAATCCTCCATCCACACACCAACCAGAGTGAATAACCTCATTGGGCACAACTATTCCCTTAATACTACATACTCTCACAGTCTCCCAGGCTCGAAAAGCAGTCACTCCAGGAGCGTGGAAAACGTGCAGGCCTGCAGGTGAGAGTGAAACAACACGGCCCCAAAGCCCCTCTGCCTAACTTACTCCGAGCTAATGTCCAATCTCTAGAAAACAAGCGAGACAAACTTAAAGCCAGACTCACTTTTCAAAGAGAACTAAGGGACTGCTGTGTGCTCTGTTTTATGGAGACATGGCTCACTCCTGCTTCACCGGACTGTGCCCTACAACCAGAGGGCTTCTCAATCCACCGTATGGACTGTACGGCAGCCTCAGGCAAGGCAAGGGGAGGTGGGGTCTGCCTCCTAATCAACACCTCCTGGTGCCTAGATGTAGCAACACTGGCGAGTTTCTACTCCCGGGACCGAGAATACCTGATGCTAAAATGCCGCCCCTACTATCTTCCGCGGGAGTTCAGCTCCGTTATCCTGATGGCAGTTTACATCCCACCCCATGCGAACGTGAAAAACGCACTGGACGAAATATTCACCACCACAAATAGCCTTGAAACGAAACATCCCGAGGCCTTGTTCATTGTAGCTGGGGACTTCAATCAGGCCAAGCTCAAGAGCGTACTACCAAATTACCACCAACGCGACACCTGTTGCACCAGAGGCCCGAACATCCTGGACCACTTTTACACAAATATCAAACATGCGTACCGCTCTATCGCCCGCCCACACTTTGGCAAATCTAACCACAAGGCTGTGCTCCTGCTCCCGGCTTATGAGCAAAAACTGAAGCGGGAGAATCCGTCAAAGAAAGTCGTGCATTGTTGGTCTGAAGAATCGGATGATCTCCTATGGGACTGCTTAGAGTCAGTGGACTGGTCAGTATTTAAAAACTCTGCGACCAGCCTGAACAAGTACGCCACTACAGTAACTGACTTCAATAGTATGTGTGTAAAAGACTGTGTGCCAAAGGAGCAAATCCACGTGTTTCCCAACCTGAAACCCTGGATGAACTGGGATATCCACTGCTTGCAGAAGTCTAGGTCTGAGGTGTTCATGTCAGGTGACCCTGACCTCTACAAGAAAGCCAGATATGGTCTAAAGAAATCCATCAAAGATGCCAAAAGACAGTACCGGACCAAACTCGAGTCACAGGCTAGCCACACGGATCCCCGCCGTCTATGGCAAGGTCTGCAAGACATAACGGGCTACAAGATGAAGGTATATAAAATCATCGGCTCCAGCGCACCCCTCCCTGATGAGTTCAACGCATTCTATGCCCGCTTTGAGCAAGAATCAGCGAGAGCGAGCCCTCCACCCCAGAAGCTGCGGATGAACTTGTATCTGAGATCACCACTGCAGACATGAGAGCAGCCTTCTCAAAGGTCAACCCACTGAAAGCCACTGGCCCGGATGGGATACCCGGACGAGCACTCAGGTCTTGCGCGGGGGTATTCGCAGACATCTTCAACCTCTCTTTACAACAATCTGAGGTCCCTATCTGCTTCAAGAAGACGACCATCACCCCTGTACCAAAATAAAGTCAAGCAGCGTGCCTTAATGACTATCGTCCAGTGGCTGTGACATCCATCATCATGAAGTGCTTCGAAAGGTTAGTCATGGCACAAATCAACCCCAGCCTCTCGGATTGCATTGATCCACGACAGTTCGCCTACCGCTGCAACATGTCCACAGCAGACACCATCTCCATGGCCCTGCATTCTACCCTGGAACACCTAGATAACAAAGACACCGATGTCAGACTCCTATTTATTGACTACAGCTCAGCCTTCAACACCAGCATTCCTACGAAACTCATCTCCAAACTCCATGGCCTTGGCATCGACTCCTCCCTCTGTGACTGGATCCTGAACTTTCTAACCCACAGGCCACAATCAGTAAAGATAGGCAACAACACCTCCTCCACGATCGTCCTCAACACCAGTGCCCCACAAGGCTGTTTCCTCTGATGTGTTGGGTATGCTGGGTCTGCGAGGACTGCGTTTACTGTAGCAGTGAGAGAGACAGGCTTCCAACACTTGAAGAAATGCAATCTATTTTATTGAACTCTTAACTTTCAAACATACTTTAACTGTGGGTTGACACTATGCTGAGTTGACTGGGGACCTGAGGCTAACCTGACCAGACTATCTTACTACCACATGGTGTATATTCTAGTTGTTGCTCACAGGCTCTGACTGTCTCAGAGGCTGGATCCCAGGAGAGCGGGAAAACTAGTGCCCTCTGGCTTTATAGTGGCCTTGTCCTGTCTGGTGATTGGCTGCTGCGTTCTGTGTGTTCATTGGTCATCCTGTGTGTCAATCAATGCCTCTCTGTGCACCATGATATACTTGTGTGTATATTATGCCATCTCCCCCTTTTTAAAAAATGTGTATCTGTCAATAAATAGTGAGTGTGTGTATGAGCCTGAGTATGTACAAAGCACGTGAACGTATTTACATGGGAAGGTGTTTAGTGCAGATAGAGTGCATACAACAAATTCGGAAGAAACAATATGGACAGATGTGTAAACGAAGCACAAGGCAATGCAACATTAAGTCTATAAATTCAGTCTCTGTGGCGGGCGGCGAATTCTGGTTGACCGCCTCAAGATGGGTCGGGCCGCCTGCACTGGAATGGGCGGAGCTGCATCCAATGTAGAGGGTGGCAAAAGAAGCGGCAGATGGGTGACCTCTTGGAAGGGTGTGTCCTGAGGAATCAGCAGGCGAGGCGGGACATCACGTGCAGGTGGCGAGTGTGGAAGCAGCCGCAGTGCCCGCCTATTACGCCGAGGAAAAGAGCCATCATGCATGCGAACGAGAAATTATCTAGGGGCCACTTGCTTGACCACCACAGCTGTGGCAGACCAGCCACCGTCAGGTAGCTGAACACGAACTTGGTCAGCAGGGACCAGAGCAGGGAGATCCGTGGCGTGGGCGTCATGCATTGGGCCCGAGACAGTTGCATTCTTTGCAGGACCAGAAAATTGTCAAGGTCCGGGATGTGGATAGCCGGCACCGTTGTCCATAGTGTGCGGTTGATTAGCAGCTGTGCTGGGGACAGGCCAGCGGACAAAGGAGTCGCCCTGTAGGCTAGCAGCACCAGGTTAAAATCTGAACCCGAATCAGCAGCTTTGCACAACAGTCGCTTAACAATGTGTACCGCCTTTTTAGCTTTCCCATTTGACTGGGGGTAGTGGGGGCTTGAAGTGACATGCGTGAAATTGTACTGTCGGGCAAAATCCATCCACTCCCTACTGAAGAAGCACGGGCCATTATCAGTCATGACCGTAAGTGGAATGCCATGACAGGCAAAGGTCTCTTTGCACACCCTGATAACTGTTGCTGATGTGAGGTCATTCAGTCTGACCACCTCGGGGTAGTTAGAAAAATAGTCCACGAGGAGGACGTAGTCCCGGCCTTTTGCGTGAAAGAGATCAATGCCAACATTGGTCCATGGGGACGACACCAGCTCATGCGGCTGCAAAGTCTCTTTCGGCTGAGCTGGCTGGAACCGTTGGTACGTTAGGCAATTGAGGACAGTGTTGGCGATGTCCTGATTGGTGCCAGGCCAATATACTGCCTCTCGGGCTCGCCGGCAACACAGTTCGACCCCCTGGTGACCCTCGTGGAGTTGGCCGAAGACGAGCTCTCGCATACTCTGTGGTATTACTATCCTGTCCAGTTTTATTAGTATGCCATCGACTACTGCCAGATCATCTTTTATATTATAGAACTGTGGGCACTGGCCCTTTTGCCAACCATCTGTGAGATGGCGCATGACCCATTGGAGTAAAGGATCCCTGGCTGTTTCTTGACGAATCTGCACGACCCTTTCATCAGTGGCCGGAAAGTTGGATGTGCAGAACTCAACATGGGCGTCGATCTGGCAGGCGAAGTCCGACTGCTTGCACGGCGTGGTGATGGAGCGAGAGAGTGCATCGGCCACAATGAGCTCCTTGCCCGGGGTGTAGACCAGGTCGAAATCATAGCATCGGAGTTTGAGGAGGATACGTTGTAGGCGTGGCGTCATATCGTTGAGGTCCTTCTGTATGATGTGAACAAGTGGCCTGTGGTCCGTTTCACCGTGAACTTGGGGAATCCATACACATAATCATGGAATTTGTGAATCCCCGTGAGGAGGCCCAGGCACTCTTTCTCAATTTGAGCATATCGCTGCTCAGTAGGTGTCATGGCTCCAGATGCATATGTGACTGGGGCCCAGGAGGAGGATTCGTCGCGTTGGAGGAGTACTGCCCCAATGCCAGCCTGGCTCGCGTCGATGGAGATGTTCGTCTCCTTGACAGGGTCGAAAAACGGCAGTACCGGGGCCTTGGTGAGTTTCGTTCTGAGCTCATGCCACTCTCGCTCATGGACGGGGAGCCACTGGAAGTCGGTGGTTTTTTTAACAAGATTGCGGAGAGCTGTGGTGTAAGATGCAAGGTTGGGGATAAACTTCCCAAGGAAGTTCACCATCCCTAGGAAGCAGAGGACCGCCTTCTTGTCCTCCGGTGTCTTCATAGCGTTGATCGCCGACACCTTATCTGCATCTGGCTGCACACCGAACTGCGAAATATGGTCGCCGAGGAACTTTATTTCTGATTGACCGAACGAGCATTTGGCTCTGTTGAGTCGATCCTATGGAACACTCGCTTGAGGCGATCGATGTATCCCTGAGGAGCTGTGGACCAGACAATGATGTCATCGATGTACACTAGCACCCTCTCGAAGCCCTCCATCATTTGCTCCATTATTCGGTGGAACATCTCCGAAGCGGAGATGATGCCAAAGGGCATCCGGTTGTAACAGTAACGACCAAACGGGTGTTAACTGTTCAGATCTTTCGACTGGATGCATCCAGCTGTATTTGCCAAAACCCTTTCGAGGCATCCAGCTTCTTGAAAAACTTGGCGTGAGCCATTTCACTGGTGAACTCTTCTCGCTTAGGGATAGGATAGTGTTCCCTCATGATGTTACGGTTCAAATCTTTGGGGTCGATACAAATGCGAAGTTCCCCTGACGTTTTTTTGACACAAACCATGAAGCTAACCCAGTCCGTGGGTTCCGTGACCTTAGAAATGACGCCCTGGTCCTGGAGGTCCTGCAGCTGCTGCTTGAGGCGTTCCTTAAGGGGTGCCGGCACCCGACAGGTGCATGAACCACAGGTGTGGCATTCTGTTTCAGAAATATCTTGTGTGTGTAGGGGAGTGTGCCCATGCCCTCGAAGACGCTGTGGTATCGTGCAATGATGTCACCTAATTGAGTTTGGAAGTTGGCATCTGGTGAGGCTGATGCCTCAGCGGGCGACATGGTGTGAACCCGCTGCACGAGATTCAGGATTTTGCAGGCCTGAGCACCGAGCAAGGAAGCTTTGTTGGACCCTACAATTTCGAAACGCAGGGTGGCTCTTGACGAACGATGAGATACCACAAGCTGGCATGAGTCACTGGCAGCAATGGCATTGCCATTGTAGTTGAGAAGCTGGCGGGCCGATGGAAGAATGTTCGGCTTGACGTGGATGGTATCCAGGTCAGACTGTGAATTGAGGTTCGCTGAAGCGCCGGTGTCCAGCCTGAACCGTATGCGAGATTTGTTGACCGTAAGGATGGCACACCACTCGTCGGCCGGATCAATGCTCATCACTGGGAGTGGTTTAGCCTTTTTTGCAGAAAGCATCATATGCTTGGTGATGATGCCCACCCGGAATGGGGATGTGAGATCCTCGGTGTCGGGATGTGGAACCATGTCGGAATCGGAGTCTGCAACGGGTTGGTGCACGGACCGGACGTTCCTGCGCTGCTGCTGGCATCGCTGTGTGGTGGGCAGTTGAGCAGATCTGCACAGGGCTGTGTCGTGGCCAAGCTTGCCACACTGGAGATAGCATCGAGATTTCGCGAGACATTGCCGCTTTAAGTGGGCGGAGCCACAGTTGTTGCACGTCATGGCACCAACATCAGGACGCTCCGGGCGCCACCGCGCATGCACGGTGCAGTCAAATGACGTGCGCACCTGCGCAGTTCGGTCCTCGGCCTCACCGTCCCCTCGGTCGTTGTGGTGGTATGACTAGGAGGTTTACGGTACCTATCTGCCATTGGTGCAGAGCACTCACTGCCCATTGGCTCAGGTCGGTCATGTGCCTCTCTGCTGATTGGTTGAGGCTAGTCATGTGACTGCTCACCCATTGGCCGAAAGGCAAGTAGTTCCGCCTACAAGGTGGGGTATAATAACCCGTAGGACCCGGCAGTCGGCCTTTCTCGGTAAGTCGACTGCCGGGCACACAACTAGTTGATTAAAGCCTGATATATGGAACTTCTTCACGACTCGAGTCCAATTGATGGTACATCAATTTAATCAACTAGAATTTTCAAATGGAGCTTCGGATCAAACCAGACTGCCTCTGCATCAGCCCGCATGCTACAAACGCGTCAGCAACTTTTGAACATTGGCTGGCGTGCTTCAACAGCTACCTCTCCACCACAGGCAGCCAACCCACCAACGAGCAGAAACTCCACATCCTCCACTCGTGCGTGGGCACCGCCGTCTACTCGATGATTGAGGATGAACAAGACTATGACGCGGCCATGGACCTTCTGAAAGGACATTTTCTCAGGCCTGTCCACCAAGTCTACACACGGCATCTCCTGGCTACAAGGCAAGTTCCCCGGTGAGTCCCTTGATGAATTTTATCGGGCCCTCGTTGTCTTGGGGAGAAACTGCGCCTGCCCGCAAGTTACTGCGGCAGAACATATGGAACTGTTCATTCGGGATGCCTTCGTTGCAGGCATGCAACCTTCTGCAATATGCAGCGACTATTAGAAGAAGACACTTTAAGCCTCGCTGAGGCATGGACCCTCACATCCTCTCTGGAGGTTTCCGACTGAAACGCCCGCGCATATGCCCCCGGCCGCGCGGCAGCCCCTTGGGCAACATGGCACGCAACCCCCCTGTCCCCGCCGCCTCCGACCCCCCCCCCAGGCCTGCGCTGCAGGGCGCCCCAATAAGCTCACGGGGCCCCGCTGTCACTTCTGTGACCTGGCCAAGCACCCCCGCCCGCGCTGTCCGGCCCGCTCCGCAGTATGTAAGAGTTGCGGTAAGAAAGGTCACTTTAAGCCTCGCTGATGCATGGACCCTCGCATCCTCTCTGGAGGTTGCCGGCCGAAACGCCCGTGCATATGCCCCCAGCCGTGCGGCAGCCCCTTGGGCAACATGGCACGCAACCCCCCTGTCCCCCGCCGGCTCCGACCCCCCCCCCCCCAGGCCTGCACTGCGGGGCACCCCAATAAGCTCATGGGGCCCCGCTGTTACTTCTGTGACCTGGCCAAGCACCCCCGCCCGCGCTGTCCGGCCCGCTCCGCTGTATGTAAGAGCTGCGGTAAGAAAGGTCACTATTCAGTGGCCTGCCAATCAAAGTCGGTCGCTGCTGTTCCGCGCAGCGACCGTGGATCGCTCCCCCCCCCCCCCCCGCGCTCCTCCAGGGCCCCGCGCGGCACACAGGCCTCTCTGCCCCTGCTCCCGGCCACCACGAGCGACCCACGGACCCCTTTGCCCCTGCCTCTAGCCACCACGAGTGACCCACGGGCGCCGCCATTTTGGGTCCCTAACGCCACGTGTGGGTCCCGAGCGCCGCCATCTTGGGGCCCTGACCCCACGTGCGGGCCACGGGCGCCGCCATCTTGGGGCCCCGACTCCACATGTGGGTCATGGGCGCCGCGATCTTGGGAGTCCGACTCCACGTGAGGCCAACGGGCGCCGCCATTTTGGACCAATGCAGAGGACCCCACCAGCGACTACTCCGCAAGCGAAGACAACCCAGACCTCCTGCCACGACTCGCTGCAGTGACTCTCGACCAGTCGCGACCACGCCTGCTCTCCACAGCGACGACACAAATCCTTCTCAATGGACACGAAACGAGCTGCCTACTAGACCCCGGGATAGGCGGGGTATAAGAACCCGTAGGACCCAGCAGTCGGCCTTTCTCTGTAAGTCGACTGCCGGGCACACAACTAGTTGATTAAAGCCTGATAAATGGAACTTCTTCACGACTCGAGTCCAATTGATGGTACATCAGTCATTATGTGCAGGAGCTCAGGAAAAGCGCGCGAAATGGCTGCCCTCATCCAGACTCAGGCCCTGGGGCTGTTTTACGGCCTGCACCTGCTCCGCATCGTGGGGGCCTTGCCGTGCCGTCTCTGCCACCTTGATATGGGAGTACCGGTTATTAGCGTGCTCATGTAGGACGCAGGTCTCTATGGCGATGGTGAGGGTGAGCTGCTTAAATTTAAGGAGCTGCTGGCGAAGGGGATTGGAGAGGACCCCAAAAACGATCTGGTCACAGATCATGGAGTCGGAGGTGGAGCCGCAGTTGCAGGATTGCGCGAGGATACGGAGATGGGTTAAGAAGGATTGAAAAGGTTGATCCTTACCCTGAAGCCTCTGCTGGAACACATAGCGTTCAAAGCTCTCGTTGACTTCGATGTCACAGTGGCTGTCGAACTTCCGCTGGACTGTTTTGAACTTTGTCTTGTCCTCACCTTCAGCAAAGGTGAGGGAGTTAAAGATGTGGATAGCGTGGTCCCCGGCTGTAGAGAGGAAGAGAGCAATCTTTCTGGCATCCGATGCAGCTTCGGGGCTGATGGCTTCAAGATACAGATTAAACTTCTGCTTAAAAATCTTCCAGTTTGCACCGAGGTTGCCGGCGATGCGGAGTGGCGGGGGAGGGCGGACGCTGTCCATGTTACCGGATGGCTGATCGCTGGTCAAAGGCAGACTATCTCAAGGTAGGTCTGTCAAACTCTAACATCACGCTCTGGTACCATGATGTGTTGGGTATGCTGGGTCTGCGAAGACTGCATTTACTGCTGCAGTGAGAGAGACAGGCTTCCAACAATTGAAGAAATGCAACTCTATTTTATTGAACTCTTAACTATTAAACATACTTTAACTGTGGGTTGACACTATGCTGAGTTGACTGGAGACCTGAGGCTAACCTGACCAGACTATCTTACTCCCACATGGTGGATGTTCTAGTTGTTGCTCACAGGCTCTAACTGTCTCAGAGGCTGGATCCCAGGAGAGCGGGAAAACTAGTGCCCTCTGGCTTTATAGTGGCTGCTGATTGGCTGCTGTGTTCTGTGTGTTCATTGGTCATCCTGTGTGTCAATCAATGCCTGTCTGTGCACCATCATATACTTGTGTGTATATTATGACATCCTCAGCCCCCTACTATACTCCTTATACACTTATGACTGTGTGGTCAAATTCCCCTCCTACTCGATTTTCAAATTTCCTGATGACACCACCGTAATGGGTCGGATTTCAAACAATGACGAGACAGAATACAGGAATGAGATAGAGAATCTGGTGAACTGGTGCAACGTCAATAATCTTTCCCTCAATGTCAACAAAATGAAGGAGATTGTCATTGAGTTCAGGAAGCATAGTGGAGAACTTGCCCCTGTCTACATCAATGGGAACGAAGTAGAAAGGGTCGAGAGCTTCAAATTTTTAGGTATACTGATCACCAACAGCCTGTCCTGGTCCCCCATGCCGACACTATAGTTAAGAAAGCCCACCAACGACTCTACTTTCTCAGAAGACTGAGGAAATTTGGCATGTAAGCTACAACCCTCACCAACGTCTACAGATGCACCAACGAAAGCATTCTTTCTGGTTGTATGGAGCCTGTTCTGCCCAAGACCGCAGGAAGCTACAAAATTTTGTGAATGTAGCCCAGTCCATCATGCAAACCAGCCTCCATCCATTGACTTTATCTATAATTCCCGCTGCCTCAGAAAGGCAGCCAGCATAATTAAGGACCCCACGCACCTCCAACATACTCTCTTCCACCTTCTTCCATCAGGAAAAAGATACCAAAGTTTGAGGTTACGTACCAACCGACTCAAGAACAGCTTCTTCCCTACTGCCATCAGAATTTTGAATGGACCTACCTCGTATTAAGTTGATCTTTTCTGTACACCTTGCTATAACTGTAACATTATATTTTGCATTCTCTCCTTCCTTCCCGATGTACGGTCTGCATTGTTTGTGCAGCAAGCAAGAAACAATACTTTTCACTGTATACTGATACATGTGACAATAATAAATCAAATCAAATATTCAGTAGTGGTCTCTACAAATGGAGGCCAGGCGGATTGGCAGTCATGCGGGTCTCCCAGGGGATCCGAGGCCCCCAGCTGCATACCCTTTTGGCAGGATAGTACCCTGATGTGGCTGGTGCCACTTTGGCATCCTGGCACTGTCAGCCTGGCAGTTCCACCTGGGTGCCAGCCTGGCACTGCAAAGATGCCCAGGTGGCACTGCCAAGGTGCCACGCTGGCAGTTTTTGGGCGGGCCGGGGTGCCCTGCGTGGGTGTTGGGGGTGTGCAGAGGGGGCCTGGGACCCTCCCATAGTGCGTTGGTGCTTGGCTGGGTCGTTGGTCACTTTGGGGGCCTCAGAGATTGGGACGCTATTTAAAAATGGCCTCCCGATCTCTTGCTACACTGAGGAGTTCCGGCAAGCAGAGCTCCTCAGTGAGTGCACAAAACGGGATTCTGTTTGGCCTCAGTTGTACATTCCCTATTGAGGCCTCTTATCAAATGTGAATCGTGTTTCATAGTCTTGTGTATCTCGGCGCTGTGAGCGCTGGGAAACATGCGGCTAAACGCACTCGCTGTGAGACTTTGGTTCCATATAATGAAATGGCGCCACTTAAGCAGGTTCAGATCAAACAAACTAACATATAATACTCAAACGAGCAATATATTTTTTTGAATTCTTGGTAGTTACAGTATCTTCTTCGTATTTAAAAAAACTTGTTGAATAAAACTTGATCGGAATAGTACAATAGCAATGTAGTGAAATTATTCTTCCTGTAAGAGAAAAACAGCTGCATTAAGTGGCAGCACTCCAGTTTAAGGTGCTTTACCTTCAAGACTCCAACAGTTTGGGGATTTTTCTTTGGCGACAAGAATATATATCCACCACGCACAATGTGAGATAATAAAATATCTTCAAACTGGTTTTGGAATGAGAACAGGCAGGAAGTAGGGAACTTTTTATGTTCAAAGGTTACATAATTAGACACCAAGTTATGACCAATTCAAAGGGTCTATGCCCCTCAATTAAGCAAAGGTAGCAACAAAAATTCTTCACTCACATATACTATGCATATTCTTCCATGGAAGACCAGGGCCTTGGCTCTCTCTCAGGCTTCCTGGAGGCTATTGCTATGTGGAGGCATTTAAATTTGCACATCTCTGAATTCTACAGCAGAGATTTGTGTACTGGGAGTTTATCTGGTATTTAGTCTGGGCATTAGTAGGATTTTCTGCTCCCTGGAAAAATCCCTTGGTTCTGGCTGACCTTGCAAAAGTTCCTATTATGAGCTTCTCGTGTGCAAAGCTCCACGGTGAGATTGTAAACAAGAGGTCATCTTGCCATCTATTACTGGAGTCCTGTTTAAACATGACATCCAGCTATGACTTGCCATCACACTGGGGGATGACTGGGGAAGGGGTGGAGAGAGACATGGGACTTGGGGAGAAGTCGACTATTGTACTTGTGGGCTGTCTGAAGTGGCACCCTAAGAAATATATTCAGGATATTAAAATACGAACTGAAGGATTTGGGCACCTTTACTCATGGTGCACTTTCTTGTGAGAAGCCATTGTGGATTGGGGCCAAACGTCGATTGGCTTTGAATGACCGCTTGTCCCTCTCATAGGAATGTGCAAAGGTTACAAGGATTCAATTGTAAAGGGGCTAAAGTGCATATGCAAAAAAAGTTCCAAAAACCTCTACACATTGCGGCTGACAAAGTGAGGCTTTGTACGCTTCAATGATTACAGTCATTATATTACTACAAAGTTAGGCTCTAGTCAAATCCAGAGGAGTCAGCCTGACAGTGCACTGAGTGAAGTTGCTGATGCCTGGCTTCACTCATCCAGCTCCTACCCACATTGTGAAAGTCCTGTCTGACATGCCTGGAGTTTGTGTGGGAGTGCATCCAGTGACTTTTAAGACTGTGTGACAGCTGCAAGGGAGGATCTGGGTATGGAATATCTGGAGCTGGGCTATTCAAGGGCTATTCTAGGACTGACTCCCTAACTTGGCAATGGAATGTGCTTATTGCAGGGATCTGTCCAATCCTGCCTTTGCTCAATGTCCCACAGAGGTGAGGAAGAGTGCTGAAAGAATGGAGCAAGCAACACTGCCTTTTTTATGGCAATTAGGCAACTGAGGAAGAGGGGAAGAGCCCATCACCGTCAGGCAGGGCAAAAGGCCCCGAGGAACATGGGTCATCAGGACTGAGATTGGTGAAACTCAACAAGCCAGTGAGGCCCCATCCACTAGTCTTCACCATATGCCAAAATTGTGAGTGCATCTTAGTGTGGGTGACTATCTAATAAATCGCTAATTTCCTCTTCTCTCCAGGCACAAGCAAGAAAAACAGGACGCACGTCACCAGCCAGCCCATTAGCTCCAGCCCCCAGACCACGTCGGCTGATGATCCTGAGGACCCATTAGATGTAGAGCCATCACTGAATTCACCTGCACACTCCACCAGTGAAGAGACACACACCTCAGTGAAACCTAGTTTTAGAGCAAGCTTGGGGTCACCATCTGTTGAGCACTGCACAGATTCAGGTCCACAGCAGACAGGGGCCGTGAGTGACTGCCAAGAACACTGGCACTTGGAGGACTGCTGGAGTCTAGGCTCCTGTGGAGTCCAGATCTGATGAGTAGCCTGTGGAATCGGCCCTCAGAGAGATGTTGGAGCTGCAAAGACAGGCAGGGATGTCAGATGTAATTGTGTGCCTTTCTAAATAGGTCGTTGGTAATCTTGCCATGCATTTATGAGCAGAGGATTGTATATTCTGAAGAAGCCCCAGTGGAATCATGGAAAGAACCACTCACAAAAACTTTGAATGCGGTGGTCACCTTTGGAGCCAGTGCCATTGGTTGGCCTCCTAGGCCGTGTGGCATCAGCTCATGCTGAAGAATGTGGCAGATGTGTGTGTGCGTAGAGTGTGGGTGTAGTTAGAACAGGGGGGTTTCTTAAGAGGTATTACAAAGCCAGTTACATTTTTCTGACAGCTTAATTAGTATCACTGTTAATAATAAAAGGTTACTTGTGTTTACATTCACAAACCTGGTGACTGTGGTTTATTGGGCTCAGCCAAGGACCTCAGGTATTTTAAAATAACATCTAATTTCACTTGTGTTGTGACACCTGGTCAAGTGGGGCAAGAATGGACCATACACAAGCCCAGGGTGGCAGAATACATGAGATCATTCACCCTTTTACTGTATTGGATAGCAGTCCTCTTCTGGAGAGCATTGGTAATGACAGCCCTGGTGACCGCCCCCACAGTCTGGGTAGTGAGGTTGGTGGATCTCTGGCTCGCAGTACAAAGGTAAAGAATCTCCAAAACAATCCTCAACTGCCTGAAGGTGTGTCACCAGTGCCTTATTGCTGAACTTTGGGGCATGGCACTTGTTCCTGAGATAGACAGATTTTTAATCAGTAAGGGCATCAAGGAGATAAAGTGGAAGTGTGGAATTGGGGATTATATCAGATCAGCCATGATCTAATTGAATGACGGAGCAGACTTGATGGGCCAAGTGGCCTACTTCTGCTCCTACGTTTTCTGGTCTTCTGGGGGACATCACTCACCACAACAAATCCTGGGCGGCAGAGAGTGAATACGTGCGCTAGTCCCATTTAAATTTGGCTCCAGGGAATATGAGCCAATGTGGTAATGGCAATGTGGACGGACCCCAGTCTGCCCCTCCATGAGATATGGCATGTTGCACCTTTATGTATACAGAATGAGTTACAAAGCAGATGATCTGTTCAACGACCTACCAAACTGGCCAGCGGGAGCCATGCCACCTTTCCTGCACGCCATTGTACTTAGTCTCCAGAGTGGAAAAGTCTACCCCATGTGGGTGAAAGTGAGAGCTGAGGACAGATTTGGGGTTGGTTCTTCTACCCTGCATGATGATTAACATGACTGGCGAGAAATAGTCCTGAAGAAAAGTCATTTGAACAAGATACACCAGGGAAGAAAGCACATGTAGAAACAGATCACAACAATCAGCATCAGTTAACACTTGCAGGATGAAGGGGAGAACATTTGAAAAATGCAAGTGCAAATTCTGCCTAACAGTTACACAATCAAATCGAATTAGTGTTCCTGTGCACAAGGAGATATATGCTGCCATACAGATAGCAGAGTGATGAATTTCAGAGAAATGCATTGAGTGCTTGTTTACGAGTACAGGAGTGTAATTTCAGAACCTATATTTTTATGAGTGTTTATGTTCATCATGAAAATGATAAAGGAGTTGAGTATAGGGCTGTAACCTTAATTGACCACTTCTTGCAGGGAGCACCCAATTAAGGAATCAGACAGAATGTAGCTTAAAAAACACAATGAGAGAATCACTAATGCTGAAATCAGGCATACTGTGATACCAATTCAACGGAGAGCAACCTTTTTTAACCTCTCCAACAGACTTTGTAAATGTATTCTCAGAAGAGCAGCTCCCACTGCACATTTACTGGCTTTCCCCATTTCCCATACTGTCTCTCTAAATCAGTGCCGACTGTACAGAATTGGAAAGCAGGTTGTGCTGTGACTGCACAGATTGCACAAACAAATGTCACTTGGGGTTTCAACAGCTGTCTGAAAGAGTTTTCACCCCATCTGTCTGGGTTGGATAGAATCCCAAAAGTAAATGAAGCAACTCAGTTCTCAGAAAAATATACTTTCATGGAATACAGTTCATGAATATTTCAGTGGCTACAGTGCTTTCCACAGTTTAGCGTTCACTTAATGTACATAACTACTAGTCCAGGATATTCACATTCTGATACCTGATTGGGCTTTGATTGAGCACAACAAAAACAGAATTATTTCATGTCAAAGAACTAAAGAAAGTGGCTGAAGAGAAAGAAGTTTAGTTTTTTTTGTAAAATATTATTATTGTACATTTTTACATTTTCTCCAGAATTTACACCCACCCACAAGCAGTAAATGGTAACAAATACAAAGTCAATTTCCTTATCAACAACAACGATCCCATCCTCCCACCCCCCCAAACAATGACCCACCTGACAATATAAACATCAAATAAAACAAACCCTCCCACGGTGGGACAAACAAAGAGAAAAAAAAGGAATTAGGAATAGCCTATGGTCACTGTTAACCTATAGAGTCCCCCCGCCCTAACATTCAATGCCATCCAATCCCTGAAAGAGTACTATGAATGACACCCATGCATTGCAGGCTCCCCCCCCCCCCCCCCCCCCCCCTCCCCGACTCCTCCCCTCCACTTCCTCTTACAAAACTCCTCTCCCCAACCTCTGTTCCTTTCCCCCATCTTTCCACCCCGGCTAGACTCATCGGGACCTATTCTGCCAGGCTCCGATGGCCGCAGCCCCTCCCCCCACCTCACTCCCGTTCACTAGCCAGCTTAAACCGGCCAGCGTGGAGGCCCCCGCCCGGGTCTCTTTCCCCTTGCCCGGCCCCAGGAAAACCAAGAAATCCCCTTTAGCACACAAACCCCGCATCCACACCCAGCCCCAAAGAACCATCAATGCAAGTGAAAGTCCCATCTCTTCCCTTGTCCAAATATATACAACGTTGGCTCATTTAGCACATAAACCCGCTGCAGTGAAAAAATACAGTTACATGAGGCTACATAGGTACATGACCACTTCTCAATTCAGCCACAGTCCTTCTGCCTTCGCAAACTGCTCCGCTGTTTCCGCCGTCCCAAAATAAAAGTCCTTGGATTTGTAGGTCATCCTCAACTTAGCTGGGTATATTATGCCGCACTGCACCTTACTGATGTACAGTGCCTTCTTCACCTGGCTGAAGGCAGCCTGCCTCCTTGCCAGCTCCACCGTAAAGTCCTGATATATGTGTATACCAGCTCCAGCCCACTGCGCCACCCGCTTCTGCTTTGCCCAGCACAGGACCTTCTCCTTCACATTGTACCTACGAATACACAGAGTCACTATTCTTGGCGGCTCACTCGCCTTTGGTATAGGCCTCCACGACCGATGAGCCCGATCCAGTTCATATCGGGAGGGATCATCCCCCTTCTCCAATAGCTTCTCCAACATCGTGGCAAAATACTCAGTCGGCCTCGGGCCTTCCACTCCTTCGGGAAGACCCACAATCCTCAGATTCTGTCGTCTGGATCTGTTTTCCAAGTCGTCCATTTTGGCTCGCAGACCCTCGTTGATCTCTATCACCTTCCGCATCTCCTTCCCCATCGAGGTAAGTTGATCACTGTGCTGCGATAATGTCTCTTCCACTTCCTTCAGCGCCTCGCCTTGCTCCCGCACCTCCGCCACTGTACTCAATACCGCCGCCCTCACCGGGGCAATCGCCTCCTCCACCAGCACTTTCAATACTGCCCCCATCCCCTTCCTCATCGCCTCCATGTGTTTTGTGAACTGCCTTTTGAGTTCCGTAGCCATCATCTTAGTCATTTCTTCAGCCGTGGGCAATGCGGCCTCCCCTGGTGCCGCAGCCTCCATTTTGCTTGCCGTCCCCATGGTGACCTTTCCACTCTCCGACAGACTTTCAGCTGCTTTTCTCACGGCCATTTTTTTACTTGTTTTCGACATCTCCCTTCACTGTGCCTTTTTCCTGCTTTTGCCGCCTCTGTTACCCCTGGGACCAGGCGTTAGACTCTGAAAATGCCGTTCCCGAAGCCCTCCAATGTGCGGCTGCCTCCCGCCCGCCGTCACCGGAAGGAGAAAGAAGCCTAGTTGGTTCCATTTGACGAAAAATTGCAGTATTTGAAAAATTAGTAACCTGCCGTGCCTCCATAATTTCTGCCTGAATGCTCAAAATAATTCAACAAGGGATAATACAATAAACTCTCAAGGTGCAAAGATAGGTTAGAAATAGATTTTTATCTGGAGGTACTCTCTTGGAGGGAAAGTATTAGCAATAGGATTGTTTTAAAAAATTGATAGAAATGTGTATGCCCTTAGAAGTGATCTTTATGTGAAAATGTTTGTGAGATCTGTCATTTATTCTTTCATGGGATGTTGGTGTCAAAAGCTGGAGCAATGTTTGTTGTCCTTCTCTAATTGCCCTTAAGAGCATATCAGGTTTTGACCTTCACAGGCCTCCTTGGAGAATATGTCTAACAGATCCATCTTCACAATGAGCACCAGTGTTGATCCTAACACTGAAAGACACAATAAAGGCTCAGGACCAGAAAACATGATGGCAAGAAAGGACACCAAAAAATGGCATTCAATTTAACTTTAAGGCTGTTGACTGAGGGATGGACTATCACCAGATGCAGGAAGTGCTGATGTGAGCATCGTTAGCTGGGCCACCATTTATTGCCCATCCCTAATTGCCCTTGAGAAGGTGGTGGTGAGCTTCCTTCTTGAACATCTGCAGTACCTGTGGCATAGGTACACTCACAGTGCTGTTAGGGAGGGAGTTCCAGTATTGTGATCCAGCAACAGTGAAGGATGGCGATATGTTTTCAAAGTCAGGATTGTGAATAACATGGATGGGAACATCCAGGTGGTGGTGATCCCATGTGTCTGCTGCCCTTGTCCTTCTGGATGGTAGAGGTTGTGGGTTTGGAAGGTGCTGCCTAAGCAGGTTCGGTGAGTTAGTAGTCGTATTCCAAAAGAAAATCAATTCTTGATTACAAAGCCATGGATTTTGAGAAGTAACATTATCAGATCTTCTCCAGAACAGATGGCCGAACATAGTGAATAACCTTTCTTTTGTCATTCTTATATTATCTTCATCTCCTTCCTTAGTTAATATCTAAGTGATTCTTTTCTGTTCATTGTTTGCTATTATGTAAACTAAGGCTGATAATCTAAGTTTGACACAGTGGTGTTGCAATTGTTTCTCTAAATTTAGGTTGCTTCACCAAAAGCAGCTGATCTGGTCAGTTAACATCAGGTTGCTAATTTAAATTTCAACATAATTCTCCCCACGCACAGTAAATGACTCACTCTGAACATATAAAGGTTAGTCGATGGCATGTTTCCTGAACGTCTATTGAAGAGTGCTGTCCATTCTTACAGCTACTCTGCTCTTTAACAGCAATGTATCAAACGCTTATTCCTATGCCTCGAGTTCCCACTTCCACAACTCAGCCAAGGCATGGTACATGGGACTGGAGGCCAGTACATTAAAACACATAAGCTGTACTGGCCTTCAGATGGGTGCAACAGGCTCCAGCAAAATAGCAGCAGATCGTTCACCCACCCAAAATTACGCAAACATACCCCAATTCCTGGCTGTATGGGGCAGTGGAGAGCAGACATGGACCAGTCATGATATTGCTGCCTACCATTAAATCATATTTCCTCTCATTGTCCCTGCAAGCTCTGGTGTGTACAGAAATCCCAGCATGACTAGATTGCAGCCCACAGAATTTCAGAATTACTGATTAATGGAATTAAGAGGAAGCCACGTGAACAGAAATGGGTGAGGACAGAAGGAAGATTTGTTTATGCCATCTCCGCTCCGGCCCCGGGCAATATGACGGAGCACGAAAGGGGCCCGGCGCAGAGTAAAGTAGAACAAGCCTGCCCACCAATTGGTAGGCCCTGATCGTAGGCCAGGCCACAGTGGAGTTATAACATTCTTTAAACAGATAGTAAAGGCAAGAGCAGCTTTTAAAAATAATATGCAGATTGCGTCTGATGACATGATCGAATGACATGATCGAATCCTGAAATTTTAAACACAGGTCTATGTAGGGCAGCCATTTTGTAGACAATTAGGAAAATGATGAGGTGGAAATCTAGCCCCACTGCTAATTCATCAAAGGAAAATTAAGCCAATGTATTATAATATGCTGCTGTCACTGTAGGACACTTAAAGATCTTAACACTGCAAGCATTCAGGGTACATTATCAAAAGCTAGCATGAAGTGAGTCAAAAACCACATATCGCCAACCCCACACCAGGGGCGGGATTCTCCAATCCCGCGGCAGAGTGTCCATGCAGAGTGCACACGTTTTACGACGGTGTGAACGGGCAGCTCCCAGAACTAATTCTGGCCCCTACAGGGGGCCAGCACGGTGATGGAGTAGTTCACGCCACTCCAGCTGCCGATCCCGGTGCAAACTGTGTGCCACACGATCCGCACATGCGCAGTGGTGCCGGCGCCAACGCGCGCATGCGCAGTGGCCGCCTGCAACACGCCGGCCCCAACGCAACATGGCGCAGGACTACAGGGGCCGGCGTGTAGGAAAGGAGGCCCCCAGCCACAGAGGCCGGCCCGTCCGCCGATCGGTGGGGCCCGATCGCGGGTCAGGCCAGATCGGAGGGCCCCCCCCCCCCCCCCCCCCCGGGGTCGGACGCCCCCTCCCCCCCCACAGGCCGCCACCCGACCCTTCAACGCCGAGGTCACAGCAGGATAGAACGGCACAGGCGGGACTCGGTTCTTTTCTTACGGCCGCTTGCCCCATCCGGGCCGGAGAATCGGCGGGCCGGCTGCGTAGAGCGGCCCGTGACCGACAGCACGCCAACACGCCGGCGCCAATGGCGCTAATTCTCGGCACTGCGGAGAATCGCGTGCCGCCGTCTGGGCGGTGTGGCCCGTTCGCAGGGATTCTCCGGCCCGGCCCAGAACTGGGAGAATCCTGCTTCAGATGTCATAGGCATCCACTGACATATTCTCCCAAATAACATTAGTTCTGCCACTTCTCCAAGACTACCACTTCAATCTTCTTTACAATAGTGTTTTGCGAGATTTAATATATCCATCAGACTGACTGACAACAGCTTAGTTCGGCATCCAATGCGGGGATGGGACTTAGAATATCACAGGAGACCAATACAGTGGTTGATGCTAGGGTTGACTCTTTCAAAAGCCCATTCAGTTCCACACATTAATATTTCCTCAGAACCTTGTATATTATTTCTGCCGCAGTGTTCAACAATATAGGGGTGATGTCACAGAAGGCTATGCTATTTGTGCAGATGTGGCAGTCACCATGGACTCACCTTTGGTCTGACCTTCACCCACTTCTTTTCAGTGCATTATCATGTGGCCTGGAAGGATATGTGGTATTGAGTATATGTGTACATGCTAGATACTGGACTCATAAAGCCCACCTTCTAAATGAATTCAATGCATCTCAAATGCTCTCGAGTTACTCACTGGATGCTGGCTGATAAATCATTCAGCCATTTTGGAACTTACTTGATACGTTTTGGAATTGCTACAAAGTGATTTATCAAGTTGTCATTTATGTGCCTTATTTTTGGTATCGACAGTAACACTTTCTTAAAGCTGTACAGTTTCTTAACAATAGCACTTTGTCTAAAACCTCTACAGCAGCCAGGGACTTCCATCTGGGCATATAAATTCACCTTCTAGCTTTGCATAAGACACATATATTTATATTATAGGCATACACAATGTTTTCACAAGCTGGCTACCAGCCATGGTAATGCAGGCCAGGACAATCATATTTAAAAGTGTCCAAGAAACTTTACACATGGAGACTGCAATGGAAATTGTTCAGTTTCTTTGCATAATGGAGATCTTTTTGCACAGCATCTATAGTGGGCAATAAACCGCTCTCTCCCTGGATTTGAGCTGTGCAAGCATTTAATCCCAGAGAGAGCGAGAGAGAGATTGATTTCCCAACTATTATGCAAGCTGGGTGGACATTTCTGTTCGACAAAAAATATAATTTTTCACCTGCTGCAACCTTGCACTCACAGGTGTGTACAGTGTTGAAAGTTGTTCAATGGAATTGATGGATTGGGGCTAGTGATAGTTCACATTTTGTAAGTGTAAGTGTTCGTGTTGAATGGGCAATTTGTATCTATTATAACAGAAGCTATTTGGGTCTGTCAGAAAGTGTTTTATGCACGTGTCTAGGTGTCCATTTGTACAGATTTCAGTTCATTTGCAGTCTTCCCAAGAGTTTAGTTACGACCACAGCAGATGTTATTGCTGAGAAAGCCAGACTCTTTCTTCTATTGTGAAAACAAGGAGGGTACTGACCCCAAATGCACCCCCGTAACAGCTTTAGAATTAAAAAAATTAAAAGATTTATTAAGAAGAAAAAAAATTAAGCACCTAAGATTAAAGTTACGCAGTTCAAACAGTCTTAAAGAACAACACCCCAAAAAACCTACTTGGTCAAATGTAAACCACTTTCTTGGCAAAAACCCCTTTTTGCTTTATAAGCATAACAATCCAGTACATTACCCAAGTCAAAGAATTGTTATCACGTTAATAAAGGTACACCTCACATCTTCTCAAACACTTCCACTCTGATGTGGATTTCCAAAAGGTTGAGAAACAAACTGGGCGGGATTCTGTTTCTGAGACTAAGTGCTAACGCCAACAGAGAATTCGTGGACTTTTACGACAGATAAGCTGGCGTTACACATCGACCAATTCCGCTACCGTTGAGGGGCTGGCACCGGTGCCACGTGGAACACACTCAATACCACTGAAAAATGTGTGGGATACAGTGGGTCGGTGGTTGACACTTGGGAGGCTGACAAGCTGCAGCCGCACATACACTCCCTACACACACATTTCCCAGCCAAAAGATGGTACTTGTGCTTGAGTTCGCCCATACAGCTGATGGGTCATCAGGGGCCAGAGGGCACCCGGGGGAGACACCTATATGACCTGTGGCACCAGATTCAAAGCGGGTTGTTGGCAGTGTGCGCAGCTGCATGGGTGCCTTGCAGGCTGTGGCAATGGTCTGTCCACTCCGACCCCACAGCCCACCTCCTCGCCATCCCCACTACACCCCTTGGCCGTGGCAGGAGGCCCCGGCCAGCAGCACAACTGTCAGCAAACTATGGCGATGTTGGACATGTTCCATACCCCCTCTCTTTCTCTCAGCAGCCGCCATGCCGGTTTGACGATTTTTAAAAGCATAAGTGAACCACACCGTTGGGAACACGGCCTATCGGAGGCCCTGGAGAATACCGGATCAGGCCCACTAATGATATGCAAACAGTGCCTTCTGTACCTGCAGAGTGAAACACATTGAAGCCATTTTCGAGATGATGGAGAATCGCGATTTGGCGTCAAATCGGCACCTGCCGCGATTTTTGCGTCAGAAGATATTCGCCGCCAAATCGCATTTCCCGATTTCGCCGTCGGCTAAGGGAGAATCCCGCCCACTGTTTTTCAAAAACAAAGAGCTTGTTTAATTGATTTGGAAGCTAAGTGCTGACGCCTGTGTGGGAACTGTGGCGTTATACGACACCAAAATCAGCGTCGAACCCTCACCGACCCTGCGACTGGAGAGGGGCTAGTAGCCACGCTGAGTAAAACTCCCAGCTCCCAAGTCATAAATGGCTCGCGAATAGTCGGGTCCACGGCCGTGCATGAGCACAGCCATGACCTGCAGTGATCGCTCCGTAAAACATAGCGCTAGCCGTGTGCGGACCCGACCTGCCAAATACTTCCCCCCTGGCCACACCGTCGCCAACCCCACCAGTCCCCCCAGCCCTCACGGAAGCACCACCGGCCAGCAGCACGGCTCCTAGCCAACTGTGGCGGCGCTGGACACAGTCCACAGCCGCTACGCTGGGTTCACGACTGCTGGGACCACACGATAACCAGGCAGTAGGGAACTCGGCCCATCGGGGGCGGAGCATCGGGGGAGGGCCTTCAGGTGACGCACCAATGCCATTCCAACGGCATGTGGCGCGAGACACGATGACACCATTTCGGAGGGGGTGGAGGATAGAAAACCACTGTCAAACTGGCGCCATCCCTGATTTGGGCGTCGAAAGTGATTCTCCGCCCGATCGCCGATTATGATATCGGCATCGGGCAATGGTGAATCCCGCTCAAAGAGTTTTCTGCCTTAACACTCAGGGGCTGCCTCTAATTCAAAACTTCTACAGCAGCTCACATAAAATGGGGCTACCCAAATGAAGCAGAAAGGTGCTAGGTGCAGAAAGGGTTGGGTTAGCTCACTCGGCTAAATCGCTGGCTTTTAAAGCGGACCAAGCAGGCCAGCAGCACAGTTCGATTCCCGTACCAGCCTCCCCGGACAGGCGCCGGAATGTGGCGACTAGGGGCTTTTCACAGTAACTTAATTGAAGCCTACTCGTGACAATAAGCGATTTTCATTTCATTTTTCATTTCATTTCAGGGCGTTATCCTGACAGCCACATCAACTCAGTTAAACACCTTTGCTGAAATATTCCCCCCTCCCCCCCTTTCAACTCAGGTTCCATTGTCCTCAAACACCTCTTTGAGCTCAACTTCTCCAAATATAAAAACCTTTCATGTTTTCTATTTTGCCTCTACTTTTCGGTCAATACAATTTTATATGCCTTCCGCTGTTTACTAATGGAACTCCTTAAAATGCAAATGTTTCTCATCATCTCTGAACTCCCTTTTAAAAGTCAACAACTGAATACCCAATTTCCCCCCAATTTTCCCAGTTATCTCACAACGCAATTTTCAGAACCAACTTATTTAATTGTAACTCAAGCCCACCAGAACCCCTCATTATAAATACACCCACCTGACACGTTTAACCTTTTGTCTCTTAGACCGCACAAATAACTTATTTCTAGTAACCTTCCCCCATTTAATTAACACTATTAACACATCAGTTTGCACATGCACGCACACACAAAATAGTAGCACAATGAACTACTGCAAAATGAAGGCATCATGGCTGCTGTTAAGGCTAATGCACATCAACTTGCATTATTCTGTTCCTGTGGTTTAATATTAACTGCATAATATTGATTAAAGTGTTAAAGTGATTGAAGTGTTTTCTGCAGCGAACACAGTTTTGGTACACTTAAGATTGTCACTAGTGGATTAATCCAATCAAATTAAAATTTAATGCTCTAGTAAGCAGTCTCCATGGTCGATCTAGTCTGGAGGTTTCAAGCATAACTTTGTGCCAGCACAGACATGTCCACTCAGATATACCAAGTAGACATAAATTAGACTAAAGACTTGTTTCTTGGTACAAGGCTGAATGGCCACTAGACACTCCGAGGAGGAATTACACACAGTTTTATTCCCTCTGTACAAGCTCCTCCTGTTCCAAATGCTTCACTGGGATACCCAATGGAATTCCCATGATGAACACAGTGCTTGCTGCTAATAAAGGAACTGCTGTCAACAACAGTGTGACGGGAAGAGGAGTCTCTGTGAAAGCAATTTCACAATACAAAGTATAGCAGTAAATAACAAATAGCTGCAGAAAGTAATTTGTGGCTATGCACCAAATATGGTATAAAAGTAGCAATATAACAAGGAATCCAAAAGGAGAGCTTGGAATGCTACAATAACGAGTCAATGTCACCCTCACATCACGATTGAGCCCATTTTAGTAGAATGAGCTGAGCTCTGTGGTAAATGAGATTCACACGGTATTATAAGTTACCAATGTCACTCTGTTCCCATTGTATATACGTACCGATATTGTAAATGCAGTTGCACTACCTGACCACCAGGGGGCGTAGCTTTGGGAGGACTCGAGAGTTTGTACTGAGCTCCCCCCTTGGCTCCGCCCAGAACTTCTCCCCCTGGAGCTGCTGTATAAAGATCCGTGCCACAGAGCCAGCCGGCCAGTTCATCGAAAGTTCAACGGCGAACAGGCTGGCTCTGTTGTAAGTATATTAAAACCGCTATTCTAATCCTACAAGCACGTGTCCGTAGAATTGATGGTTCCATCAATTTAATATACTTACGAAACAGTCAAAGGAAATCATGGAAGCAGCCCTCAAGCCCGGACGCCTAGAACTCGACCCGCAGGATGCAGAGGCTAAAGAAATTTTCTCCCACTGGCTGAGATGTTTTAAGGCCTACCTGGCAGAAGCCAGCACCGCTGAAACAACGGAGGAACAAAAGCTCAGCCTACTGCACGCGAGGGTAAGCCACAGAATTTCCACGCAGCTAAACCTGGCTGGTTCTTACACCGCCGCGCTGGCGATGTGGGACAAAATGTACGTTAGGCCCATCAACGAGGTTTATGCACGCCACGTGTTTACGACTCGCCGTCAGCGGCCGACAGAAACACTAGCTGAATTCGTACGGGAACATAACAATCTTTACAATGACTGTAACTACCAGACCGTTACCGTGGCCGAACATAGGGAGCTTGCTGTGCGGGATGTTTTTGTACCGGGCCTCAGATCAAACTATGTGCGCCAAAGGCTGCTGGAAAAGGGGGCCCAAGGCTTAGACACTGTGGAGGCTGCTACCACAATGGAAGTCTCCTTCCGCAGCCTCACCACGTTTCCCGCGGACCCCGCAACCTCATCGTGGGCCCCAGCACTGCCCAGCCCGATCCGCGACCTGCAGCAGCTGCGGGAAAAAAGGCCACTATGCCAGAGTGTGCCTCGTGAAAAGGGCCCCAGTTTATAACTCCCCAGTAGAGAGAACAAATCACTCCCAGCACCAGCGGGCCCGTGGGGTCTGAAACGCTGCGGCCTACGCCCCGACTCCACCCCCTCCCGCCACGTGCGATCCATGGGGCCCTCCATCTTGGCAAACCCCCACCATGCGGCCGGCCACGTGAGACTTATTTGGGCCGCAATCTTGGACGCCACCTTCCTCGCCGCTCACCACGTGCGATCCACAGGCCCCATCTGCATCTCCATGCTCAGATAGCTCATCTGAAGACTACGACTTCCCCGGGCACTCATCACGCGGCCCGCAACTCAGCGCAGCGATCCTGCATCAAGCTCGCCAGAACGTACTGGCATCTACTCGACCGGACGCCCACTCGGAAGACTACGACTTCACCGGGCACCCATCACGCGGCCCGCAACTCAACGCGGTCACCCTAGATCAATCCCGCACCAAGCACCTACGAAGGTCAATGGTGGAGGTCCAGATCAATGGGTACAGCACGCCATGCCTCTTTGACTCCGGGAGCACCGAGAGCTTCATACACCCAGAGCTGATTAGACGCTGTTCGCTTCCTATTTTTCCTGTGAGCCAAACTATCGCCCTCGCTTCGGGCTCCCACTCAGTTCAAATCCAAGGCCGCACCGTCGCTACGCTCACAATTCGAGGCGCTAGTTATTCGAAATTTAAACTTTATGTCCTGCCCGACCTCTGCGCGCCACTCTTATTAGGCCTGGATTTCCAGTGCAACCTCAAGAGCCTCACCCTCAGCTTCGGCTGGCCCCTGCCCCCACTCACTATCTGCAGCCTCGCTACGCTGCGCATCTCCCCTCTCCTCTCTTCGCCAATCTCACTCCAGATTGCAAACCAGTAGCTACTCGCAGCAGGCGATACAGCCCACAGGATAGGGTCTTTATCCGATCGGAGATCCGACAGGATCATAGAGGCCAGTAATAGTCCCTGGAGAGCTCAGGTGGTGGTCGTCAAGACCGGGGAAAACTTTTGCATGGTCATCGACTATAGTCAGACCATAAATCGCTTTACGCTCCTAGACGCGTATCCCCTCCCCAGAATTGCAGACATGGTTAATCAGATCGCCCAATATCGGCTATTTTCCACGGTGGATCTGAAGTCTGCATACCACCAGCTCCCAATCCGCCCGGAGGACCGCCACTACACGGCATTCGAGGCCGATGGCCGCCTCTTCCATTTCCTCCGGGTTCCCTTCGGCGTCACTAACGGGGTTTCGGTGTTCCAACGAGCAATGGACCGAATGGTAGACCAGTACGGGCTGCGGGCCATGTTTCCGGACAATGTTACCATCTGCGGCTATGACCAGCAGGACCACAACGCCAACCTCCACCGTTTTCTCCAAACGGCACAGAAATTAAACCTCACTTATAACAAGGAGAAATGCGTTTTCCGCACAAACAGATTGGCCATCCTCGGCTACGTCGTGGAGAACGGAGTCCTGGGCCCAGACCCGGACCGTATGCTCCCCCACCCTCATTGCCCCACGGCCCTCAAACGGTGCTTGGGGTTCTTTTTATACTACGCCCAGTGGGTCCCTCAATATGCGGACAAAGCCCGCCCACTCTTTAAGGCCACACGATTTCCCCTGTCAGCTGAGGCGCGCCATGCCTTCAGCTGCATCAAGGAGGACATTGCCAAAGCAGCCATGCGGGCGGTGGATGAATCCACTCCCTTTCAGGTTGAGAGCGATGCCTCAGAGGTAGCTCTAGCAGCCACGTTAAATCAGGCAGGGAGGCCCGTTGCATTTTTCTCCCGTACCCTATCCGCTTCAGAACTCCGACACTCCTCAGTCGAGAAGGAAGCACAAGCCATCGTGGAGGCTGTTCGTCACTGGAGGCACTACCTCGCAGGTAGGAGGTTCACCCTCATCACCGACCAACGATCGGTTGCCTTTATGTTTGACAACTCGCAAAGTGGCAAAATAAAAAACGATAAACTCCTTCGGTGGAGGATCGAACTCTCCACCTATAGTTACGAGATTAAATATCGACCGGGGAAGCTCAACGAGCCCTCGGATGCCCTATCGCGCAGCGCAGATCAGCCATCTGAAAGCCATCCACGATGACCTCTGCCATCCAGGGGTCACCCGGTTCGCCCACTACATCAGAGCCCGAAACTTGCCTTTCTCCAACGAGGAGGTAAAAGCGGTCACCAGGGACTGCCCGATCTGTGCAGAGTGCAAACCGCACTTCTATAGACCAGACTGGGCCCACCTGGTCAAGGCTTCTAGGCCCTTTGAACGCCTTGCGATCGATTTCAAAGGGCCACTCCCCTCCACTAACAAAAACATTTATTTCCTCAACATCATAGACGAGTTCTCCCTGATTCCCTTTTGCCATCCCGTGCCCCGACATGACCTCCCACACAGTCATTAGGGCCCTGCATAGTGTCTTCACCCTGTTTGGTTTCCCCAGCTACGTGCACAGCGACCGGGGTTCGTCCTTTATGAGCGACGAGCTGCGTCAGTACCTGCTCGACAAGGGCATCGCCTCGACGAGGACTATCAGCTACAACCCCAGGGGGAAGGGGCAGGTGGAGAGGGAGAACGCAACGGTCTGGAAGACCGTCCTACTGACCCTCCGGTCTAGAAAACTCCAAGTCTCCCAATGGCAAGAAGTCCTCCCAGACGCGCTCCACGCAATTAGATCCCTCCTCTGCACAGCGACCAATCAAACCCCTCACGAGCGGCTCTTCATTTTTTCTAGGGGCACTACCATGGGGGTCTCACTTCCGGCGTGGCTGAGGACACCAGGCCTGGTTCTCCTGAGGAAGCACGTCAGGGCGCACAAAACCGTCCCCCTTGTTGAAAAGGTGCGCCTCCTCCATTCCAACCCCCAGTACGCATCCGTGGAGTTCCAGGACGGTCGCCAGGACACAGTATCCCTTCGGGACCTGGCATCCACTGGATCCAGCCCCCCCGCACCCACACTCAGGAACCCCTTACCCCGTTCCCTATGCTGCCGCCCCCTCGCACCCCCGATCCCGCAAGCTCGCCCCACCTGTTCCACGCGCCAGCACCAGCGCGCCCCCAGTCTCCGGTCGAGCCAGAGGTGTATTAAGTTTGGACGGGACCGACCCCGGAGTCTGCCATCGTACCCCAGCTCTCAACACCCACCCAGCCACCGCAAGAGGCTGCAACCCCAGTGCTCCGCAGATCGCAACGAACAATTCGTCCACCGGACAGACTAACTCTGTGAGCCACCACCCCCGCCGGACTTGATTTTTTTCACAGGGGGTGAATGTGGTGAATGAGATTCACACGGTATTATAAGTTACCAATGTCACTCTGTTCCCATTGTATATACGTACCGATATTGTAAGTGCAGTTTCACTACCTGACCACCAGGGGGAGTAGCTCTGGGAATACTCGAGAGTTTGTACTGGGCTCCCCCCTTGGCTCCGCCCATAACTCCTCCCCCTGGAGCTGCTGTATAAAGATCCGTGTCACAGAGCCAGCTGGCCAGTTCATTGAAAGTTCAACGGCGAACAGGCTGGCTCTGTTGTAAGTATATTAAAACCGCTATTCTAATCCTACAAGCACGTGTCCATAGAATTGATGGTTCCATCAAGCTCCAAGAACTGAAAAATAATTTTCAGATTTCAGAATGGAAATAGTTTACACTGAGATGAGCCATAGCAAGGGCCTTGTATTCTCTGTATCAAGCCTTCAAAAAGTAAAGAACGTGTGTCAGCAAATCTGGCATTTCATGAATTGAATGTGCAGGTTTGATTCAGCAAGGTTGCTTCTAAAATACGTGTATAGCACACCACTCAGAATTGGTCTTATTATTTTACTACTACGAAGGGTGAAAAATGGTTTCAAATATTATTCCACCTTTCCAAAAGCTGTGAGGAGGGATTGCAAGGAAAAACTGCTGGACAAAATGTGATAAGAAGAGGAAGGGAAAGCATGAAATGGGGTTAATGGACAACTGACCCCACATTTGATGGCCAACAAAGTAGCTGCTGAGATAGAAATTACGAGGATGTCCTGTTTGTTACTTTAGGGCACTCTCTACAGAGGACAGCACCTAGTGTGCCTGGAATATGTAAATTTCAAAGGTCATGGTTGTCTTCTACCACTCTCAGTGCTCTAGGAAGCACTGACAGACTTGGCTCTGGCTATACTTCCCAGAGGAACCCTCACCCTCACTGGTATTCAGAATTGAATCTTGGTCAGAGAGTGAGAGGGATCTTCTGCACTACCTACCTGACGCTCCCTGTCCGTCCGACTGTCATTCTCTGCCTGCACATTCTTAAGCTGTGGGTTGACCATCTGCAGAAATGTGATATCCATGTAGTTCTCAGCCTCATGGACACACTGCAAAGGTGCCGAAACTCAAATTTCAAACTCCTCCAACTGATTAAACTTCCTGCAATTGTAGTTGTTCAGGGCGAAAGGAGCACCCAAAGGTACAGGATGGGCATTCAATGGAACTGAGATGCTATGCCATGCCGCTATTAATTAGGCTACTATGTAAATTGATAAGAAATACACTTGTGAGAATATGTGGCAACAGAACATAGAACATTACAGCGCAGTACAGGCCCTTCGGCCCTCGATGTTGCGCCGATGGAGGTAGATACCTGTGAGAGGGACTACCACAACGGGTCCTGCTACCAGATAGCCGCCCTCAGGAAAATCCTGAGGAATAGAGGGAAAAAGGAAAACCCCAGAACTGCCCCAAGTCTGCCAGGACTAACTGGAGACAGAGGGAAGTACCGGCTGAGGCTCCCCCAACAGAGAAGGACCGTTTCTGGCACCAGACAGAGTGGGGTAACAACGACAGAAACCCTAGGAGGAGGTGGCAAAAGAGGAATAGCAGGTGGGGACGCAGGGAAGTACACAACCTAGACGCCCCATCCTCCTCCGAAGAGGAACAATTATATAATATTGCAACGAAGAAAGCAGAACCCATTAGGATTACCCCACGGGTGAACGGGCGGCCGACAATAATGGAAATAGACACGGGTGCGGCCGTATCAGTAATGGGAGTGGCAGCATTTAGAAAAATCAAAGATGGACTCCAGCCACTAACCCTAACAAAAACATTGACGAAACTTAAAACCTACACGGGGGAACCCCTGGAAGTTCTAGGCACGACTCATGTACCCGTGGAATATGAGAAACAATTGCTCAGATTACTGTTGACTATAGTAGAGGGCTCCAGACCGAGCTTAAGTGGACGGAACTGGCTGAAAGACCTAAAATTAGATTGGATGAAAATTTTCCAGAGTGGAAGCGGGCAGTTGAGTGGAGTACTCCAAAAATACCCGGCGGTCTTCCAGGAAGGTTTGGGGGAAATCATAGGCGCCAAAGCAACTTTGCACGTGGACCCAGAAGCCCTTCCGAAATTTGGTAAGGCCAGGCCGGTACCTTTTGCATTAAGGAAGAAAGTAGATGACGAAATAGAAAGGTTACGGCACGATGGCATTATCAGACCAGTACAGTTCTCGGAATGGGCAGCGCCGGTGGTACCAATTTTGAAGCCAGACGGCTCGATACGTCTCTGTGGAGATTTCAAACAGACAGTAAACAAATATGCACTGCTGGACAAATACCCAATCCCGAAAATAGACGACCTATATGCCAAATTGGCAGGTGGGCTTTTGTTCACGAAACTGGACATGAGCCACGCCTACCTGCAGTTAAAACTGGACAAGGGCTCCCAGAAGGTTGCTACGATCAACACCCTGAAGGGCCTTTTTCGTTATACTAGGCTACCTTTCGGAGTGTCATCAGCCTGCGCTATATTCCAGCGTACGGTGGAAAATATTCTGCAGGGACTACCACAGGTGGCGATTTATTTGGATGATGTCTTAATCACCGGTAGGACAAACAGGGAACACTTAAGGAACCTGGACGAAGTGCTCAGGCGTTTCGCAAAGGCAGGCGTACGGCTACAAAGGGAAAAATGTGTTTTTCTGGCCCCACAAGTGACGTACCTGGGATATAAAGTAGACGAGTCAGGCTTACACCCATTAGAAGACCGAGTAAGGGCAATAAAAGAAGCCCCAGCTCCCACCACGGTCCAGGAGTTACGATCATTTCTAGGGTTGGTAACCTATTATGGAAAATTTATAGAAAATAGGGCGTCGATCCTAGAACCCCTCCACCAGCTACTAAAAACGGGGCAAGAATGGAAATGGTCCACCCGCCAAAACCGAGCATTTAGGGACATTAAGGAACAGCTGTCATCCAAAAATGTCCTAGAGCATTATGACCCAAGGAAGGAGTAGGTGGTCACTTGTGATGCATCCCCCTACGGGGTAGGAGCCGTCTTAGCTCATAGAGGAAGGAATGGGGAAGAACGGCCAATAGCCTATGCTTCGAGGACCTTGGCGATGGCTGAGAAGAAGTACGCCCAAATCGAGAAGGAAGGACTGGCGGTGATATTCGCAGTAAAAAAATGTCACCAGTATCTGTACGGGCGGAAATTCACCATAGTGACGGACCATAAACCGTTATTAGGGTTATTAAAAGAAGACAAGTCAATACCCCCGATTGCATCAGCTAGAATCCAACGCTGGGCGTTGCTACTGGCGGCGTATAAATACGTTCTGGAGCACAGACCGGGAACGCGAGTAGCAAATGCAGATGCTTTGAGCAGACTTCCCCTCCCGGACACTCCGCCGCAAATACCAAAAGTAGAGGAGACAGTAATGACTCTAAATTTTTTGGACACCCTACCAGTAGACGCACAACATATTCGGTTGTGGACGCAAAATGATCCAGTTTTAGCCAAGATTAAGCATTTACTGCTAACAGGGGAACTGGAAAGACCAGTGGAGCCCCAGATGTACCCATACTGGAGCAGAAGGGACTAAATAACCGTAGAAGACGGTATCCTATTATGGGGAGCCCGGGTAATCGTCACAGCTCAGGGCCGTCAGGCAATCTTAACCGAGTTACATCACGGACACCCAGGGGTGTCTAAAATGAAGATGCTAGCTCGAAGCTACGTTTGGTGGCCAGGTTTGGACACAGACATAGCAGCCTTGGTACGTCGGTGCCAGGAGTGCCAACAGGGGCAAAGAGTGCCACCAGCGGCGCCATTGCACCCGTGGGAATGGCCAGGCAGACCGTGGACCCGGCTGCATATTGACCACGCCGGCCCTTTCATGGGCTCAATGTTTTTGGTGATAGTGGACGCCCACTCCAAATGGTTGGACGTCCACCGGGTAAACACGGCAAGCACAGCATCGACAATTGAAAAGCTCAGGGCCTCGTTTGCAACATATGGACTTCCGGAGGTATTGGTGTCGGATAATGGAACGGCATTCACAAGTGGGGAATTTGGAAAATTCCTGAAGGAAAACGGAGTCCGTCACATCAAAACGGCCCCCTACCATCCAGCGACCAACGGCCTGGCAGAGAGAGCGGTCCAGACACTTAAAGCGGGACTCAAGAAGCAGCCGGCAGCGTCAATGGACACAAAGCTCTCCCGCTGGCTGTTTGATTACAGGACCACACCGCATTCCACAACGGGCATACCGCCAGCTGAACTCTTAATGGGAAGGCGGCTGCGAACGAGGCTGAGTCTCCTTTTCCCAAATTTAACGGGGAAAGTGGAGAAACAACAGGAGGCCCAATGCAGGGGGCATGATAATAGTCGGCAGCAGAGACATTTCCAGGTGGGGGCACCGGTTTGGGTCAAGAATTATGGGAATGGAGCAACGTGGGTCAAAGGCACGGTAGAGTCCCAAACAGGGCCCGTATCCTATGAGGTTTCAATAGGAGGTAAGATGCTGAAGAAACACCTAGACCAAATAAGGGCAGCGGAACCACACCTGGAGGCAGGCGAAGCAGGACCGCCTCAAGTTGGGATAGCCCAGACGGAAAGGATACCCCAGCCCCGAGCAATTTCTCCAGACCCCGTCATCCAGTCGTCAGAGTCGGAGATGGACACGCTCGACGAGGCCGCCGCGACACCTCTGCTCAAGGAAGAGGAAGAACAACTCCCAAGGAGGTCGTCAAGGAAAAGACGTGCACCTATAAGGTACACCCCGCCCACTTCGGAGAACGACCCGGCGGACGACACAGAGGTGACAGACCCAGACATGAGGAGCAGGAAGAAGCTCAGAGGAATGCCAGCTGGCAGGAATTCCTCGGACCTTGGGGGGGAGGGGTGTAATGAACTCCAATTGGCTTTATTGGTTGGCCAATTGGAGTATGAACTCCCTCAATGGTAGCTCATTGAGGGGGCCCATATAATCACCTGTGTAGGCTTTGTGAGCCAGTCTTAAGTTGACTGGACTGCTAGCAGCACTGTTTGTAGCTGCTCCTGTAATATCGTTATTGTAAATAAATATTGGTGTGGTGATGGAACTCCTGCCTCCCGTGGATTACTACAGTCCATATGCCTAACCAATGACCATTTGAATGCGTTTAGTGTTGGCGAGTCCACTACTGTTGCAGGCAGGGCATTCCACACCCTTACTACTCTCTGAGTAAAGAATCTACATCTGACATCTGTCCTATATCTATCTACCCTCAATTTAAAGCTATGGCCCCTCGTGCTAGACATCACCATCCGAAGAAAAAGGCTCTCAATGACCACCCCTATCTAATCCTCTGATCATCTTGTATGCCTCAATTAAGTCACCTCTTAACTTTCTTCTCTCTAACGAAAACAGCCTCAAGTCCTTCAGCCTTTCCTCGTAAGATCTTCCCTCCATACCAGGCAACATCCTTGTAAATCTCCTCTGTACCCTTTCCAATGCTCCCACATCCTTCCTATAATACAGCGACCAGAACTGCACGCAATACTCCAAATGCGGCCGCACCAGAGTTTTGTACAACTGCAACATGACCTCATGGCTCCGAAACTCAATTCCTCTACCCATAAAAGCTAACACACCGTACGCCTTCTTAACAACCCTCTCAACCTGGTGTCAACTTTCAGGGATCTATGGACATGGACATCGAGATCTCTCTGCGCGTCCACACTACCAAGAATCTTACTATTAGCCCAGTACTCTGTCTTCCTGTTATTCCTTCCAAAATGGATCACCTCACATTTTTCTGCATTAAACTCCATTTGCCACCTGTCAGCCCAGCTCTGCAGCTTATCTATGTCCCTCTGTAACTCGTAACATCCTTCTGCACTGTCCACAACTCCACCAACTTTAGTATCATCTTCAAATTTACTCACCCATCCTTCTACACCCGCCTCCAGGTCATTTATAAAAATGACAAACAGCAGTGGCCCCAAAACAGATCCTTCTGGTACACCACTAGTAACTGAACACCAGTCTGAACATTTCCCATCAACCACCACCCTTTGTCTTCTATCAGCTGGCCAATTTCTGATCCAAACTGCTAAATCACCCTGAATCCCATGCCTCTGTATTTTCTGCAATAGCCTACCGTGGGGAACGTTATCAAACGCTTTACTGAAATCCATATACACCACATCAACTGCTTTACCCTCATCCACCTGTTTGGTCACCTTCTCGAAGAACTCAATAAGGTTTGTGAGGCACGACCTACCCTTCACAAAACCATGTTGACTATCTCTAATCAAATTATTCCTTTCCAGATGATTATACATTGCTGATGCTAACAGTTGATGCAGAATTGCCACCACACATTCTTTCTTATCTAGGGGAATTGTGGTTATGTACCGTATGGATTCACAGTATTGGGCAAAACAGTTGAAACCCTGTAACATAAAAAAGTCATAGATCACAGAATTTAAAGTGCAGAAGGAGGCCATTCGGCCAATCGAGTCTGCACCGGCTCTTGGAAGGAGCATCCCACTTAAGCCCACACCTCCACCCTATCCCCATAACCCAGTAACCCCACCTAACCTAAGGGCAATTTATCATGGCCAATCCACCTAACCTGCACATCTTTGGACTGTGAGCGGAAACCGGAGCACCCGGAGGAAACCTACACAGACACGGGAAGAACATGTAGACTCCACACAGACAGTGACCCAAGCCAGGAATCGAACCTGGGACCCTGGAGCTGTGAAGCAACTGTGCTAACCACTATGCCACCGTGCTTAAGATCTCTAACATTAAGGTTTGCTTCATGCAAGCATAGTTTGTTAAATGGTGCAACAATCAACAACAAATTCAATCATTAATTTTAAGTTTTAAAATTGTAATACATAATTGACAAAGATCCTCAAGATTCTTGAACTGTTGAGGTTTTCAGTTGCCACAGAAAGATAGCTATCAGTGTGTAAGACCACAATACTCAATTCTAAAAATTTCTGTGGTGTAATGAATCATATTCGGGTTAGTCAAAATGCACTTTGAAATTAAAGGTAGCTGCTTTGTTCAATAGGTCTACTTCCTACACTGAAAATGTCAATTTGCTGGGTCAAACCTGAGAAACATCAACAACTGATTCATCAAAAGCATAACAGTATGGACTCCGTAGTGGTCTCCTCGATAATGAAGATCTGCTAACCCTCAAGAACCACGGAGGATTACTGATTGATCCCTCCGTGGGCTTCGTAGAATATGGACTCATGTTGAGCGGGTGGCGACCCACCCAGCTGGGGCTCATTTAAACTCCTGGCCCAGTTATTCCAATAGTCCTGGGCTAGGACGTCTGTTTGGTGTGCCGGGTAGTGGCTTTATTTTCAGTTTAAAATAAACCAGTTTGAATTTTCACTCCATGGCTCCTGAAATCATTACATTGGTCACGAGGATCAAGCACCGGATTCTGAGCTGCCTTTTAGAAACTCCCCAATGACAACTCCATAAAAAACAAAGCAAAAAGAAAATTCCGGAAATGGGCTTCTTTGGGAAGCTCAAGGTTTATGATGTAGACATGGAGGACTGGCCCCAGTTGGCCGAATCCATGCAATACTTCTTCCATGCCAAGAGTACATATGGGGATGACAGACACAAAGTCATCCTTTTGACAGTATGTGGGGCTCCGATATTCAGCATTATTAACAGTTTAACTTATCCTGCAGACCTGACACTAAAATGATCAATGAGCTTGTGGATCTAGAACATAGAACATAGAACATACAGTGCAGAAGGAGACCATTCGGCCCATCGAGTCTGCACAGACCCACTTAAGGCCTCACTTCCACCCTATCCTCGGACCCCAATAATCCCTCCTTACCTTTTTGGTCACTAAGGGCAATTTAGCATGGCCAATCCACCTAACCTGCACGTCTTTGGTCTGTGGGAGGAAACCAGAGCACCCGAAGGAAACCCACGCACAGACCCGCACAGACAGTGACCCAACGGGGAATTGAACCTGGGACTCTGGCGCTGTGAAGCCACAGTGCTATCCACTTGTGCTACCGTGCTGCCCACAGTTAGTAAAGATCCATTACGACCCAAAGCCGCCTGTAATCCTCCAGTGTTACTCATTCAACATGACTGGGAGGATCCCTGGGGAGGCCATGACAGATTAAGGAAGCTGGCCGAATAATGCAAGTTTGGCCCACCTCTGACTAAGATGCTAAGTGACCAGATATTGTGTGTGGAAGCAATAATGTTGCGATACAAAAAACCTTGTTGGCAGAACCCACCCTGGTTCTTAAAAGGGCTATAGAATTAGCATCATCCTTGGAGAAAGCTGAGAAAGAACTCCAAGGGGTGTTGAACAGTAGCGTTTTCAGGCTTGGGGGAGGCCCTCATACAGAAAAGCCAGCATTCCCAGCGAAGGATCCCACGTGCCTTACCCACCACCAACCCAACATTCAGCCAGGACATTCTGACATCTCAACTCAGCCGGATAACCCTAGAAATATCAGGGAAGCCCCTCCTGAGGACTACAAGTGTCAGCCGAAAGGCTGCTATAACTGTGGCCAAAGGACGTGACCAAGGCAAGGCTCTCAGAATCAGCAGTACATGTAGCACCCAGGCCAGAAACCATAGCTACCTCAGGCCCGGGCCTTGCAAGTCTATTAGCCTATGGCGGACAAAATATGTAACTAAACTGCATCATCGCGCCTAAGGTTACCCCAATAAAGATGACACTCTTGGTCAATGGCCATTCCCTAGAAATGAAGGTGGATATGGGAGCTGCAGTCTCCATCGTCAGGGAACAGGCCTTCCGGTGGCTCCAGATGGGCATCTTGCCCTAGGTCTGCAAAACAGCAGGGCCAGGTTGGCCAGATATACAGAGGATGCTTTGGAGATTATCGGGACCAGTATGACCCTGGATATTGATGGGCAGCAGATGGCTCCACTCCCACACATAGTTCTATGAGGACCAGGACCCAGCCTCTTGGATAGAGATTGGCTCCAGAGGATCCATCCGGTCTGGCCACAAATTTTTAAACTAAAAACCGGTGGACTGTACAATGTCATTGGAAAATACTCCGAGGTATTCCAAGAAGGCCTTGGTAGAATACAGTGAGCAAGGACAATGATTTATGTGGACCTCTGACGCACTCCTCAAATACTTCAGGGCACGGCCAGTGCCATATGCTTTACTTATCAAAGCAGTGACCAAACCCGAGCCGTTAGTGAGCCTTGGGAAACGGCCAGTGCAGTTTGCAGAGTGGGCTGCACCAATAGTCCCTGTCCTCCAGCCCAACTTTGTGGTCCTATAAACTAACAGTTAATAAAGCTTCATGTTTAGATCACTACCCGATGCCACGCATAGAAGATCTAAAAGTCAAACTGACAGGGGCCAAATGTTCACCAAAGTAGATATGAGCGATGCCTACCTCATGCTAGAATTAGACAAATCATCCAGGAGGTATGCAATGATTAATACCCATAAGGGTTTATATGAATGTACACTCTTCTCCCTCAGATATGTCGATAAGCACCATTTTTCAACACGTATTGGAGAACATTCCAGAAAGGCTACCTAAGGTGGCACTACACATGGGCTGGTACACTAATAACAGGAGCCACAGTAACAAATACACCTAGCAAACCTGGAGGAGGATTTGAGATGATTTTCTGACGCAGGCGTGCATCTCAAACAAGAAAAATCTGTGCTCCAGGCATGTGAAGTAATTCACCTTGAGTACTGAGTCGATAAAAAAGGCCAATACCCCATGGAGAATAAAGTTAAGGCCATCAAAGAGGCACTGACCCTGGGAAATATGACAGAATTAAAATCTTTCCAAGGCCTTGGAAACTACTATGGGAAATTTATCCCAAACTTGACCACCTTATTGTCACCTTGCGCACGCAGTTAAAAAAAATCACCTGGGGCGGGATTCTGTGCTCGCCGGTGCGGCAGGCCGTACCGGTGCCGAGGAGTGGTGTGAAGCACTCAGGCGTGGGGCCACCTTGGACATGTGGAATCCTCCGCACTTCCGGGGGCTAGGCCGGCACTGGAGGGGTTGGCGCCGTGCCAACCGGCGCCGAAGGGTCTCCACTGGCCAGCGCGAGTTGGTGCATGCACGGGAGCGCCAGCGTGTTCTGGCGCATGCGCCAAACCACTGGCGTGATCCCAGCGCATGCGCAGGGGTTTTCTTCTTAGCGCCTGCCATCGCGGAGGTTCACAGCGGCCGGTGTGGAAGGAAAGAGTGCCCTCACGGCACAGGGCCGTCCGCGGATCAGTGTGCCCCGATCGTAGGCCAGACCACAGCCCTGGGCCAGATCCCCCTGCGCACCCCCAAGGACTCCGCAGGCTGCCCGCAGAGCCAGGTCCCGCCGGTAAGAACCTTGCGTAACTCACGCCGGCGGGACTGGCCGAAAACGGGCAGCCCCTCGGCCCATCGCGGGGCGGAGAATCGCTTGGGGGGGGGGGGGGGCTCCCAACGGCCGCCGACCGGCGCGGCGCGATTCCAACTCCTGCCAAAACCCTGGCACCAGAGAATTCAGCAGCTGGCGGCGGGACAGGATTCATGCCGCCTCCGGCGATTCTCTGACCCAGCGGGGGGGTCGGAGAATCCCGCCCCAGATGTGATTGTGGCAGGTGGCGCTGGGTAAAGCTGCAGTTACTATCATCAAACATCCTGGCTCATTACAACCCCAAGAAGAACTGGTATTAACATGTGATGCCGCTCCATAAGGAGTAAGCGCAGTCCTTTCCCATCAATGGGATGATGGCACATAGAGACCAATGACATCTGAATCTAAAACTTCAGTGGACATAGAAGGAAGCTATTATCAGATAAAAAGGAAGGATTGGCTGTTATTTCTGGGGTGAAGAAATTCCACCCAAAAAAGAAACTATGACACCAGAAGACCCGAAAGGACCTGCAGAACAGGAGATGCTGGAAAAGACAGACCCGGGTCGGAGAATCGCCAAGGGGCGGTGTGAATCCCGGCCCCGCCGGCTGCTGAATTCTCCGGCGCCGGAATTGTGCTGCGCCGGTCGCCGGCCGCTAGCAGCTAGCAGCGGCCCCCCGGCGATTCTCCGGCCCGCGATGGGCCAAGTGGCCGTCCGTTTTCGGTGGGTCCCGCCAGCGTATGTTACAACAGGTACTTACCGGTGGAACCTGGCTCCGCGGGCGGCCTCCGGGGTCCTCAGGGGGGCGAGGGGGGATCTGGCCCCGGGTCGTGGCCCCGTGGTGACCTGGCCCGTGATTGGAGCCCACCGATCCATGGGCGACCTGTGCCGTGGGGGCACTCTATTCCCCCACGCCGGCTGGTGTAACGGTCCGCGATGGCCGGCGCGGAGATGACCCCCCCCTGTGCATGCGCTGGGATAATGCCAGCACATGCTGGCGCTCCCACGCATGAGCCAACACGCGCCAGCGGCGGAGGCCTCTCGGCACTGGTTGGCGTGGCGCCAAGCCCCTTCCGCGCCGGCCGGTGAGTCGCAAACCACTCTGGTGCCGGCCTAGCCCCTGAAGGTGCGGAAGATTCCGCACCTTCAGGGTGGCCCGATGCCGCAGTGGTTCACGCCACTTCTTCGCACCGGAGTTGCCCACCCCGCCGGTTTCCAAAGAATCCTGCCCCAGGTTTATTACTAGAGCAGAGTCAAAGGGGAAGCCGTGACAAAGCACCTGACCCACATGAGAAGCAGGGAACCCACTCCAGCGGAGACAATTCCAGCAGAGGAGACATCCATAATGCCCAAATACCTCTGGCAAGGAAATGCAGCCTATGGGGAACCTGAGAGTCGCCCCAGTGCCAGCAGGAGTGCCCGGATACTACCCTGACCAAAGCCCAACTGCACAGGGAGCTCAACTGGCCTGGGAGCCCTCCCCCGGAACCCCCCCCCCCCCCCCCCCCCCCCCGAGATTGCGCGCGCCCACCGATCGGTGGTCCCCGATCGCGAGCCCTGGCCGTCCTGGAGGCCCCCCCCGGTGACGGATCCCCCCCACCCCCCACCAGGGCAGCCGCGGACTGAGTCCGCAGCTGCCACTCCGAGTGCCCGCCAGGTGAAACCATGAGTGAACCAAGCTGGCGGGAACTCGGACAGTTGTCGGCGGATAATGGCTGCGGGGCCCTCTTTCAATGGCCCCCAACCGGCGCGTGGGAGCGGCGTTGGACCCAATCGCGGGTCTGACACACATTCTCCGCCCCTGCTCCAAGCGTGATTGTGGTGCAGAGACTCGGAGAATCCCGGCCATTGTCTTCCATATTCTGGCCTACCACAGACCTTCCCTTGTTATTTCCCCGATTTTTCTATTCATTTACGGGATGCTGACGGCGCTGGCTGGGGCAGCCTACATTGCCCATCCCTAGTTGCCATTCAGAAGGTGGTGGTGAGCTGCAGTCCTTGAGGTGTAGGTACACAAACATTGCTGTTAGGGAGGTTTTGTGAGGGCCACGAAGAATCCAGCACAAGTTTTGAGGATACAAAGAAATAACATTTATTTACAATAACATATATATACAACAGCAGCAACAACTTCCTTTGCTGCCAACTCCTCTCTCCCTGGTTCCAAACCGGCCAGCTCTATTTATGCAGGGAGTCTGCTAATGATTTCTCCCCCCCCTCATTGGGGAAGCTCATACTCCCACAGGATTGTGGGATTGTCATTAGTCCCCAGCCAATGGTAGGTAGGCAGGTTATAACATCCCTACCCCCCAAAGTCCAAGGAATCCACCGAAGACCCTGGCAAAGGAGGGCGTCGGACTCGTTTTGCCACAGGCCGGACACCATTTGCACAAGGTGCTGGATCGGGCGGTGTGTAACGAGATGGAGACCGGCACTTCCGTGATGAACAGCGTAACGGCTGCACATCCACGGCCCGTGGGCCCGAGGATTCCCTCTCTGAGGTATCTTGTGTCTCCATCTCGGAGTCAGAGTCTGCTGCCTCCGTCATCTCAGCGTCCTTATCTCCACGCGGTTCTGTCACGACCTGCGCAGGCTTTGAGTGAGGCACCAGAGCAAGATTGTGAGGAATACTTTCCATTGTATCGGGTGTCTGCGGCTGTAGAAATGAGCTCCTGGGGCGGAGAATCTTTGGCAGGGATAGTCTTGTGGACCAAACATGGTCTACATGTTTGCGCTGGAGACGCCCTTGGGTTTGTACCTGGTAAGAGATAGGGCCCATTTGGCGAAAGATTACACCAGGGACCCACTGGGCATCACCAGCAAAATTCCGAACGAACACTGGGTCACTGGGCGTAAACTGCCGAATCGGCCGATGCTGAGAAAAACCATGTTCCTGCCGTTCTTGTGTGCGGTGTACTTTTGCACCAATGTCCGGGAAAACCATGCTAAGGCGGGTGCGAAGTCTCCGGCCCATTAGGAGTTCTGCGGGAGCTACCCCAGTCACCGCATGGGGGGTGTACCTATATGAAAACAAAAACCGAGCCAGTCTCGTGTCCATCGACCTGGAAGACTGCTTCTTTAGGCGCCGTTTGAATGCCTGCACTGCGCGCTCCGCCAACCCATTTGAAGCCGGGTGGTAAGGGGCAGTGCGGATATGGCGTATGCCGTTCATCTTCATGAACCTTGCAAACTTGTGAACAGAGTGCCATTGTCCGTGACCAGCACCTCGGGGAGGCCATGCGTACTGAAAGACAAACGCATTTTCTCGATTGTTGCGCAGGACGTTGTGCCTCCCATCTTATGCACCTCTAGCCATTTAGACTGGGCGTCGATTAATAGCAGGAACATGGATCCTTGAAAAGGACTGGCGAAATCCGTATGCAAGCGCGCCCAAGGCCGCCCTGGCCATTCCCAGTGATGTAGGGGCGCGGCCGGCGGAAGCTTCTGACGCTTAAGGGGCAGCAGGGTAGCATGGTGGTTAGCATAAATGCTTCACAGCTCCAGGGTCCCAGGTTCGATTCCCGGCTGGGTCACTGTCTGTGTGGAGTCTGCACGTCCTCCCCCTGTGTGCGTGGGTTTCCTCCGGGTGCTCCGGTTTCCTCCCACGGTCCAAAGATGTGCGGGTTAGGTGGATTGGCCATGCTAAATTGCCCGTAGTCCTAATAAAAGTAAGGTTAAGGGGGGGATTGTTGGGTTATGGGTATCGGGTGGATGAGTAGGGTGATCATTGTTCGGCACAACATTGAGGGCCGAAGGGCCTGTTCTGTGCTGTACTGTTCTATGCTCTATGCTTCTGGCAAATGGAGCAGTTTTGGGCCACCTTCTCAATGTCGGTGTCGAGGCCTGGCCACCAGACATAACTACGGGCCAACATTTTCATTTTGGTCACACCTGGATGCCCATTGTGCAAGTCTTTCAGTACCAGCTCCTGTCCTTTTTCCAGGACAATCACACGCGTCCCCCACAAAAGGATACCGTCTTCCACGCTGAATTCAGACAGCTTGGAAGAAAATGCCCGCAACTCGCCTGGGAGCTGTCTATGCTGCCCACCATACAGGACTATGTGCCGAACCTTTGACAGGACTGGCTCCGACTGGGTCCACTCACGGATCTGTGATGCCGTGACAGGCAAGGTGTCCATACAATCTAGGGTTGCAACCACCTCACCGGTCGTGGGGGTCGACATGGGGCCGGTCGATAAAGGCAGTCGGCTCAGTGCGTCGGCATTCCCTATCTGGGTTTCTGGTTTGTGCTCCAGAGAATACTCGTGTGCAGCGAGCAACAAAGCCCAGCGCTGGATCCGTGCGGAAGCAATGGGCGGTATTGGCTTATCCTCTCTGAAAAGTCCCAGCAGAGGCTTATGGTCAGTCACGATAGTGAAGTGGCGGCCATATACGTACAGGTGGAAATGTTTCACCGCAAAGACCACTTGCCAGGCCCTCCTTCTCGATCTGTGCGTACTTCTTTTCCGCTGCAGTCAATGTGCGGGAGGCGAAAGCTATCGGCCGCTCGGCCCCGTTCTCCATCTTGTGGGACAGAACGGCCCCAATACCATATGGGGATGCATCACATGTGACGAGCAAAGGCTTTCCAGGATCAGAGTGGGTTAGTAACCCAGACGACGACAATTGTTGTTTTACCCGCCGGAAAGCTGTTTCTTGCGGCTGACCCCAAACCCAGGTGTGATTCTCCTTTCGCAGAAAGTGCAACGGGGCCAGCGTAGTTGCCAGATTGGGGAGGAGCTTTCCGTAATAGTTAACAAGGCCGAGAAACGAACGAAGACACGAAGTGTCAGTCAGTGCGGGGGCCTGTTGAATCGCGCCCACCTTCTCTGCGACGGGGTGCAAACCTTCGCGGTCCACCCAATAACCCAGGTAGACTACTTCCTTCGCCTGAAAAACGTACTTTGTGCGACGTAAACGGACTCCAGCCTCCGAAAAGCGTCTAAGGACAGCCTCCAAATTTTCGAAATGTTCCTGCTCCGACGTCCCTGTGATCAAAACGTCATCTAAGTAAACAACAACGTAAATAGCGCAGGAAGAGGATACTCCAAAGGGCAAACGTTACATATGGCCGGGAGGCAGGGTCCAGCTCCAACTGTAGGTAGGCGCGACTCATATCTAATTTTGTGAATGAGAGTCCGCCTGCAAGCTTCGCGTAGAGATCCTCTATGCGAGGCATTGGGTATCGGTCGAGTCGGGAAGCCGTATTCACTGTAAGTTTATAGTCGCCACACAAGCGAACTGTGGCATCTGGCTTCATTACAGGTACAATTGGTGCTGCCCAGTCAGCGAAACGGACGGCCCTGATGATACCCAAAGTCTCCAAATGAGTGAGCTCCCCTTCTACCTTCTCGAGCAAGGTGTAAGGCACCGGGCGCGCCCGGAAATAGCGCGGCGTGGCTCCTGGTTCGACTTGGATATGGGCTACAGCCCCTTTTATTTTCCCCAAACCGGGCTGGAATACATCTGGGTATCGTCCCAGCACCTCAGTCAACCCTCCAGAAACTGTTTGGAGGATGTGCTGCCACTGCAACCGCAAATGGCGCAACCAGTCCCGACCCAACAGGTTGGGCCCATGGCCGCGCACCACGGTAAGTGGGAAACGCCCCTCCTGGCGTCCATAAACAACTGGGGTCATCATAGTTCCTGCAATGTCCAATGGTTTCCCCATGTACGTGGCCAACCTGGCCTGTGTGTCGGTTAATGTAAGGGTCTGTATACCCTGCTTGATGCGGTCGAATGTCCTCTGGGCGATCACGGAGACCGCTGCGCCAGCGTCCAACTCCATCTCAAGCGGGTGACCATTGACCCGTACTGTCACTTTAATGAGGCCACACGGGGAGCTGCCACACAATGCAGCTGCAGGCAGTCGTCCTCCGTCTCCCCATCCTCGGGAATAGTCGCCGCAGGTTCATCCAAATGAAAGGTACGGCCCCTGGGCTGGCCCCAGTTCCGGTCGGAACGACGATGCCTCTGGCGCCCCCAGGACCGGCGTCCGCGACGGGGTGGGTGCCTACAAGTCTGACACGGACATGGCTCCTCATCCATTGGTTCTGGAGAAAGCTCCCTTCGGGGAGGAATGTCTGAAGGCCACTGGCGTCGATCCGGACGTCGCCTCGCCCAAGGTACCGCAGGGGTGCGGGTGGATGCTTTCGGACAGAAGGGGTTGCGCCCTAAGGCATGCACCTCCATTCCCTGTAGCTCCTGCACTCCTTGTTCTGCGGTGTCTCGGGACAATACTACTTGAATGGCCTGCTGAAAAGTCAATGTTGGCTCGGCTAACAACTTTCTCTGGGTGGCCACATTGTTAATACGGCAAACCAAACGGTCGCGTAACATTTCTGACAAGGTCTCACCATCGTCACAGTACTCCGCAATCCTGCGTAGACTGGACAGAAAGTCGGCAAGGGATTCTCCTGGGGTCCTCTCAGCGGTATTAAACCGGTAATGTTGGACTATCGTGGATGGGGTTGGGTTGAAATGTTGCCCCACTAAGTTCACAAGTTCATCAAACGTTTTGGTGTCCGGCGCAGCTGGGTATATAAAGCTCCTAATCACCCCAAACGTATGCGGGCCGCAGGCGATGAGCAATATGACCACCTGGCGCTCGTTTTCGGTGATGTTGTTTTCCCGGAAATAGTAACGCATCCTTTGTGCGTACTGGTTCCAGCTTTCCAAGGCAGCATCAAAAACATCCAAACGTCCATACAGAGGCATGGTGTAATAGAAAACAACTTCCAACCTGTTTCCAATTAAAATCCAGGGAGGTGGCTTCAGCAGTGTAGACAGCTATTCATTGTAACCCTCGTCGCCAGTTTTGTGAGGGCCACGAAGAATCCAGCACGAGTTTTGAGGATACAAAGAAATAACATTTATTTACAATAACATATATATACAACAGCAGCAACAACTTCCTTTGCTGCCAACTCCTCTCTCCCTGGTTCCAAACTGGCCAGCTCTATTTATAACAGGTTATAACAGGAGGGAATTCCTGCTACTTGACCCAGCGACAGTGATATATTTCCAACTCCGGGCAGTGAGTGACTTGGGAGTAAAATCTCCAGGTGGTGGTGTTCCCTGGTTTTTGCTGCTCTTAGATGGTCGTGGTCGTGGGTTTGGAAGATGCTGTCTGAGGAACCTTGGTGAGTTCCTGCCGTACATCTTGTAGATGGTACACACGGCTTCCACTGTTTATCGGTGGTGGAGGGTTTGAATGTTTGTGCAAGGGTGAGCAATCAAGCGGGCTGCTTTGTCCTGGATGGAGTCGAGCTTCTTGAATATTGTTGAAGCTTCACTCATCCAGGCAAGTGGAGAGTAATCTATCACACTCCTAACTTGTGCTTTGAAGATGGTGTACAGGCTTTGGGGAGTCAGGAGGTGAGTTACGTGCCACAGGATTCCTAGCATTTTACCTACTCTTATAGCCACAGTGTTTATATGGTCAGTCCAGTTGAGCTTCTGGTCAATGGTAATTTCCAGAATGTTGAAGGACTGGTTTAGCTCAGTGGGCTAGACAGCTGGTTTGTAATGCAGAATTCACATATCAGCTAACCCGAACAGGTGCTGGAATGTGGCGACTAGGGGTTTTTCACAGTAATTTCATACTTGTGACAATAAAAGATTATTATTATTCCTATTATTATTATTATTAGGGCTTCAGCAATGGTAATGCCATTGAATGTCATGGGGCGATGGTTAGATCTTCTCCTGTAAGAGATGATCATTACTTGTCAAGTGTGAGGTGTGAATGTTACCTGCCCCTTTTCAGCCCAAGCCTGGATATTGTCCAAGTCTTGCTGCATTTGGACATGGACTGCTTCATTATCTGAGGAGTGGTAAATGGTCCTGAACACTGTACAGTCATCTGCGAACATCCCTCCTTCGGACTTTCCGATGGAAGGAAGGTCATTGATGAAGCAGCTGAGGATGGTTGAGCCTCGGACACTACCCTGACAAACCCCAGAAGTAATGTCTTGGTGCTGAGATGACTGATCTCCAACTACTGCAACCATCTTCTTTTCATAGAATCATAGAACCCATAGAGTGCAGCAGTTGGTCATTTGGTTCATCAAGTCGGCACCAACCCTCTGAAAGAGCACTCTACCTCAGCCCACTCCTCTGAAATCCCATAACCCCACCTAACCTTTTTGCACATTAAGGGCAATTTATCATGGCCAATTCACCTAACCTGCACATCTTTGGACTGTGGGAGGAAACCGGAGCAACCGGCGGAAACCCACGCACACGGAGAGAATGTGCAAACTCCACACAGCCAGCTGTGCCAGGTCTGGCTTCAGTCCCTGATTCCCATTGATTATTTCATCTGCATAACTTCTCCCAGTTCTGATTAATGATCACAACCTGAAAAGTTAGGTGGAATTTTTCGCTCAACCCGCTCTGTGTTTTGCAGTGGCGATGGAGGCCCGCCATTGTCCGGGAACGTCTAGGCTGTCGTCAATGGGGTTTTCTATTGAATGAACCCCTCGGGCCGTCGGTGGGACTGGAAGATCACATTGGCGTGAACAGCCAGAAAGTTCAGGCCCTTAACTTTGCTTCTCTCTCCAAAACTGCTGCCTGACGTGCTGAGTATTTCCAGCATTTTCTGTTTTTATACCTGAGTGCTTTGACATTACCGTTTTGGTCCTGCATCATGAAAACGTTATCATTTTAAAAAATATTTTTATTCTCCTCCTTTTTCACATTTACTCCCAAATTTACACCCACCAACAATAAACAACAAGCAGTAACGAATATAATGTCAATCCCCATATCAACAACAACAATCCCATCCCCCCACCAACCCCCAAACAACTGCCCGCATGTTAACATAAACAAATAACAAAAAGGAATCAGGAATCACCCAGAGTCACCATTAACACATAATGTCCCCCTCTCCCTCCGCCCAACCCTCCCAAACCGAACCCCCCCCCCCCCCCCACCGCACTAATGTTCGATGTAATCCTATTCTTGAAAGTGCACAATGAATAATGCCCATGAATTGTAGAACCCCTCAGTTCAAACTTAACTTTCTCAAGAGTCAAGAATTCCAACAGGTCCCCTCCCAACGCCAGGGCACAGGGTGAAGAGGTTGCTCTCTATCCCAATACGATCTGCCGACAGGCGATCAACGAGGCGAAGGCTACAACATCTGTTTCCAACCCCGGCTGGTCCGAAACCCCGAATATGGCCTCCCGAGGGCCCGGGTCCAGTTTCACGTGCACCACTTTAGAGATTACTCTAAAAATCTCCTTCCAGAAATCCTCCAGCTTTGGACAGGCCCAAAACATATGAACGTGATTTGCGCCCTGATGCGGGATCAATTACACAAAGACGAGAGTGGGATGCAATCGAGGCTTTATTACACTAAGTTGTGTGGCCACCTACAGCAGCTGGCGAATTGGCTGCTGTACGGGGAGCACACATATTTATACTCCGCCTACTGGGCGGAGCCAGCAGGCAGGTAACTACCCCTGTACCTGTAGTACAGGGCCTTATCATAAAGCGCCTACATCGACATCCTCTATATACAATATATACATCAGTGGTGACTACCACACGCCCCCCCCCCCCACAACAACGTTACTAAAACTTAACATTATTTTAAAATATTAATATTTCTATTTAATTTCTTCCATGGCCTCACCTCTCTCGACCTTTGTAATTCTCTCTGGCTTTATACTCCCACGCCCTGTGTCCTGATCCATCTAGAAGCCATAGTTTGGAATTCCCTTTCCATTCCCCTTTATCCACTCTTTCTTTAAGACAATCATTAAAACCTATCCAAGTGCTTGGTTGCTACTCCTAATCTTCCCTTGCTATCTACTTTTTTTATGGCTGGGACATTTTTTGATATTAAAGGTTCTGTAAAATGCATGCTGTTGAATATACAAATATAAAAATGCTGTCTATCCCTGTCTTAGTAAAGTTCACTGATTACTCAAGTTCATTACTCAAAATATTTAAATCTTTTTTATGGGCTTCTGAACTGCGAAGGCCAAGACTTCGCCATGGAGCTTCTGTGGAGAATTAGGGAGGAGAATTTTCCCTTGCCAATTTTTTTTGCCCAGTCTCCAAAAAAATCAGTAGAATTATCAAGTACAATAATTGCAGCTCATGCGCTGAATTTTACATGTTAAATGAGTGTTAATTTCATTCTGCCTATTTTACAGGATACCATTTCGCATTGGAGGGGAGAATATTTGTTTTTTTTATAAGAACAGAAACACATCTGTCTGCATCTAGAACTGAAAATTAATCAGTCTCAGTAGATTTAATTTGCGCTGATGGGATTAATAACAGAATTTACAACAAAATTAATGGGAATGGTACAGTGAAAAAAAAATCAACAGAGAAAATACTAACTGTATAAATATTATCATATAGGTCAAATTCACTCCATATTTGCCTTGCTCCGTTTTGTACATTGCCTGCAAATGTATGGTCCTCTGCATGATCAATTTTGAACTAAACGGCCTGAAGGACTTAAAAGGTTTTAATAGGGCAGCACAGTGGGTAGCACTGCTGCCTCACACGCCAGGGACCCAGATTCAATTCCAGCCTTGGGTGACTGTGCGGAGTTTGTATGTTCTCCCTGTGTCTGTGTGGTTTCTTCCGGGTGCTCTGGTTTCCACCCACAGTCTAAAGATGTGCAGGTTAGGTGGATTGGCCTTGCTAAATTGCCCTTAGTGTCCAAAAGGTTAGGTGTGGTTACTGAGCTACGGGGATAGGGTGGGGGCATGGGCCTTGATAGGATTCACTTTCAGAGAGTCAGTGCAGACTTGATGGGCCAAATGGCCTCCTTCTGTACTGCAGGGATTCTATGAATATTCATAAGTAATCTCAATATCTTCCATTTTTTCAAGAGTGTATTAGTATGGAACCATTATTTTCTCCCACCAAGTAAGGTCAAAGAAGAGTACTGTCTGCTCTATGTACCCCTTCATCTCAAAAATTAATATTAGCAGTCAATATTTTAATGGAGAATCAGTGACAGTAAAGAGTCACTTGCATCTCAGAACAGTTCCATTCAAGTTAATGGTGGGTGCTGAGGGGAGGTGTGGTATAACCTAGGTTATGCTGACCATCTGGTGCAGAGAAGCACTTAACCAACAGACAATGCAGTATTTTGTTTGCAGCAAGTGCCTTTGACCGCAATTCAGGAGGCTCCTTTACAACAGTGACATTAACAACTGCTAAGGTGAAAAGAATATTTAAAATGGATCCTTTTCATTCGCCTGGAAAATCAGCAAGTTTTTATAACTGGGAAAACTGCAAGGGAGCAAGAGTTGATTGTGAGAATGGTGGGCAGGAGGGAGAGTAGAGCTGAGCCACCACATAGGAACCAGACTGTATGCTCAGAGCCCGCATTCAGAACGAAAAATCAAGGTTACATAACAGGGAAGCATATAGGTGATTGGCTGGTGAGTATTTCCTATTTATCTTATCTTAACTATGGAATAAATTGGTGAGTCTTATCTTTCATTTTTGAAAAGTAAATGTAAAAGTAAATGTGTTCTCAGCTGTTCACTGGTGTCAGCATTCCCTGGTCCTACCGACAGTGCACACCGCCCCCCCCCCGCCCCCCCCGCCCCCCCCCCCCCCCCCCCCCCCCCACCCCCCACCCCCTGTGGGTTTCCCAGTGGCATGGGGTGGTTTCAATGTGAAATCCCATTGACAGTAGCGGGAATAGAGATTCCCTCCTCTAGCGAACAGTGTGCCAACTCCCGCTGCCAAGAAACATGCGGCCAGTGGGCTGGAGAATCCCACCCATTACTATTGGTGGGTTACTTATTAATAATAATAATCATCATCATCATCTTTATTGACACAAGTAGGCTTACATTAACACCGCAATGAAGTTACTGTGAAAAGCCCCTAGTCGCCATATTCCGGAGCCTGTTGGGTACACAGAGGGAGAATTCAGAATGTCCAAATTACTGAACAGCACGTCTTTTGGGACCTGTGGGAGGAAACCGGAGCCCCCAGAGGAAACCTATGCAGACACAGGGAGAATGTACAGACTCCACACAGACAGTGACCCAAGCCAGGAATCGAACCTGGGACCCTGGTGCTGTGAAGCAACAATGCTAACCACTGTGCTGTCATTCGGTATTAGTCTGGTTTATCAGTATTAGTAATGTGTATTCGTATTGTTAAGATTTAATAATAGTGGTACCGTTCATTAGTATTGGTAAAGATTTCTTAACAGTGGGGTGTGACTTTGACCTGTATGATGATATTTATACAGTTATTATTTTCTCTATTGCTATTTTTTGAGCAGATGTTTTTCTGGTTTCATTTATCTGGACCACTGAGAGCTCTTCCGGGGCAGGTGTGACCTGTATAAGAAGGACGGGTTGCATCTAAACTGGAGAGGCATAAATACCCTGGCCGCGAGGTTTGCTAGTGTCACACGGGAGGGTCTAAACGAGTATGGCAGGGGGTGGGTACCGGAGCAATAGGTCAGACGGTGAAAAAATTGAGGGAGAACGAGGAAATAGGACCAATGTGGCTCTGAGGAAGAGCAGACAGGGAGATGTTGCTGAAAACAGTGGGACTAGTGGCCTAAAGTGCATATGTTTTAATGCAAGAAGTATAACAGGTAAGGCAGATGAACTTAGAGCTTGGATTAGTACTTGGAACTATGATGTTGTTGCCATTACAGAGACCTGGCTGAGGGAAGGACAGGATTGGCAGCTAAACGTCCAGGATTTAGATGTTTCAGGCAGGATAGAGGGGGATGTAAAAGGGGTGGAGGAGTTGCGTTACTGGTTAGGGAGAATATCACAGCTGTACTGCGAGAGGACACCTCAGAGGGCAGTGAGGCTATATGGGTAGAGATCAGGAATAAGAAGAGTGCAGTCACAATGTTGGGATTTACTACAGCCCTCCCAACAGCCAGCGGGAGATAGAGGAGCAGATAGGTAGACAGATTTTGGAAAGGAGTAAAAGTAACAGAGTTGTTGTGATGGGAGATTTTAACTTCCCCAATATTGACTGGGACTCACTTAGTGCTGGGGGCTTGGACGGGGCAGAGTTTGTAAGGAGCATCCAGGAGGGATTCTGAAAACAATATGTAGGTAGTCCAACTAGGGAGGGGCTGTACTGGACCTGGTATTGGAGAATGAGCCCGGCCAGGTGAAAGAAGTTTCAGTAGGGGAGCATTTCTGGAACAGTGACCACAATTCAGTAAGTTTTAAGGTACTGGGGGACAAGGATAAGAGTGGTCCTAGGGTGAATGTGCTAAATTAGGAGAAGGCTAATTATAACAATATTAGGCAGGAACTGAGGAAAATAGATTGTGGGCGGATGTTTGAGGGTAAATCAACATCTGACATGTGGGAGGCTTTCAAATGTCAGTTGAAAGGAATTCAGGAGCAGCATGTTCCTGTGAGGAAGAAGGATATATATGGCAAATTTCAGGAACCTTGGATAACGAGGGATATTGTAGGCCTTGTCAAAAAGGAAAAGGAGGCATTTGTCAGGGCTAGAAGGCTGGGAACAGACAAAGCCTGTGTGGAATATAAGGAACGTAGGAAGGAACTTAAGCAAGGAGTCAGGAGGGCTAAAAGGGGTCACAAAACGTCATTGGCAAATAGGGTTAAGGAAAATCCTAAGGCTTTTTACACGTACATAAAAAGCAAGAGGGTAGCCAGGGAAATGTTTGGCCCACTGAAGGAAAGGCGGGGGGGGAGGAAATCTATGTGTGGAGCCAGAGGAAATGGGCGAGGTACTAAATGAATACTTTGCATCAGTATTCACCAAAGAGAAGGAATTGGTGGATGTTGAGTCTGGAGAAGGGTGTGTAGACAGCTTGTGTCACATTGAGATCCAAAACGACGAGGTGTTGGGCGTCTTGAAAAATATTAAGGTGGATAAGTTCCCAGGGCCTGATGTGATCTATCCCAGAATACTGAAGGAGGCAAGAGAGGAAATTGCTGAGGCCTTGACAGAAATCTTTGGATCTCACTGTCTTCAGGTGATGTCCCGGAGGACTGGAGAATAGCCAATGTTGTTCCTTTGTTTAAAAAGGGTAGCAAGGATAATCCAGGGAACTACAGGCCGGGAGCCTTATGTCAGTGGTAGGGAAATTACTTGAGAGAATTCTTCGAGACAGGTTCTACTCCCATTTGGAAGCAAGTGGTCGTATTAGCGAGAGGCAGCACGGTTTTGTGAAGGGGAGGTCGTGTCTCACTAACTTGATGGAGTTTTTCGAGGAGGTCACAAAGATGATTGATGCAGGTAGGGCAGTGGATGTTGTCTATATGGACTTCAGTAAGGTCTTTGACAAGATCCTTCATGGCAGACTGGTACAAAAGTGAAGTCACACGGGATCAGAGGTGAGCTGGCAAGATGGATACAGAACTGGCTAGGTCATAGAAGGCAGAGAATAGCAATGGAAGGGTGCTTTTCTGATTGGAGGGCTGTGACTAGTGGTGTTCCACAGGGATCAGTGCTGGGACCTTTTCTGTTCGTAGTATATATAAATGATTTGGGGGAAAATGTAACTGGTCTGATTAGTAAGTTTGCGGACGATACAAAGGTTGGTGGAATTGCGGATAGCGATGAGGACTGTCAGAGGAGACAACAGGATTTAGATCATTTGTAGACTTGGGCGGAGAGATGGCAGATGGAGTTTAATCCAGACAAATGTGAGGTAATGCATTTTGGAAGGTCTAATACAGGTAGGGAATATACAGTGAATGGTAGAACCCTCAAGAGTATTGACAGTCAGAGAGATCTTGGTGTACAGGTCCACAGGTCACTTAAAGGGGCAACACAGGTGGAGAAGGTAGTCAGGAAGGCATACGGCATGCTTGCCTTCATTGGCCAGGTCACTGAGTATACAAATTGGCAAGTCATGTTGCAGCTGTATGGAACCTTAGTTAGGCTACACTTGGAGTACAGTGTTCAATTCTGGTCGCCACACTACCAGAAGGATGTGGAGGCTTTAGAGAGGGTGCAGAAGAGATTTACCAGGATGTTGCCTGGTATGGAGGGCATTAGGTATGAGGAGAGGTTGAGTAAACTTGGTTTGTTCTCACTGGAACAAAGGAGCTTGAGGGGCGACCTGATAGAGGTCTACAAAATTATGAGGGGCATAGACAGAGTGGATAGTCAGAGACTTTTTCCCAGGGTAGAGGGGTCAATTACTAGGTGGCATAGTTTTAAGGTGCGAGGGGCAAGGTTTAGAGGAGATGTATGAGGTAGGTTTTTACACAGCGGGTAGTAGGTGCCTGGAACTCGCTGCTGGAGGAGGTGGTGAAAGCAGGGATGTTAGTGACGTTTAAGGGGAATGTTGACAAATACATGAATAGGATGGGAATAGAGGGATACGGACCCTAAAGTGTGGAAGATTTTAGTTTAGTCGGGCAGCATGGTCACATAATGGAATCACCGCATCAAGACCAGCTAAAAAACAGCTAACCGTATACTTTATTTTGTCTTCTTCGTGAATTATAAAAGATCCTCAGTCTATTTCTTATTCTGCCATATCTACTGGAGCATGTGTGGGTCCAGAGGAACAAGTGTGGTGTATGAATGGTGGTTGTAATTTACTTGGTTGTTTTATTTAAATTCAGGAAACAGTTTCAATACATTTATCTTGTTCTCTGTTTAACCTAAGAAAATGAGTCTGACTAATTATTTAGAAACTGAAAATGTAAATAGTGGGACTCCTGCAGCATTGGCAAAGCACACAGAACTATTTTGCAGAAGAGTCATAGGGACTCAAAACGTTAATTCTGTTTGTCTCTCCACAAATGCTGCCAGACCGGCTGAGTTTTTCCAGCATTTTCTCCTTTTTATTTGAAGCATCCACAGAATTTTGCTTTTATTTCGGGTTCCCTCGATACCGAAGTGGAGATTGGTCTGCGGAGGGGCGGAACATTTTTAAATGCATGTCAAATTCCTCATCAGCCAACATTGCAGCATCCCTGTGAGGACACTTTCATAACTTGAGGAAGCCAGCGGCAGTGGAATAAGGACTTATTGAACTATGTACAATACTCTACCCACGGCAGTAACTCTCCCAATCCAGTCCTTGTTGGGACAACCAACACTCCAGGCCCTGCTTGCGGTAGCTTTTGAGTGTGGGTCTTTAACGAGCTGCAACTGGGCAGCCTCTGCCCCCTACCTGGGGAGTTCATACTCCATGGGCGGGATTCTCCGAGCCTCCGCGCCAAAGTCGCGCTCGCGGGGTCTACGCGGCACCAGTCGGGCGCCATTGAAAGAGGCCTCCGCGACGATTCTCCGCCGACAACTGGCTGAGTTCCTGCCGGCCAGTTGTCCGCAGCCGCGTGGACATGCATGCGCATGCGTGGACCCCCGACAGGAAGTGCAGAGCCCCTTATCGGCAGCCGGAGGCACGAGGAGCACACCAGGGCCCTGCTAGTCCCTGCAAATCGGAGGATCACCCTAGACTTTCTCCAGGTAAGTCCAGAGTGATTGGCGTGCGTTTTTTCACGGGTGTGGGGACAGCCCCATTATTGGAGAATCCTGCCCACTGAGTCCCATGGGGAGATCGAAAATGGTTTCCACGTGGTCCTCTTGGGTGTATGAAGACACAAAGCTAAGTCCCAGTCTGCTTTGGGGAGGCGAGTCTTCATGCTTACCAATTGTTTTCCAAAGTAAAACTTATTACTCCCAGTCTGTAAATAAGGAAGTATCAGTACCAATGGCTGGCACAGGGAACCCCTAATGCAGCCTAACTTGTCTCACCTCCTTCCATCTTAACGGCTCTGGGAACCAAAAATACTTTAGAACAAAGAGCACAAAAGGCATGAGAACTTAAATACCTGAAGAGCAAAATTAACGCAAACAAGAAATAACGGCGCTGAATATACTAAGCTTTGCAATATTAGATATTTGTTTAACAGCATTTAATTTGTCTATTAGGACCCAGCAACTCTGAATGTTCATTACACATGCACATGATTCAGTACCATGTGCTATTCGCTGCCGCAAAACAAATGAAATTAATTTCCTCCCATTTTATATCAGCGCTCCTTTAAGCTGCATTCCCCACCCAATTAGGGTAACCTCACAAATGGGGTAATTCCAAACGGGAAAAATTTGGGTTCTTGTATACAATTTTGTTTGGGGCAATATATTTGAGAAGGCCCTCCTCTCAACTTTCCATCTCCTTTGAGAAATAAATTAATGATCACTTCTCTAGATTTAGATTTAGATTTAGATTTATTGTCACATCTACCGAGGTACAGTGAAAAGTATTGTTCTGTGTGCAATCCAGGCAGATCGTTCCACACATGAAAAATATAGGACATACGATAAATACACAATGTAAAAAAATAGACATATACATCGGGTGAAGCATATGGAGTGTAGTGCTACAACTGTAGAGAAGATGCATGGAGTGATCAGTTCAGTCCATAAGAGGGTCATTCAGGAGTCTGGTAACAACGGGGAAGAATCTGGGGCGAAATTCTCCCCTACCCGGCGGGCCGGGGGGTCCCGGCGTAGCGGAGTGGTGCCAACCACTCCGGCGTCGGGCCTCCCCAAAGGTGCGGAATTCTCTGCACCTTTAGGGGCTAGGCCCGCGCCGGAGTGGCTCCCGCTCCGCCGACTGGCGCCAACGTGCTTTGGCGCCATACTGCCCGGCGTCGGGGCTTGCCAAAAGGCCTTCGCCGGTCGGCGTGAGTCCGCGCATGCGCCGGAGTGTCAGCGGCCGCTGACGTCACCACCGGCGCATGCAGGGTGGAGGGGGTCTCTTCCGCCTCCGCCATGGTGGAGGCCGTGGCGGCGGCGGAAGAAAACGAGTACCCCCACGGCACAGGCCCGCCTGCCAATCGGTGGGCCCCGATCGCGGGCCTGGCCACTGTGGGGGCACCCCCCGGGGTCCGATCGCCCCGCGCCCTCCCCAGGACCCTGGGGCCCGCTCGCGCCACCTGCTCCCGCTGGCACAGAGGTGGTTTAAGCCACGTTGGCGGGAGAGGCCTGACAGCGGCGGGACTTCGGCCCATCACGGGCCAGAGAATCGGCGCGGGGGGCCCGCCGATCTGCGCGGGGCGCCCACCGACTGGCGGGGCGCGATTCCTGCCCCCGCAGGTGGCGGAGAATTCCAGCCAGGGCAGGGGCGGGGTTTACGCCGGCCCCGGGCGATTGCCCGACCCTGCGGGGGGATCTGTTAGTGCGTGGACTTCTCTCATTTTATTTTATAATATTCACCAGCAATCATTTATAACTTCAGAATACTGCAGGAAAGAAAGTCTTTATGGATTTTGAAATCCATCAGTATCCTTAAACATATGAAACAAAAAACTAATTTCAGTGGGCATCAGGATAATTCAACTGGAGTACATAACTAAATGCGGAGATTATTGTTCTGAAAACTTTAATTTTGGACAATTCTGCCATTATGATAACTAGAGGCAGCATGTCTGTTATCGCAGGACAGCTGCAAAAAGATTGTGAACAAATGAGTAACAATCTAAAATTGCCCAGCAGGCAATTCTTCCAGAATGTGCCATATTGACTGCAAAAGGCCACAAGTGCCAAAGTATTCTCAAGGTAACACATTCCCAATTGGAGAATAATATTTGGAATAGTCAGTATAGTTTCCCAGGCAACCACATCTCCTCTCAAGCTACTCAGACACAATTAAGTTCTGAATTCAGTTTTCCAGGCAGAAATATAAATTTGGTAGGATTCTTTTCAGCCAATCTAAAATCAGATGCATGTTACCTCTTGTTCAGTTTTCAGAGTACGATGACAAGAGCCAATTACTGAAATGCCAACTGTGATTTGTTGTATGAAAATCTGATACTCAATTCTCTCAACTTTGATTGGTGAGTACATTAACTCGCCAACAACCCATCTGCTTGATAAAAAACAGAAGACGCCAGGGAGTGTTACTAAACTCAAATACACCAAATTGCAAAGACAATGATTAAATAAACTATGTAGTGAATAAAGCTTCTACTACTCTTTTAAAAATATATTTTTATTCAACATTTCAATATTTTAACATTTTTACAAAGAATAAACACAAACCCAACACAAATCCCAGTCCCCCACAACACCAAACTTCACCCCAACCCCTTGAAGGGCAACCAGATCACCAAAGGTAAGATAAACAAACCCCACCTCTTGTGCAACTCCTGATCTGTCCCTCTTAGAGCAAATTTCACCTTCTCCAAGTATCAGAACTCCATTAGATATTGCCATAATATACACACTAGTATATGATGGTGCACAGACAGACATTGATTGACACACAGGATGACCAATGAACACACAGAATACAGCAGCCAATCACCTGGCAGGTCATGTTACAGTTGTATAGGACTTTGGTTCGGCCACATTTGGAATACTGCGTGCAGTTCTGGTCGCCACAAGGATGTGGATGCCTTGGAGAGGATGCAGAGGAGGTTCACCAGGATGTTGCCTGGTATGGAGGGTGCTAGCTATGAAGAAAGGTTGAGTAGATTAGGATTGTTTTCATTAGAAAGACGGAGGTTGAGGGGGGACCTGATTGAGGTCTACAAAATTATGAGAGGTATGGACAGGGTGGACAGCAACAAGCTTTTCCCAAGAGTGGGGGTGTCAGTTACAAGGGGTCATGATTTCAAGGTGAGAGGGGGAAAGTTTAAGGGAGATGTGCGTGGAAAGTTTTTTACGCAGAGGGTGGTGGGTGCCTGGAACGCTTTACCAGCGGAGGTAGTAGAGGCGGGCACGATAGCATCATTTAAGAAACATCTAGACAGGTATATGAATGGGCGGGAACAGAGGGAAGTAGACCTTGGAAAATAGGAGACAGGTTTAGATAAAGGATCTGGATCGGCGCAGGCTGGGAGGGCCGAAGGACCTGTTCCTGTGCTGTAATTTTCTTTGTTCTTTGTTCTTTGACAGAACCACTATAAAGCCAGAGGGCACTAGTTTTCCCGCTCTCTTGGGTTGCAGCCTCTGAGGCAGTCAGAGCCTGTGAGCAACAACTGGAACATCCACCATGTGGTAGTAAGATAGTCTGGTCAGGTTAGCCTCAGGTCTCCAGTCAACTCAGCATAGTGTCAACCCACAGTTAAAGTATGTTTAATAGTTAAAAGTTCAATAAAATAGAGTTGCATTTCTTCAAGTGTTGGAAGCCTGTCTCTCTCACTGCTGCAGTAAACGCAGTCCTCGCAGACCCAGCTTACCCAACACATCATGGTACCAGTGAGTCATGTTAGACTTTGACGGACCTACCTTGAGATAGTCTGCCTTTGACCAGCGATCAGCCATCCGGTTAAATGGACAGCGTCCGCCCTCCCCCGCCGCTCCGCATCGCAGGCAACCTCAGGGCAAACTGGAAGATTTTTCAGCAGAAGTTTAAGCTGTATCTTGAAGCCACCGACCTCGAAGTAGCATCGGATGCCAGAAAGATTGCTCTCTTCCTCTCAACAGCCGGGGACCACGCTATCCACATTTTTAACTCCCTCACCTTTGCTGAAGGTGAGGACAAGACAAAGTTCAAAACAGTCCTGCTGAAGTTCGACAGCCACTGTGACATCGAAGTCAACGAAAACTTTGAACGCTATGTGTTCCAGCAGAGGCTTCAGGGTAAGGATCAACCTTTTCAGTCCTTCTTAACCCATCTCCATATCCTCGCGCAATCCTGCAACTACGGCTCCACCTCCGACTCCATGATCCGCGACCAGATCGTTTTCGGGGTCCACTCCGATCCCCTTCGCCAGCAACTCCTTAAAGTAAAGCAGCTCACCCTCACCATCGCCATAGAGACCTGCGTCCTACATTAGCACGCTAAAAAACGGTACTCCCATATCAACGCAGCAGAGACGGAAGGCCCCCACGATGGGGAGCGGGTGCAGGCCATAAAACAGCTCCAGGACCTGAGTCTGGATGAGGGCAGCCATTTTGCGCACTTTTCCCAGGCTCCTACTCATGTAAATACGCTCACATACTTTGTACATACTCAGGCTCATACACACACTCACTATTTATTGACATATACACATTTTTTAAAAGGGGGGAGATGTCATAATATACACACAAGTATATGATGGTGCACAGACAGACATTGATTGACACACAGGATGACCAATGAACACACAGAACACAGCAGCCAATCACCAGACAGGACACGGCCACTATAAAGCCAGAGGGCACTAGTTTTCCCGCTCTCCTGGGATCCAGCCTCTGAGACAGTCAGAGCCTGTGAGCAACAACTAGAACATCCACCATGTGGTAGTACGATAGTCTGGTCAGGTTAGCCTCAGGTCTCCAGTCAACTCAGCATAGTGTCAACCCACAGTTAAAGTATGTTTAATAGTTAAGAGTTCAATAAAATAGATTTGCATTACTTCAAGTGTTGGAAGCCTGTCTCTCTCACTGCTGCAGTAAACGCAGTCCTCGCAGACCCAGCTTACCCAACACATCGGATACCAAAGACATGCCAAGGCACAGGATGGAGAAGCTGACCTCCACACAAACAGGACCCGCCTGTGAGCAATCAACGAGGCGAAGGCTAAAACATCTACCCCCCGCACCCGTATGCAATTCCAGGTCTGACACCCCAAATATGGCCTGCAGGGGGCTAGGCTCCAAATCTACATGTAGGACCTCTGACATGGTGCTAAAAAATGACCACCAAAATATCTCCAACTTCGGGCAGGACCAGAACACATGAACACGACTAGCTGGGCCCCTCCCACACCTCCTACAGCTATCCTCCATCTCCTCAAACAGCCGGTTGATCCTCACCTTCGTTAAGTGCGCAATGTGCACCACTTTTAATTGAATCAACCCAGCCTCACGCATGAGTTTCAGGCATTAACCCTCTGCAGCACCTCGCACTATATAATCCCTCCTCCAACGCCACCCCAGCTCCTGCTCCCACTTAATCCCTTCCATGGGTTCCTCATTCTCCTCCATATTCCTTAAATCGCCGAAACAACCTCACTCTGCAGCCCCATCACCGACAGCACTTCCTCCAGCAACGAAGAGGACGGTACCACTGGAAAGTTCGGGAAGACCTTTATCGCAAAGTTCCACACCTGCATGTATCTGAAGCCCTCCTCACGCTGCAGCTCAAACTTCACCCCCAACTCCTCCAGGCTTGCGAATCGCCTCTCCAAAAACAAATCCTTCATCTCCTTCATCTTCTCTCCTCCCATCCCCGGAACCTCGCATGCGTCCTTCCTGGCTCAAACCCATGAGGTTATCGGCATCACCCTCGAGCCTGCCCTCAACTTAAAGTGCTGCTGGAATAAGTCGGATGTTGGCTCACCAGCTCCGGAAGCGGGAGGCAGCTAGAGAAATTGGGGGAGCCGCGGTTGCAGGAAGGAACTTGGTGCGGGGTAGAAAGGACATCAATGGGGTGTTCAGATCCTTTTACGAGGAGCTGTACCGGGCGGTGCCCCCCAGGGAAGCAGGTGGGATGGACCGCTTTTTGGATTGGCTGGAGTTCCCAAGAGTAGGGGACGAGCGGGTGGAGGGTTTGGGGGCCCCAATCGAGTTGGAGGAGCTGGTGGAGGCGTTGGGAAGTATGCAGACAGGGAAAGCGCCGGGGCCTGACGGGTTCCCGGTGGAATTTTACAAGAAATTTTCAGATTTGCTGGGCCCTCTGCTTGTGAGGAGGCCAGGGAGGGAGGGGCTCTGCCCCCAACGATGTCCAGGGCAATTATCTCTTTGCTACTGAAGCGGGACAAGGACCCCCTTCAGTGTGGGTCTTACAGGCCGATCTCGCTCCTTAATGTAGATGTCAAGTTGTTGGCAAAGGTGCTGTCCAGGAGGGTGGAGGGTGTGGTCCCGACGGTGATTCATGAGGATCAAACGGGGTTTGTAAAGGGGAGACAACTGAATGCCAACGTGCGGAGGCTCCTTAATGTCATGATGATGGCGCCGGCGGTTGGGGAGTCAGAAATAGTGGCATCCATGGATGCGGAGAAAGCTTTTGATAGGGTGGAGTGGAGTTACCTGTGGGAGTGGGAGGTGTTGCGGAGGTTTGGGTTTGGTGAGGGGTTCATCAGCTGGGTGAGGTTGCTGTACAGATCCCTGGTGGCGAGTGTGGTGACGAATGGGAGGAGGTCGGCGGACTTTCGGCTTTCCAGGGGGACGAGGCAGGGGTGCCCCTTGTCTTCCCTGCTCTTCGCGTTAGCGATTGAGCCCCTGGCCATGGCGCTGAGGGACTCGAAGAGTTGGAGGGGGATTGTGCTGGGGGGGGGGGGGGGGGGGGGGGGGGGGGGGGGAGAGATGCACCGGTTGTCGCTGTACGCAGATGATCTGCTGTTGTATGTCGCGGATCCGGCTGAGTGGATGCCAGAGGTGCTGAAGATACTTGAGGAGTGTGGGGACTTTTCGGGCTATAAGCTCAATGTGGGGAAAAGTGAGCTGTTTGTCCTGCACCCGGGGGATCAGGAGAGGGAGATAGGTGAACTCCGTTGAAGAGGGCTGAGAGGAGCTTTAGGTATCTTGGGGTCCAGGTGGCTAGGACCTGGGGAGCCATGCATAGGCTTAACATTTCGAGGCTGGTGGGGCAGATGGAGGAGGAGTTTAGGGGTGGGACGCGCTACCGCTTTCGTTGGCAGGCAGGGTCCAGTCGATTAAGATAACGGTGCTCCCGAGGTTTCTGTTTCTTTTCCAGTGCCTCCCCCTATTGATCCCAAAGGCTTTTTTCAGAAGGGTGAATAAGTCGATTCTGGGGTTTGTGTGGGCGCGGAAGGCCCCGAGAGTAAGGAGGGTATTTTTGGAGCGAAGAAGGGAGGTAGGGGGCCTGGCGCTGCCCAACCTGTGTGGATATTATTGGGCGGCGAACGTGGCGATGATTCGCTGGTGGGTGACGGAAGGGGAGGGTGACGCATGGAAGAGATTGGAGGTTGCGTCCTGTGCGGGTACGAGTCTGGAGTTTTTGGTGACGGCCCCACTTCCACTCCCCCTGGCAAAGTACTCCACGAGTCCGGTGGTGGTTGCGTCCCTTAAAATCTGGGGACAGTGGAGGCAGCATGTGGGGAAGTGAAGGCCTCAGTTTGGGCCCCGATACGGGGCAATCACTGTTTTGCGCCGGGGAGAACGGGTGGGGGATTTGGGAGTTGGCACAGGGCAGGTATCAGACAGTTTGCGGACCTCTTCCTGGATGGGATGTTCGCGACTCTGGAGGAGCTGGTGGCGAAGTGGAACCTCCCCCCTGGGAACGCTTTTAGGTATATGCAGGTCAGGGCATTTGTTAAGAGGCAGGTGGCGGAGTTTCCGCAGCTGCCGCCAAGGCGGGTGCAAGATAGGGTGCTTTTGGGAGCGTGGGTCGGTGAAGGAAAGATCTCGGCTATTTACCAGCTGATGCAGGAGAAGGAGGAGGCCTCAGTAGAAGAGCTCGGTATTCCATTTTGGATGCTGATGAGGGAGCTGTTTCCTCTAGGGAGTGCAGACAGAGCCAAGCTTCTGGCACCAGAAGCAGCCTGTCTGTACAGGAGGGGTGGGGGGAAAGAGAAGAGCAATAGTAATAGGGGATTCTATAGTCAGGGGAACAGATAGGCACTACTGTGGCTGTCAATGTGAGTCTAGGGTGGTGTGTTGCCTCCCTAGTGCCAGGGTCTGAGATGTCACTGAACGGCTGCAAAGCATCCTGGAGGGGGAGGGTGATAAGGCAGAGGTCATAGTGCATGTTGGTACCAATGACATAGGTAGAAAGAGGGATGGGGTCTTGCATCAAGAGTTTAGGGAGGTAGGCAGTAGAGTAAAAAGCAGGACCTCTCAGGTTGTAATCTCTGGAGGTATTAGAGAGTATCAAGATAGATAAATCCCGGGACCTGATGAAATGTATCCCATTGTTGTGGGAGGTTAGGGAGGAAATTGTAGGGCAGCACGGTGGCACAGTGGTTAGCATTGCTGCCTATGGCGCTGAGGACCCGGGTTCGAATCCCGTCCCTGGGTCACTGTCTGTGTGGAGTTTGCACGTTCTCCCCGTCTTTGCATGGGTTTCACCCCCACAACCCAAAAGATGTGCAGGTTAGGTGGATTGGCCACGCTAAATTGTCCCTTAATTGGAAACAATAATTGGGTTCTCTAAATTTAAAAAAAAGGGAGGAAATTGCTAGCCCCCTAGCTGAGATATTTGAATCATCGACAGCCACAGGAGAGGTGCCTGAAGATTGGAGGGTAGCAAATGTTGTGCCCTTGTTTAAGAAGGGCTGTAGGGATAAACCTGGGAACTACAGGCTGGTGAGCCGTGCTTCTGTATTGGGTGATTAGAAGGTATTCTGAGGGACAGAAGGCTGAATTCTCCACCTTTGGGATTCTCCATTTTGCCGCAGCCCGGGTGTTTCCCAGCAGCGTGGGGCTGCCCCATAATGGGAAACCCCATTGACCAGCCGGCAAAAGGGAGAATCCCAATGGCGTGCCACACCAGAAATCACCAGAGAAACCTGCTCAGGATCTACAGGCATTTAGACATGCAAGGGCTAATTAGGGAAAGTCAGCATGGCTTTGTAAGGGGAAAGTCATGTCTCACAAATTTGATTGAGTTTTTTCAAGGGGTAACCATGAAGGTAGATGAGGGCAGTGCAGTCGACGTTGTCTACATGGACTTTAGCAAGGTCTTTGACAGAGTACCGCATGGTAGGTTGTTGCAAAAGGTTAAATCTCACAGAATCCAGAGTGAGGTAGCCAATTAGATATACAATTGGCTTGGCGATCGAAGCCAAAGGGTGGTTGTGGAGTGTTGTTTTTGAAACTGGAGGCCTGTGACCAGCGGTGTGCCTCAGGGATCAGTGCTAGGTCCACTGTTACTTGTGATATATATAAATGATTTGGATGAGAATGTAGGAGACATGGTTAGTAAGTTTGCAGATGACACCAAGATTAGTGGCATAGTGGGTAGTGAAGAAGGTTATATAAGAGTGCAACAGGATCTTGACCAATTGGGCGAGTGGGTTGATGAATGGCAGATGGAGTTTAATTTGGATAAATTTGAGGTGATGCATCTTGGTAGATCAAATCAGGGCAGGACCTACTCAAGTAATGGAATGGGGGTTGGGGAGAGTTACGGAACAAAGACATCTAGGGATACAGGTTCATATCTCGTTGAAGGTGGAGTCGCAGGTGGACAGGGTGGTGAGGAAGGCATTCAGCATGATAGGTTTTATTGGTCAGAATATTGAATACAGGAGTTGGGACGTCTTGTTGAAGTTGTACAAGACATTGGTAAGACCACACATGGAAAACTGTGTTCAGTTCTGGTCACTCTATTATAGGAAGGATATTGTTAAACTAGAAAGAGTGCAGAAGAGATTTACGAGGATGCAACCAGCATTTGATGGTCTGAGTTATAAGGAGAGGCTGGATAGGCTGGGACTCTTTTCCCTGGAGCAAAGGAGGTTTAGGGGTGATCTTATAGAGGTCTATAAAATAATGAGGAGCATAGATAAGGTAGCTAGTCGACATCTTTTCCCAAAGGTGAGGGGTCTAGAACTAGAGGCTATAGGTTTAAGGTGAGAGGAGAGAGATACAAAAGACCAGAGGGGAATTTCTTCACACAGAGGGTGGTGAGCATCTGGAACAGGCTGCCAGAGGCAGTGGTAGAGGTGGGTACAATTTTGTCCTTTAAAAAGCAGTTAAACAGTTACATGGGCAGGGTGGGTATTGAGGGATATGGGCCAAATGCAGGCAAGTGGGACTAGTTTAGTGATAGAAACTGGGCAGCTTGGACAAACTGGGCCGATGGGCCTTTTTCCATGCCGTAAACATCTATGACTCTATGTCTGGATAGGCCGAAAGGCCTCTTCTGCACTGTATTTTTCTGTGATTCTGTAAAACAAACTGTTTCCTAAAACAATGGTTGACATTCTATGGCCATTCACACTGAAGGGATCTCCAGACCTGGCAATGGCGCACCACTGCCATGTGTTTCCCAGCAGTGAGGAGTGCATTCAACAGGAAACCCCAATGGCAGGACCAGAAAATCCTCCCCACTGACTAATGGCGAGCTGCCTCTGCTGGCTTAACACTGGGTGGCTGCCTCTAATTCAAAACTTCCACAGCTTCTCAGCATCCCACAGAAAGGACCTTATCCTCAGGGCTTTCCCCTAAAGCTGCACCAACTCATTTGAACATCCCTTTCCTTAAATACCATTTTCTCCTTTCTTCTCAGGTTCCATTTTCTCAAACACCTCTTTGAACTCAACTTCTCCAAACATAAAATATTTCAATCATGTTTCCTATTTTGCCTCTACTTTCAGGTCAGTACAATTTACTGTACCTTCTCCTGTTTACTCACGGAACCACTGTAAGATGCAAATATTCCTGTTTACCTCTGAACTCCCTTTTAAAATGTAATAGCTGAAAAATCTATTTCTCACTTATCTCACAATGCAAATTTCAGATCCATCCCATTTACTTGGCAACTCAAACACATTCTCATTACAAATTCACAAACCTACCATTTTTAACTTTTCATCTCTTAGACCCCACACCTGTCTCAAGTAATCGTCCCCTGATTTAATTAACCCTGGTCTCGCTCACAGACACACAAACACATACATAGAGTTTTCATTAACAACACAGAAAACATAATCACAAAAATATAAAAACATACTTCTCTCATTACAACTGCGAAAGCTAAATTTGTGACTCCACTCATTAAATAAACTACAAATAATTCCTTGTAATTTTCTGACAGTGTTTGATACCATTTTTACTACTCTATATGAAGGTGTTAATGGCAGATGCTTCGTCTAATAATGCAAATCACTACCGCAATGCAGGACATCATGAAGTAAGAGAGCATTCGGACAGGAGGACAAAGATTTAAAGTGATTTGCTAAAGAAGCAAATAAGATGTGAGAAAAAGTTTTTCACACAGCAAAGGCAGCACGGTAGCCTTGTGGATAGCACAATTGCTTCACAGCTCCAGGGTCCCAGGTTCGATTCCGGCTTGGGTCACTGTCTGTGTGGAGTCTGCACATCCTCCCCGTGTGTGCGTGGGTTTCTTCCGGGTGCTCCAATTTCCTCCCACAGTCCAAAGATGTGCAGGTTAGGTGGATTGGCCATGATAAATTGCCCTTAGTGTCCAAAATTGCCCTTAGTGTTGGGTGGGGTTACTGGGTTATGGGGATAAGGTGCAGGTGTTGAACTTGGGTAGGGTGCTCTTTCCAAGAGCCGGTGCAGACTCGATGGGCCGAATGGCCTCCTTCTGCACTGTAAATTCTATAATTCTATGAAATGGCTCGGGTTTGGAACGCACTGTCCGGAAGTGTGGTGGAGGGAGGGTCATTCTAGGCATTCAGGAGGGCATTAGATGATCATTTGAATGGGAACAATGTGTGGGGGTACGGGGAACAGGCAGGGGAATGGTACCGAGTCATAATGCTTGTTTGATGGGCCTGTGCAGACATGATGGGCTGAATGGCCTCCTTCTGTGCCATAACAATTAGGTGATTCTATGATAAGTGAAGAAAGCTTGGTTAACATTTCTGATAGAACTATTACTTAAATTTCTTCTGATGAAGAGTTCCACTAGATACAATATGAATGCAAGACATACTAGGAGCAGGAAAAATATTGTGAGATAAAAAATTCCATCCACATCACACAGGGCTACACATAGGGAACTGAAAATGGCTGCGAGTCAGAAAGTGAAGTAAAATTATTCTTGCGTTGGCTGCACAATTTTCATAGCAAAGTACACCACCTACGATAAAAAAACACAATGGCAGTTTCCTAGTCAGCCTAGCCATGAGGTAAAATCAAACGTTAAAGTCCTTGATGAGTTAAACTGTGTAAGATCACATTGGCAACATATTATTCTGATTGGAAGACCAGTATATTTTCAATTTAGATTCTAATTTGTTCATTTACATTCTAATTGGTCGAGGCAGATTTACAGTACTTTTCATAGGTTCATCACAAATGTCAGCCAATGGGAGTGCTGGGTTGGAACAACCAGATTCCCAATACTCATTTGGCTGAGTGCATTTTGTTTATTTTGTTGTTAGGTTACCCTGAGATTATTGAACCATTAATGGATCCAAAATACTTCAGACCAGTGTCTTCTGAAACTAATGCAAAATATTCTCTCGGTCAGCCAGCTGGAGGAAGCCTGAAACAACCTCACACAAATGTGTCAGAGAACCCCCTGTACTTGAGGCGTGACGCCAGGAATTTGGTTTGATTACTGGAACTATATATAGCTGCAGCTTCAAGCCACAAATCTGCATTATATGATAAACAGCTCCCAAGTACAAAATTTCCCATTTCAAACTGTCCAAATAAACACATATATGGTAACAGCTATTATTGCATACCTATTTTGGAGTGGTTGTTGACTGTTAAATCTCCAAGTCCAATCCGTTTCCAGAAGCAGTCACTCCAGCCTGATTCTGCAGAGTAGGTCCACTTGCAAACCAACGTACATAGAGATCTAGGATAAAAAGCAAAGGAAACAGTAACTGCCTACATAGAATCATAGAATTTACAGTGCAGAAGGAGGCCTTTCGGCCCATCGAGTCTTACTTGATTCATTAATACAATTTGAATACATTGCTCGCCAATTTAATATTACAGAGGGATTCTTTAGCTATTGTTGATAAAATATAATGTAAAGGAGAGTATTCTGCACTCATTTAAAAAGAGCACCAGCTAGGAGTATTTTGGATCTATTATTGGTTCAATTAGTGCATGATCATAAGCATTCGTCTCTATGTCAACCAATCAAAATCTTCATCTGTGTCCCCCGCAGCAGGACTTGTCTGTGACCTCGCATTCTGCGGGTTGGCACATGTGCTACTCATTCGTCCTGACACGGCTATGAACAATTCATGCCTGGTCACTTGCCATCTGCTGACCACGACTCTAATGCTACCTTTTAAGGGCCTCACAGCATGTGTATCTGAGCTGCTGGCTGTGAGTATAAGACTAAGTGACGGTACCCCTCATCACTCTCCTGGGTAGTTTTTCTTATAGCTTCAGTTGAAGCTATCCAGGCGGCAGTTCTCATGTATCATGTATGAAGGCATACAAACAGGTGACAGTTCTCATGTCAGGATAGATAGAATGAATGCGTGGCTCGAGAGATGGTGCAAGAGGGAGGGATTCAAATTCCTGGGGCTTTGGGACCGGTTCTGGGGGAGGTGGGACCAGTACAAACCGGACGGTCTGCACTTGGGCAGGACTGGAACCGATGTCCTAGGGGGGGTGTTTTCTAGAGCTGTTGGGGAGGGTTTAAACTAATGTGGCAGGGGGATGGGAACCAATGCTGGAAGTTGGAAGGTAGTAAAACAGGGACAGAAACAAAAGGAAGTAAGGGGAAAAGTGCAAGGCAGAGAAGACATAGTCAGAAATCCATAAGGGCGACAGTACAAGGTACAGTGACTGAGGGGAGCACAGTGAATAGGCCCAGTAATAACAAAAGGAATAAAACTGGAGATGTTAAGATTCAAAACAGAGGTAAAAAAACCAACATAAGTGTACTTTACCTGAATGCCCGTAGTATTCGGAATAAAGTAAATGAGTTGGTGGCACAAATCATCGTGAAGGACTATGATTTAGTGGCCATTACTGAAACATGGTTAAAGGATGGTCACGACTGGGAGTTAAATATCCGAGGGTATCAAACTATTCGGAAGGACAGAGTGGATGGTAAGGGAGGTGGTGTTGCTCTGTTATTTAAGGATGACATCCGGGCAATAGTAAGGGATGACATCGGTGCTATGGAGGATAAGGTTGAATCCATTTGGGTGGAAATCAGGAATAGTAAGGCGAAAAAGTCACTGATAGGAGTAGTCTATCGGCCACCAAATAGTAACGAGATGGTGGGGCAGGCAATAAACAAAGAAATAACTGATGCATGTAGAAATGGTACGGCAGTTATCATGGGGGATTTTAATCTACATGTCGATTGGTTTAACCAGGTCGGTCAAGGCAACCGTGAGGAGGAGTTTATAGAATGTATCCGCGATAGTTTCCTAGAACAGTATGTAATGGAACCTACGAGGGAACAAGCGGTCCTAGATCTTGTCCTGTGTAATGAGACAGGATTGATTCATGATCTCATAGTTAGGGATCCTCTCGGAAGGAGCGATCACAATATGGTGGAATTTAAAATACAGATGGAGGGTGAGAAAGTAAAATCAAATACTAGTGTTTTGTGTTTAAACAAAGGAGATTACAAGGGGATGAGAGAAGAACTAGCTAAGATAGACTGGGAGCTAAGACTTTATGGTGGAACAGTTGAGGAACAGTGGAGAACCTTCCAAGCGATTTTTCACAGTGCTCAGCAAAGGTTTATACCAACAAAAAGGAAGGACGGAAGAAAGAGGGAAAATCGACCGTGGATATCTAAGGAAATAAGGGAGAGTATCAAATTGAAGGAAAAAGCATATAAAGTGGCAAAGATTGCTGGGAGATTAGAGGACTGGGAAATCTTTAGGGGGCAACAGAAAGCTACTAAAAAAGCTATAAAGAAGAGTAAGATAGAGTATGAGAGTAAACTTGCTCAGAATATAAAAACAGACAGTAAAAGTTTTTACAAATATATAAGACAAAAAAGAGTGGCTAAGGTAAATATTGGTCCTTTAGAGGATGAGAAGGGAGTTTTAATAATGGGAAATGAGGAAATGGCTGAGGAACTGAACAGGTTTTTTGGGTCGGTCTTCACAGTGGAAGACACAAATAACATGCCAGTGACTGATAGAAATGAGGCTATGACAGGTGAGGACCTTGAGACGATTGTTATCACTAAGGAGGGAGTGATGGGCAAGCTAATGGGGCTAAAGGTAGACAAGTCTCCTGGCCCTGATGGAATGCATCCCAGAGTGCTAAAAGAGATGGCTAGGGAAATTGCAGATGCACTAGTGATAATTTACCGAAATTCACTAGACTCTGGGGTGGTCCCGGTGGATTGGAAATTAGCAAACGTGACGCCACTGTTTAAAAAAGGAGGTAGGCAGAAAGCAGGAAATTATAGGCCAGTGAGTTTAACTTCGGTAATAGGGAAGATGCTAGAATCTATCATCAAGGAAGAAATTGCGAGGCATCTGGATAGAAATTGTCCCATTGGGCAGACGCAGCATGGGTTCGTAAAAGGCAGGTCGTGCCTAACTAATTTAGTGGAATTTTTTGAGGACATTACCAGTGCAGTAGATAATGGGGAGCCGATGGATGTGGAATATCTGGATTTCCAGAAAGCCTTTGACAAGGTGCCACACAAAAGGTTGCTGCATAAGATAAAGATGCATGGCATTAAGGGTAAAGTAGTAGCATGGATAGAGGATTGGTTAATTAATAGAAAGCAAAGAGTTGGGATAAATGGGTGTTTCTCTGGTTGGCAATCAGTAGCTAGTGGTGTCCCTCAGGGATCCGTGTTGGGCCCACAATTGTTCACAATTTACATTGATGATTTGGAGTTGGGGACCAAGGGCAATGTGTCCAAGTTTGCAGATGACACTAAGATGAGTGGTAAAGCGAAAAGTGCAGAGGATACTGGAAGTCTGCAGAGGGATTTGGATAGGTTAAGTGAATGGGCTCAGGTCTGGCAGATGGAATACAATGTTGACAAATGTGAGGTTATCCATTTTGGTAGGAATAACAGCAAACGGGATTATTATTTAAACGATAAAATATTAAAGCATGCCGCTGTTCAGAGAGACTTGGGTGTGCTAGTGCATGAGTCACAGAAGGTTGGTTTACAAGTGCAACAGGTGATTAAGAAGGCAAATGGAATTTTGTCCTTCATTGCTAGAGGGATGGAGTTTAAGACTAGGGAGGTTATGTTGCAATTGTATAAGGTGTTAGTGCGGCCACACCTGGAGTATTGTGTTCAGTTTTGGTCTCCTTACTTGAGAAAGGACGTACTGGCGCTGGAGGGTGTGCAGAGGAGATTCACTAGGTTAATCCCAGAGCTGAAGGGGTTGGATTATGAGGAGAGGTTGAGTAGACTGGGACTGTACTCGTTGGAATTTAGAAGGATGAGGGGGGATCTTATAGAAACATTTAAAATTATGAAGGGAATAGATAGGATAGATGTGGGCAGGTTGTTTCCACTGGCGGGTGACAGCAGAACTAGGGGGCATAGCCTCAAAATAAGGGGAAGTAGATTTAGAACTGAGTTTAGGAGGAACTTCTTCACCCAAAGGGTTGTGAATCTATGGAATTCCTTGCCCAGTGAAGCAGTTGAGCCTCCTTCATTACATGTTTTTAAGGTAAAGATAGATAGTTTTTTGAAGAATAAAGGGATTAAGGGTTATGGTGTTCGGGCCGGAAAGTGGAGCTGAGTCCACAAAAGATCAGCCATGATCTCATTGAATGGCGGAGCAGGCTCGAGGGGCCAGATGGCCTACTCCTGCTCCTAGTTCTTATGTTCTTATGTTCTTATGTATCATGTATGAAGGCATACAAACAGGTGACAGTTCTCATGTATCATGTATGAAGGGGATGAGACTATGAGAAGGCAAGGATTCCACGGTTGTTATGTTCGACTGATGCCACAGCTCAGGATGTTCAAAGGTGAGGAGGATGTTGGAAAGGGACATAAGGTTTCTACTTGTTTCTGAAGAAGTCATTTGATTCCAAACATTAACTCTACGTTTTTCTCTCTCCACAGATGCTGCTCGACCTGCTGTGTTTCTCCAGCAATTTCCGTTTTATGCCAGGTTGAATCCGAGGCAAGTGCACCTGCCCTTCCTCCCTCCACCTGAACTTCTGCCTTCAGACCTATAAGCCATTGGAAGACTACGGAAAGCAGCTCCTAAACATTGTGGTCACTGCTGAGAAAACAGCTGTTGACACCAACAACACTTTGGGAAAAAACAATCTGCAGGATAAGTCTTGCATTGCCAAAAGGCGACAGCAGAAAGGTGCAAGAACTCTTGCAGCTAGAATAATGCAGAAACTGCAGTATGAGAAAACATAAACAAAAGAAATCAAACTTGCCAAGGACTTTTCAAATGATCCAAATTCTTAAGGCCAGCAGACTGCGGTACCCATTTGATGTGAATGAGCTAGTGTATAGGAATGGTGAGGCCAGAAACATCTTACAATTCAATGTGGGACATATTTAAGTAAGAATGAGGCCTGTGTCTGATTAGCACAACTGTTAGAAAATAAAAGCTTTTGATCACAAAATTGTCTCGTGCTGAATCTACCTCAAAATCAATTGTCAAGTTAAGAATGGTTGGCTGTGGAGATTTTGAAAGATTTCTACAGGAAAACAAATTTCAATGCAACTGCTCGGAATCTCTCGGAATGTGGGAATTCTCTACCAATTTTTTTTTAGCAATACCAAGATACAGAGAAATACTTTATCCTGAAAATGCTCCCAACTGCACATTTCTCCTCCTTTAGTTTGAAAGCTCCTCTGAACGAGTGGTTTCACAATGGAATACAGTATACACCTTAAAATAGTCGCACTATAAATCTTGGCAGTTCCAACAATGCTTTTTGATCTGTTTAACACCGCATGGTTGATTCATTGTGCATTTTAAAGTTTGCTTTATAACAAAGCCACAGTTAGCAGGTTACTCCATAAATCATAAAATTTAACCAATCAAAACTAATTATGCCAAAATAGAACAATTTTATTCCACACCCTTTGTTGCAGTATTATAGATTTAAAATTAATTTCCTCTGAGTAAAGACAAACTATCACAAATCAATACCATCAGAGATTCCAGCTTTATTTATCATGTTGGATACTGAGAAACATGGGTGGATTACTTTAATCTCTTTTAATGGAGCACTGTATCTTTATTTATTGCTGTATCTTATATTTATCTGCTGGGTTTACGCTCACATGCACAAGTAACTTGGAGCCTACTCTCTGAAATAAGCCTTTGGGAACGTGTCCTGAGACCAAATATATGGTACACATGCTGTTCACATATATAAATAATTTACCTCGCAACAGTCACAAATATTTGAAGTGGACAGTTAGTTGCACTGACATATTCAGTGGCAATGTGTGGGCAGAAGGGAAATCTAATGGGGCGGTCATATCCCAGGGCACTGGTCAATGAGAGCATCTGTGGAGGTGTTTCCCTGCCGGAAAAGAACACGTGTCTGGATCGATGTAGAGATAAAGAGGAGGCAAACAAATAAAGAAAATCATAAGATTAAAAAAAACTATTAATATTTTAAAATCTAAACAAAACACTGGCTAGAATTTTATGCTCCCCTCCCAGCGTGTTCTGAGGCAGGATGGGAGGGGGACTGTATACTAGCATGGACGGAATTCCCTCCAGGATTTTACAGCGGGTGAACAGGACCTCAGATGAGAAGCCCACCCATGCCTCAATTAAAGCCCAATGTCCTCCAGCCCTCTCTCCCCTCACCAGTTTACCTCTGAACATGAGATTGCAAACACCCCCCCAAACCCACCTGCAAGACATCCCCTATCCTCCCCTCCCTGGGACCCCTGGTGCTTACTGGCATTGTGGTTTCTGGGATATAGTCTCAGGCATGATGTTGCAGTACCTCTTCCAGCCAATGCAGCGCTGTGCCTGATTGTGCTGGAGAGCTGTTGGCACTGTAGCCACCTGGGTTGGCCACTTCCCGAGTTAAAATGGAGATTCGCAAAGAACTCAGGGAAAAACAGACAGTATCAGAAAACAAGCAGTTTGCAGAGTTCTTCTGTGTATTCGGTCTGCAGAAAGCAGACAGCACTGAAACCAGCAGCCATACATATTAAATGAGCAATTCCTGGGCACAATAGATACAATTAAGGATGACCAAGGTAAAGCCAGACTCCTCGGCGCCAGCAGGAGTCCAAGCCAAAAGAGGCTAACAAGCACCCAAGGACCGCCCAGTGATCAGGAAACAGCTCCAGTATTGGGGAATTCAAACCGATCGATTGGTACGTGATCCAATCGATTGGAGTCAGGTACGGGGTCCGCCCAAAAGGGTGCGAAGCCCCTGGGGCCTATAAATTAGAGGCCCCAAGTTCAACTCGTCCTTCTTGGCAGGGTCTCCCAGCAGCTCGAAACAACCCTTGACAGAGACCTGCCTCGCAGCTGCACAAACAAGTAAGTCTCCAGTCAACACACGCTACGAGATAGGCGCTCCTAAACCTTAGTCCATACCAGCTGGAAGCTTGCAGTCTCAGGACCGAACAAGAGGCCACTGTTCCCTGACCCAGTGGGTTCCTTTTCCAGAAGATAAGTATTGGCCTGTAGTGGTAGAAGTAGCTTAGTTTTGTAGTATTTATGCATGAGTAGCGATTGACTGTGTATATAATAAATGTGTTTTGATTTGAACCTTACTAACTGGTGTATTGAGTTATTGATCAGCACTTGAACTTGAACCTCGTGGTGGTATCATAAAGATACCTGGCGACTCTAGAGCAAGGTAATAAAACAGAGCCAATTGAGTGTAAAGCACACTCACCAAAACGAGCAACAGCACTCCAAGGTGGGACTTTGGTCCAAGTGAGGAAAGGACTCCAGCCTGCTGCCAAGCAACACTCACTTGAGAGCAAAATGGAGGCGAGCCTGTTGGAGTAACTCTGGATGCTGGGCGACGAGCGCTCATTATCATAAAAATTTATGCCACTGTGTTTATCAAATCAACCAAGTAATAAACCCTGGATAGAAGCAAATTACTGCGGATGCTGGAATCTGAAACAAAAGAGAAAATGCTGGAAAATCTCAGCAAGTCTGGCAGCATCTCAAGGAGAGAAAAGTGCTAACGTCTTGAGTCCGATGACTTTTATTTTCTCTCCCTACAGATGCTGCCAGACTTGTTGAGATTTTCCAGCATTTTCTCTTTTGTAAGTAATAAACCCTTATGTTTTGACTTCTTTCTGGAGAAAACAAATGCTGTGCAGTTTAAATTTACTCCAGGTTTAGTTCTTGCAGTTTGAGTGCTATTCAGTGTGAGGAATCTCATTTTGGGACTGACCAACTGGGCATGCATGTATTGAAGCCTTCCCTTAACAAATGAAATCATTCTTTCATGATGTTATTTCCCCCAAAGGCTGATTTTTCAAAATCGATATGGACAAAATTAAAACATTAAATGAAAGAAAAATATCCATTTGGTTCCCAACATACCTAGAAGCTGTCCAGTGAATTTCTAGATGGTCTAATTCTTCCCTACAGAGATGCTTCAGATCTCCGCAATCAGCGTAGAGCTGCTCAGCTGATATCAGAATGGCAACCTACGGGTACAGGTCTGAAAAATGTGGAGCTTAGTTCTGGTACTTACATGGACTGTGTAAGCATAGTAACGGCACTGACTATAGCAGAAGTTGTCTTGAGCTACCTGATGCACGATCAATTGCACAAAGACGAGAGCTGAATACAACTGAGGCTTTATTGCTCTAAGATGTGTGGCCTCCTACAGCAGCTGGCGAAATGGCTGCAGCATGGAGGACACACACATTTATACTCCGCCTATTGGGTGGAGCCAGCAGGCAGGGACTACCGATGTACCTGTAGTACAGGTCCTACCATACATCACCTAATATAGGTGCAACAGTGGTTTTGTTAGTGGCCATGTCACTCTGAAGGTGGCAAGGTGGCCCAGCAAGGGCCAAATAAATGCCTGTTGTTTGCTGCTTTCGGTCCAAGTTGGAGTTTTCCGGGTCAGAAGAAGTACTATAGGTCGAGAACACAAGGTAATTTAACACAAGTGCGATATTTTTAAATTTGAGGGTAGAAGCACTGGAAATTAGAAGGGGCTGGAGTTGAATTCACAGCCGAGGAAAACAAAAGATCTTTGAAAGCTCTGGTGTGCACAATGGCATCAATAGAGTCAATGCGATGGAGATAGAGAAACTGGGAGAAAGAAATAGGTTCCTTACTGGCACTGAGCGTCAAGTCGTTGTTGTGGGAAGTAGTGCACTAGCAGTGGATGTCAGTGGAAAACCTATCTTCAGATAGAGCAAAATAAGACCAAGAAGAGAAGGGAAGAACCAGAGTTGAGTCAAGCATGTGAAATGTTCTCAAGTCTGCCAAGAGTAGGAAGCAGCATCAAGGCAAAAATTAGGATTTGAAAAAAGTGCTTTCAACAACCTCAGTGAATAGACAAACCTAGTAAATATGGATAAAGTGAGTATACTTAAAAAGGATAACTGTTCAAGGTGAAAACAAATTTTGACAGGTACAGAAGAATGATGATGGATGAGGATGGTTGAGCCACCATTTACAGAAGTGGCAGAAATTCCTCAGAACATGTTGGTGGTGTCAAGTGACTGTAGATCCACAATAAAGAGAGACAGTCAGGACCTGAAAGCCAGAATTGGTTAAAAGTGGGAGAGAGTGTCTGGCGAAGAGTCACAGATGTCCATGAGAAGGGCAAAGAGGCATGTGGGGGGGGAAAAGAATCAGAATAAGACAAAGAAAATAAGAAATATTGCTGTAGAGTAAATTGTGAAACATTAAACAGTAACTAGACTTAGCTCCATCATGGTCACAAAATAAACAATGCTCATCAATAAACAGATCCTTACAACTTGAAATGAAAACCTGTGTTTTTAATGAATTTTTCTGCCAGTCGGAAAAGGAAATCAAACTGCAACTCTGCTTGCAACTGTAAATGATCACATTCCAGCACCACTTTTTGCATAGTGTCAGTTTTTCTATCACTGAGTTAGCAGCTCCCAAAATAACCCAGAAATGCACAGTGGAATGCCAAATAATTGCAGTAATTTGTTTCCTAATTTTAGACAGATGGAGGTGCTGTATGTTGCACCTGCAAAGTAAGATGTTATTCTTTATAAGAATGCATGTTCCAGGCAAGTCAACACACGCTTAAAAAGGGCATTGCGAAGTTCTGTTGTAATAAGCACAATTTAATGCTTAAAAAGTGCATTGTGGTGCGTTGTTTTCTCACATGGTTTAGCAAAGTACAAATTGCAGTTTCTAAGCTCACAATATGTTGTAGTTGAAAGCTGGCAAAACATATCTTTAGCATAAAGTTTAAGGAGAATTTTGGATGAATACAACCCCCGCAGCCATCCCATACCCATCCTGACAATGGCAGCCCTGACAGGTGGCACCAGTATCGATCTAATGCAAACTACGTTAGGAAAAAAAAGATCTATTCCTGTTCCAAGATGTCCTCCAACCCCAAACCTTCCTGGCAGAGTAATTGCTCCCAATAATATCCCATTTATGTCACTGAACTTCATAGACAGTTATAACAAAGTTTCTGGGGACGATCTACATAAAACAGCAGAGTCAAAGGTAAATTACTGAGCTGCATGGGCAAGTTGAGAGGTTAGCCATAGCATGGCCATAAAATCTTGACCCACTGTTTGGCTTCGATAATGACTAGACCACCTCCACCCTGATCTATACTGGATAGGAGGAAGGTGCAATGGGTTAAAGAGTTAAGTAGGGGAACACACATCCAACATACTACACATGCAATCATTGAGTGCAATTCTATCTGTGACGTGAGATTCTTGACACTGGAACAGGAACTGAGCACCACCTTCGCTCTCTTGCTTTTTGCTGGTTCCTGTGATTACAATACAAATTTAAAATGCCCATGCTTGCAGGGAAGATATGTGTGATCACGGAGAAGGCGAAGTTTTTCAATGGTGAAACCCACTGTCAGATGACAATGTAGCAGTACAAGTGGGCTAAAGAACCTCCTTCATCACAGCCACAACTTTCCTGCCTGACTCCATTGTCAGAAGCATAAGACGCATTGAGAGCACAAAGATGGCACAGGTGTTTTCAAATTTAAATTTCACTTGTAAAGATTTCACATCGCACTTATTTCTCTTTATTCACAAGTGCATCTCTGTTATTTGTTGAGACAAATTTAGTCAGAGACCTAAATGTACTGGCATTTGTGTTTTGCGTTCCCTCATGACTGAATGTTCATGTTAGTGTTTGGTGTTGTTCTAGTCACTCTGTGGGAGCTGGCTGAACTTGCAGGCTCAGCTGACCCTCCCTTCAATGCATTGTAAACAATTTCCGAGATTACTCTGCTGGGTAATTTAAATGTTGTAGGTGAACTCAAAGCCTGGAAGGGCTCTGCCAGCCAACACCTTGAGATGGACCCATATGTAGACAGTACTGACACCACTCTTTAGGCTGGTTTAGCACAGTGGGCTGGTTTATAATGCAGAACAAGTTTGTAATGCAGAACAAGACCAGCAGTTCAAGACCAGTTCAATTCCCATACTGGCCTCCCCGAACAGGCGCTGAAATGTGGTGACTAGGGGCTTTTCACAGAAACTTCATTGAAGCCTACTTGTGACAATAACCGATTATTATTATTATCATTTTCATACTTTGACTTAACTGTTCCCACTACACACAGGATGCCAGGTCCTACCTTCTTCCATTCCTCCATGCCCCGACTCTACCTTATGCCCTGTACCTTCCTTTGATCCCTCTTCCACTCCTTGTTGTTCCCACTTCACCCTAGCACCCTACACATTCTCACTATCGACTCGCCCTTGCCGGTCCTTAACTTCCATGGAATTTGGCATTTTCCTGCTACCTTCCCTTGTGTAACAAAGTTCAACAAGGAAAACCACTTATGTCAGCACAAAGTTGACTGATGCACACCCCCTTTAAACGTTCAAGAACAGGGTGCCGCAAGATCCTCATGCACCGCTGCTTGTATATTGAAGGTCGGGCATAATTTAAAATAGATTTACGCTATTGAGTATTTAACACATGCAAATATATTAAAAGTGGGAACCCACACAGGGTGTCATGAGGCCAGATATTCCACAATTACGCCACTGATTTAAACTCTGAATCTCAACCCACTTTTGGGAAATAGAAATTTCCACTCCTGCCTAATTCGGTCACCCTGCGCACCACATTTCCCATCCTTGCAGGCTAGGCTCCAGGCTTCAAACAATCCACCCCCCCCCCTTCCTCCACACCCCCTTATCTCTGCTCCCCCCCCCCCCCCCCCCCATTGTTTTTTTATGGTGTGGGAACGTAGTGGGACTTGCTTGTTCTAAAATTAAGTATCGATTTCTGTGCCAGTTGGAATGTCTGCCTGCCCCTCAAGGAGGTCATCAGAATCTTCAGCTCCAATCGCTAGCTTCCCATTGCCCTAGCCCCTTGTTTTCTCGCCAATGTTTCCTCAGGCTTGGTGGGTTCATTGGCTATTTCATCACCTCACCACACTTTCCCTGTCTCACTGTAAGAAGTAGGCCCTTTATGTTTGCCTCTGCAGTAAGTTTCAATTGGAGATAATAGGTGAAACACACAATTCCAGGATGTCTTTGCTACATCTGACTGCTGAAATGTTTGGGTGTTTTTATTGTGGGGTTGCTTCTAGTGGTGCACTTTCTGAAGGCAAACCTGTAATATAAAAGGGATGTAAGTACATGTTATTTTTGTCATTGTTGGTAAACTAGCTTCGATACCAACTGTACCAATTACACAGAATTACATAGAATTTACAGCACAGAAACAGGACATTCAGCCCAACCTGTCTATTCTGGTTTTTATGCTCCACTCTATTTACATCATCCCACCAGAGCAACATTTTCTTCTATTATTTTCTCCCTCATGCACATAGCCAGCATCCCCTTAAATGTGTGCATGTTATTTACCTCAATCACTCTGTGTGGTAGCAAGCTCCACATCCCCATCACTCTCTGACTAAAGAAGTTCCTCCTCAATAGATTTATTAGTGATTATCTTGTATTTATGGCCTCTAGTTTTGGACTTCCCCATAAGTTGAAAAAGCTTGCTGAATTTTCCCTCCATTCTCTGGACCCCAACATCCACACCATTTCTAGGGCTCAACCCTATAGTTCTCAGAGGCATGTTGACAGTTTGAATCTTCCAGGAGACATTCAGTTAACAGGCCGTCTCCAGCAATTGGTGGGCAGATTCCCGAGATGGTCAATCAAATACAAGAGCCCACAGCAATGGACTGGTCGCAGCTCCAACAGCAGAGAGGGTTGTTAAAGCAGGTAGAGGAGGTGAGGGCATATCAAAATAGAGGCATTCGTGGAAGCTTTATTAATATGCTAAAATATGGAGGGCCTACAGCTCAGAGAGCCATTAGTGTGGAGGAGAAACCCCATCACTGAAAAGGTTATGACCAAGATGGCAGCCTTCACACTTAATTCTTCTACAAACAGGTCCCAGTGCTTCACTTGCAGTTTTTCCTACAGGCTATTGCTGCTTTTAATGACATATAAATCTGTGTCCCTAGATCCTTATGCTCCTCTGCCCTATTTAGAATCCTGTTTTCCGTGGAGTTAGGTGGCTTCCTTATTTCTGCTACCTAAATGCAGCATGACACACTTCATTAAATTTAAACTAATCTTCCAATCTGCATGTTTGCTAACTTCTCCGTGTATTTTGTTGTAGTCTTCCCCAGTATTAACCATACTCCCCACTGGATGTTGTCAGTAAATTTTGATATTGTACTTCAGATCCCCGAGTTCAAATCTTTTATGTAAATTGTGAGTAACAGTGGTTCCAGGACAGCATGTGGCGCAGTGGTTAGCACTGGGACTGCGACGCTGAGGACCCGGGTTTGAATCCCGGCCTGGGGTCACTGCCCATGTGGAGTTTGCACATTCTTCCCATGTCTGCGTGGGTTTTATCCCCACAACCCAAAAGATGTGCCGGTTAGGTGGACTGGCCACGCTAAATTGCCCCTTAATTGGGAAAAAAAAATTGGGTACTCTAAATTTTTTTTTAAACAGTGGTTCCAGCACTAATCACCCTGGGCCACTACTTCACACTTTCTCCCAGTCACTCTGTCTTGTATTTTGCAACCAGGTTGCTCACCTACGGCATGCGGTAAGAGTGGTAGAGCGTCTTGGTCAGCCAGAATCTGTGGAAGGCAATGGTAAACCAATACAGTACTTTGTCAACATGGCCTATCACAAGGAAGACCATTATCACCTATGTCCTTTGTGGGCATGATACAGAGAGAGAGAGTCAGCTTGTCCACTGACTCCAAATGCTTTGACCTTGGTCATACAGTCATGAATCAGCAAATATTACCTTATTGAAGGCCTTTTGAAAGAATATTATATCGATGCATCATCATCAATATAAGTTTATTAACTTTATCAGTTTTGTTTTGTAATATTGCTGCAGTTTGATTTCAGATCATTTAGTCTCATTTTTGTTTTTCTGTCCACGACATTTTGACAATCTCCACCAATCGCGGCCCCCTATCCAGCACCACCGCTCCACGCCCCCAACAAAAGAAGCTTGATCCTTTTTCCAGTTCTCTCCAGCTTTGGCAAACAGTCAGCCAGACTCGAAAAGTTAGCTCCCTTCTCTCTCCACAAATGCTGTCAGACCTGCTGGAATTCTCCAGTATTTTCTGTTTTTGTTTCAAATTCCAGCATCCGCAGTAATTTGCTTTTACATTATAGTCTCATTTTATGTTCTGTTTTAGGTGATTCGCTAATTTAGTAGAAGTTAAAAGATACTGGGCTTCTGAGGACTGTTTTGTAGTAAGGGTGAGAAGCAGTAGGAGCAGGTCTGCCACATTGGGGCTGAGAGTGTATTCAGTCTAGTTAAAGGATGTATTAAATTCCACACAGCTGTGAAATTTGATTTACTGCACAAAACTAACCAGACAATAGTTTGTTTTTAAACTTGCATGCAATTTAGGTCGATGAAGCAATTAAAATACCTGGGGCTTTTTGACGAACAGGGTGCACATTTTAAAGTCTGGAGTTAGTTGGTTTAATTATTGATCATTTCAAAACTGTCTAGAAATAGGAAAGGAAATACTGTCTTTTGGCTCCAAGCCAAAGTCAGCTCTGTTTTCAAAGAATCTGTCACTATTCTCCATTAGGCAAGTAAAGAGCCATTTTATTAAGTTTGACCTCATAAATAATGAACGCATGAAGCACTTTTTCATATAAACCCTCTTGTTAATCAGCCAAATGCTGTTGTCCATTTTTATCATACAACTTATTTTGTGACAAAGAGAAAAGCAGTGACTTGTAGTGGGCTGACATACAGTTGCCATGGTGACTGAATACTGCAAATATAATCTTAAAATGGGAGTTTGTTATAGTATTAGAAGATTCAGGCTGTTGTGTAGCAGAATAGAATCATAAATTTATTTATAAAGATATATGAAATAGCAGAAGTAGGGCATGTGGCTCCTCGAGCCTGCTCCACCATTCAATAATGTTATGGCTGAACCTCTACATTTAATCCACTTTCCCCCCCTATCCCCATATCCCACGATTCCCTTAATGCCCGAAATAAATTAATTTTAGTCTTGAATATACTCATCAACTGAGCTTCCACAGGTTCTGGAGTAGAGAATTACGATGATTCACAATCCTCTGAGTCCTAAATGGCTAATCCCTTATCCTGACACATTGACCCTTTATTGAAGCACTCTCTGGCCAATGGAAACAGCCCCTCAGATTCTACCTGTACAGCTCTTTTACAATGTTGGGCAGGATTCTCTCAGCCCGGGGCCGGGCTGAGAGAATCCCGCCCCAACGCCGAGCTCTGTGGAGAATCCGCGCCATTGGCGTCGGCGTGGTGCTGGTCGGAGGCCGCTCTACGTGGCCCCCTCCCCCCCGCCAATTCGCGGCCCGGGGTGGGCCGAGCGGCCGTAGCAAAAAGCCAGAGTCCCGCCAGCGCCGTTCTAACCTGCTCTCAGCCGGTGGGACCTCGACGGGGTCCGCCCCAGGGGAGGCCTCCGTTGTGGCCTGGCCCGCGATCAGGGCACACCGATTGGCAGGCCGGCCTCTCGGGCTTGGGGCCTCCTTTCGTCCACGCCAGCCCCTTTAGCCCTACGCCATTTGGCATCGGGGCCTGCGCAGAGAAGGAAGCCACTGCACATGCGTGCGTTGGCGCCAGTGCCACTGCGCATGCGCAGACCCTGCAGCGCCCAGTTGACGCCGGGATCAGCAGCTGGAGCGGCGTTGTCAGTGCCATGCTGGCCCCGCTGTAGGGGCCGGAATTGCTGTACCTGAGGCCATGTTGATGCTGTCGGGAAATGCGATGGCGTTTCCGACGACGTCAACACTTAGCCTCAGGATCACAGAAACCCGCCCGTTATTCTTCGAAACTCTGGAGAATATCAAAAATCTAAAAGAACTTTTGCAACATTAAATCACAGTTTTCATAAAATACGATATACATTCAGGCAGAAGATTTGATAATCAGCCATACTATGTTTGAATTTATTGGTTTTGTGTTTCGAAGATAAGGGACTATAAATCCAACAAGCACTCTCCTTGCAAAACAGGTGAGGTATATTGAACCAGTGCAAAATAACAGGGAATTTAAAAAATAAGTTACATCAAGCATAAATTGGGTATCTGCGATCTTTAAACCGTGTTTAAAAACAATTTCACCTGAAGCCAACACCACCCAGAAAACTGCTCACATTCCGAAATCAAACAAACGACAATAAATTTCTATCAATTGCACCCATTTGAGGAGGGCCTTCAAGCAAAGTTTGTTTTTTAGGCCTCAGCATGAGTAGTCATGTCTTTAATGTAAAAATACTTAATTTACTCAGAAGTGGACTAGTGAACACTCATGAAACTCGTAAATGGTTCAGTAAAGATTTTCTGAGTTATTTTCAGTGATTTTAAATCAGGTTTCTTACAGGTAGAGACTGGCTAACAATGCACACAATAATAATTTACAGGATCTGCAGATCTCTCACCAAGCTGCACAGTAGTCTATGAGCCTATAGATGATTTATGTTTTCCTCATGGTTGTAATGTGCAGATATTTGAATGGTTTCTGCCTGGGCGTTACAGTTACTGCCGGATAAAGTAATCGTCATCCCTGCTAGCAAAGCAGCCAGAAATGAACTGCCACGAAAAAGCAAAAGAAAGTAATTGGGAATCAGAACTACAAACAGAGAACAGATCAGTTACAGGGTGGCCTTGTCTCAAACAAAAATGCTGGAAATCCTGTCTTGATGTCATTTGATTCCAACTATACTTTCAAACGGTATTTGTAGAGGTTAGGGATCATAAGAAGAATGTTACTTGTTCCAATCCAATGAAACTTGGGCAAGCTGGTGTCTTCCCCTTATTGCCGCCAAAGGACACAAAAGCTTTCCAATTACCAGCACAGCACCACCGGGTCAAATTACAAATATCTGTACCAGTCATGGCTAGCTGAAGAGATAAGTAACCCAAATGGTCGGTAAGCCAATTTGTCATTGACACTGCTATCACTAAGATTTAACACAAGACCATAAATGTTTTTTACCACAGTAACTCCAACATCTTTCACTGTCAACGTGGAACAGAAAGTTCCTGCACTTTTGCAGTGTGAGATTAAATGTTGATACTTAATTGGGTGGATGCTGAGAACCTGATTATTAATATAGCACAGATGGTGTTAGTTACCATTTCACAACCAGAGGGCTCTGATAACCGATCGTACTTTGACTCTCTCTCACTGGCGGCAAATAAGGATCATGTTCATAAATGCTGAAACACACGATTTCCCAAGTTTTTGTTTTTGTTATATTTTGCTGTTGTCTTGGAGGTTAATCTAAAATTGGATTCTCAGAGTTTATGCAATGCAAACCAGAGACAAATATTTTTTGTTTGTAAATTAGGATCTCTTGTCCAAGCAGGCTGGTGCTGGAAAGAGATTAGTCCACAGGAGAATTCTATCCATTTGCCTCAGGCAAGCCAGCAATAGTTACTGTATATCACTGTTAAATAGTTCACAAAAATCCTAACTTTCATGCTGAGATCTTAAAGGTAACAATCATAATAATAATCTTTATTATTTCACAAGTAGGCTTACGTTAACACTACAATAAAGTTACTGTGAAAAGCCCTGAATGTTTCATTTGGCCTTTATAATTTATTTACAGATTTTATCCTTATTTTAGTTCTTGCTGCTCTAATGAAAACTCTGAGGTCATCTAGGCAGTTGTCATATGCTTACTGTGGTTAGAAAATGACATTGCTAGAGGTCTCAGGCTAGTCATCACTTACCGACTGGAGTTTAATGTCCTCCCCTGAAGTGAGTTGGGTCTGGGAGGGGCATTTACTCATGCGGTTGGGGTTCACAACACCTTCTTAACTCTGCCCCAGTTAGATCTGGGTGGGAAAAGGCTCATGGACGGTCTTCACGCCCACTGCCAATTGAGGCCCTTAAGTGGGCAATTAATGCTTCTGGGTGCAGTCCCACGTTATCAGTCACTCATTGCCTAACTGAGGGATCCAGCATCAGGAAATGAGTGCTGCTGAGAGCCACTGACTGTTTTCTTGCCATTGACCCCTTCCCCCATGAAATCCCCTCCCTTCAACACCCCCCTGTGGCCTGAGACCATTGAAAATGATGGATTCAAGTGGTTGCATTATCAGCAGCAGCCACCACTCTCCCTGGTGGCATCGCTGAGCCATTCATAAGTACCAGTCTTTGATTGACCAGCAGTTCTCAGCAAGGGCTGGAGGGGACAAGCAGATTTCAGCCTCCAGAGCCCTTGATTCTGGGGAGGCCTCCTCCATTGCCCAGTTTGGCAGGCCTTCCCAAGAGTAGCTGAGGCATGGTTCTTACTGGCTAATCAGTCTGTACGCAAGTTCCCATTCTCCTACATTAAAATGTTCCCGCCATGTCAGTAAAAGTAGTGACAGGGGAGAAAATTACGATATGATTTCTATTTCTGTGAAGCATAATTAATTTTGTTTTGCAAAATCAAGCCTTTCCTTCATAATCCTTAAATGCAGAATGGCTGCTTAGTCAAGTTTAATTCTCCTACACCCAGTTGTTAAAATGTCAACCAACAAATCTATATGTGTGCACATGTTGTCATCTGTTGGTATACAAACTCTAGCAACATAACGCCTAACTAGGTTCATCGTGCAAAAAACAATGGTGTGTGGATGAACATGAATTAACACTTTCAGATAGCTTCCTTGTTCTTTTTCATACTTGCAACCATGAGAGAAATTGAACATAGAACATAGAACGATACAGCGCAGTACAGGCCCTTCGGCCCTCAATGTTGCACCGACATGGAAAAAACTAAAGGCCATCTAACCTACACTATGCCCTTATCATCCATATGCTTATCCAATAAACTTTTAAATGCCCTCATTGTTGGCGAGTTCACTACTGTTGCAGGTAGGGCATTCCACGGCCTCACCACTCTTTGCGTAACCTACCTCTGACCTCTGTCCTATATCTCCACTCGTAACTGAACTCCATTCTGAACATTTCTCATCAACTACCACTCTCTGTCTTCTTTCAACTAGCCAATTTCTGATCCACATCTCTAAATCACCCTCAATCCCCAGCCTCCGTATTTTCTGCAATAGCCGACCGTGGGGAACCTTATCAAACGCTTTACTGAAATCCATATACACCACATCAACTGCTTTACCCTCGTCCACCTGTTCAGTCACCTTCTCAAAGAACTCGATAAGGTTTGTGAGGCATGTCCTACCCTTCACAAAACCATGCTGACTATCCCTAATCATATTATTCCTATCTAGATGATTATAAATCGTATCTTTTATAATCCTCTCCAAGACTTAAATTCATTGAGTTCTAAATGAATAAATGAAAATCAATGTCAAATATTTTTAAATGAATCAATCTGAGACATGGAGTGCTATTTGACCACCAAGTTGCGCCCGGCGTGGATCTGGGGATTCCTGTTAAATAGTGGGAAAGGCCAAAATCAAGACTGCCATGATGAGTTCCAGATCACGTGCACATTATTGACGTCCAATTTGCTCAATTTCCATCTCATCAGTGAAACTGAAATCAAATGCAATGACCTCCCAGTAATGAACCGGCTCCCCACCAAGAAATCATGCGGGTGTCGTTTAGCACTCCTCTTTTAAAAACGTGGATCTGGCACAATGGCGGCTGAGGGGAACTGAGGAGGTGAGTAGCCATTTCCATTTTCCAGCATGCAGTCCAAGGGCGCTGGAGCTGCTGTTCCCCCCCCCCCCTCCCCCCCCCTCCCAGTCTGACAGTCACTTTAACTCTCCTTGACTTTGAGCAGCCTCTAGCTTCACAGCTGAAGGCTATTGCTAATAAGGAACTGGCTTTGTTAGGTGTGAGAGCACTTCACAGCTGCAGGTTGTATTTGCTGCTTAATGCTGCATGTGGCTGCAAATGCCTAGAGGCTGATGTTGCTGTTTCCCTCCCAGTCTGGAGCCGGAAAGAAGGACAATTTTTTCTGAGATATGTGGATCCTAGAACACCGGATTCCGAGGAATGAGTCCAGAAGGTAATCTGGGTTGAAGCAAGAAGATTCTGTGGGACCTGGAGCACGACAGTGATCCAAATAGGAGCCCAATCACGCTATTGAAGACATGCTTCACAGGATTGCTGATGCTTTTGTTGCTGGTGTGGCGAGTGCTGCATGTAACTGGGAGATCGCCACGGGTTAAACAAGGATGTTCAACTGCACCATGAGCGGCAGTGGAATATTTGGATGCTAGGATTTGGATCCGGTGAGACTGGACCATGTGGAAGGGCCTGGACAGCTGCGATTCCTGGACGGAAAATGGCACTGATACGCGGAACAAGTAACACATTGATGGACAGACCAGTTCAACGACAAAGTTCTGGACATGATAACACAGTCTCAGGCTTCTCCTGCGTTTCTGCTGAGGAACCTGTGAGGGTTGATATCGTTTGTTTTTTGTGTGAAAAGGAGCTCAGGAATAAGAAGGGTTCAATCACAATGTTGGAAGTGTACTGTAGATCCCAAAAGCCCCCAGGGGACAGAGGAGCAGTTGTGTAGTCAGATACTGAAAAGGTGTGAAAAAAGCAGGGTAGTTGTAATGGATGACTTTAACTTCCCCCATATTGACTGGGAATTCCTTAAAGCCAGGGCTCAGATGGGGAGCAATTTGTTACATGTGTCCAGGAGGGCTTTTTTGCTACAATATGTTGACAATCCAACTAGAGAGGGGCCCATACTAGACTTGGTACTGGGAATTGTAGCCATCTGGGATGGTCACGTCCCGATTACAAAATGGACACTTTGCAAAGAATGCAGGGAAAATGGACAATACTGAGAAAGCAAGCAGGTGCAAGGTATGTCTGTTGATTGGAGCTGTAGCTCCCAGATAAGACTGATGCTGCAAAGTCATTACCATACTAATGAGCCATCTCTGGGGACAAAAGAGTAACATTTAAGTAAACTGATACTAAGGCAGACACCCCGGCGCCTGAGGAGACTAGAACGAAGCAGGCCAACGGCCATCTAGGGCACGCCCAGCAAACAGGGCATCCACTCCTTTATTGGAGGAAATCGATAGGAATAATAAAGATGCGGTCCAATTAATTGGGGCCAAGTTCAAGGCCCGCCCATAAGCACGCAAAGCCCCTTTGGGTATAAGAAGGATCCCCCAGGAGACACTCGCTCTCTTGGCCTTGGCTCTCAGTGAGGAGAGACCTGCCTAGCAGCTGCACCAGAACAAGTAAGTCCAAAGTCAACGCACGCTACGAGACAGACGCTCCTAGCTACTATTCCGTACAACGGCCATTGTTCCTCTGACTGAGTGGGCGCCCGAAGTTAAGTATAGGCTTTAGTAGTAGTGATAGTCTAGTTGCTAGAATTTTGTGCACGAGTATATTTGACTGTGTGTGTAAATAAATGAGCATTGATTTCGAACTTACTAACTGGTGTATCGAGTCTTTGATCAGTATTCGGTTTTGAACCTTGTGGCGGTATCGAAAGATACCTGCCGACTCTTGAGCAAACGTAATTAGAATTAAAGAAGGAGACCATATTAACCGCCATAAACAGAACCAATTAAAGAGAGAACACAACGAGCAACAGAATGAGTCAGGCCAGGTGAATGATGTTTCAGTGGGGGAGCATTTTGGGCTTAGCGACCATAATTCCATAAGATTTCGGGTAGTTATGGATAAGGACAAGAGTGACCCAGGGCTGAGGGCGTTTAATTGGGCAAAGGCCAATTACGCCCAAATTAGACAGGAACTGGGGTATGTGGATTGGGAGCAGCGCCTCGAGGGCAAATGTGGGAGGCATTTAAAGGCTAGTTGATTGAAGTGCAGGACAGGAATGTCCCTGCAAAAATGAAGGATAGAAATGACAGGATTCGGGAACCATGGATGACAAGCAAAATTGTCAGCCTAGACAAAGGGAAAAACAAAGCATACGATAGGTCTAGGCATCTAAAAACTGATGAAGCCCTTGAGGAGTACATGGAATTAGTAAGGCTAAAAGGGGCCATGAATTGTCTTTAGCAAGCATGGTCAAGGAGAATCCAAAGGAACTCTCTTGAAAATGTCAATATATCAAAGGAGGAAGTGTTAAGTATCTTAAATTGCATTAAGATAGGCAAGTCCCCGGGGCTGGATGGGATCTATCCCAGGTTACTGCGGGAGGCAAGGGGAGAAATAGCTGGGGCCTTATCAGATATCTTCACATCTGCTTTGACCATAGGCGAGGTTCCAGAGAACTGAAGAATAACCAATGTTATTCCTTTGTTTAAGAAAGACAACATGGACAATCCAGCAAATTATAGGCCGGTGAGCCTGACATCAGTGGTGAGGAAACTTTTGGAAAAGATACTGAAGGACAGGATATACGCACATTTGGAGGAGAATGGATTAATTAGTGACAGGCAGCACAGTTTTGTACAGGGAAGGCCATGTCTCACCAACTTGATTGATTTTTTTGAAAAGGCGACAAGAAAATTGATGGGGGAAGGGTTGTGGATGTAGTTCATATGGACTTTAGTAAGGCATTTGGCAGACTGCTACAAAAACTAAAATCACATAGGATTCGGGGTGGGCTGGCTAGATGAATACAGAACTGGCTTGGTTACAGAAGACAGAGAGTAGCGATGGAAGGATGTTTTTCTGAATGGAGATATGTAGCTAGTGGTGTTCAGCAGGGATCAGTGCTGGAACCTCTGCTGTTTGTAGTATATATAAATGATCTGGAGGAAAATGTGGGTGGTCTGATTACTAAGTTTGCGGATGACATGAAGATTGGTGGAGTTGCTGATAATGCTGAGGATTGTCAGAGGATGCAACAGGATATAGACAGATTGGATACTTGGGCACAGAAATGGCAGATGAAGTTTAATCCGGACAAATGGGAAATGCATTTTGGAGGAACAAATCTATACTGCAAATGGCAGAACCCTTAAGAACATTAACATGCAGAGGAATCTGGGCGCACAGGTCCACAGTTCCCTAAAAGTGTCCAAGGTGATTAAGAAAGTACATGGCATGCTTGCCGTCATCAGCCGGGGCATTGAGTACAGGAAAAGGAATATCATGTTGCAGCTATATAAAACATTGGTTAGGCTGTATTTGGAGTATTGTGTGCAGTTCTGGTTACCACATTATCAGAAGGATGTGGAAACTTTGGAGAGAGTGCAAAGAAGGTTCACCAGGATGTTTCCTGGTCTTGAGGGTGTTAGCTATGAGGGGAGGTTGAATAAACTAGGATTGTTTTCACTGGAAAGATGGAGGCTGAGAGGAGACCTGATAGAGGTCAACAAAATTCTGAGAGGCATAATAATGTGGATAGTAAGAGGCTTTTTCCAAGGGTGGACTGTCAATTACAAGGGGGCACAGGTTCAAGGTGAGAGGGGGAAAATTGAAGGGAGATGTGCGGGGTAAGTTTTATACGCACAGAGTCGTGGGTACCTGGAATGCCTTGCCAGAGTATGTGGTAGAAGCAGGCACATTATCAATATTTAAGAGGCATCAGGTTGGGTACGTGAATAGAGAGTAAATAGAGGGATATGGACCGAGTAAGGGTAGAAGGTTTTCTTTTGGTTCGGGCATCATGACCGGCACAGGCTTGGAGGGCCAAAGGGCCTGCTGTACTTTTCTTTGTTCTTTGTTCTACAGCTTTGTATTGGCACTAATATGGAACAATGACATTTCTTTGTTGTTAATGGTTAGTGTGATATGTGGAATGTTATGCAGTTGATTTTTAATTCTTTGTTACTGTTGACCGTTTTTGCCAATAAAATATTACTCAATTGGGTACACGTGCCGGGTCTCAGACAATGATAATTGCATCGCATTTCAATCAATTTGAAGCCTGAACAGTTTACCTGATCTCTAGAAGCGTCAGCACCATAGAGGCAGCAGCCAACAATCAAATGCTCAAGAGCTGGGCTTCAGCACTGGGATTATACTCATAGCCAAAGGGTGAGTGTGTGTGTGGATCAGGAGAGGGCACCTGAGCACGGTCTCCCTATGGTCCCAGCAAGGGTTTAGGGTCTAGAGGCTCCTGCTGTGGTCAGGGATGAGTGTGCAGAGTGAAGTTTTCCAGCACAACAGACTCGGTGGATGGCACTCTGAGAGAAGGCAGGACACACAAGGGCAGTGGCGGACTGGCCAGGGTGTCAGCTTGCCCGATGGTAAGTGGGCCCCTGATGAAGTGGGCCCCCTATATCAAATAAAAATGCAATAAAGAAACAAACACAGACAACTGTTTTAGTAATAAAAAGGAATAAGAAAAAAAGAGAACAGGATACAAATAAGCAGTGCATGAAAAGGAACGAAACAGGGGAGGTAGTGGAAGGATGTGGAATAGGGGGGCCCGGGTCGGGCATAATTAAGGAAATTCCATGTTTTCAGCAAGAGTGTGTGAATTTAAAGATGAAGTTACAATTCGTGATTTGAGATGGTCGGCAAATTCAAAGGATATCAAGCAGTAGTCTTGGTTCAGCCGGTACATCGGTCCGGGGCCCGGAGAGCCAAGAAGGGGCCCGTGAATCTCTGAAGGGCCCTTAAAAATTATAATTAATTAGATAAATAAATCTCCAACTTCTTTCCTGAGATTTGTATTCTAACTTAATAAAATATAATTGTTTTTAAAAAGAGCAATACCAAATAAAAATGCAATAAAGAAACAAACAAATAATCACTCAGTGTATGAAGGAACGAAGCAGTGTTAAACGGATGTGAAAAGGAGTGGGGGGGGGGGGGGGGGGGGGGGGGCTGGTTCACCCGGGTCGGACATAGTTGGAAATCCACGTTTTCAGCAAGAGTGTGTGAATTTAAAGATAAAGTTACAGTTCGTGATTTGAGATGGTCGGCAACTTGAAAGGATATCAAGCAGTACATAGGGTCGTGAGGTCACCGAAAAGGAGAAGCGGTACCTTTGACCGTGAATCATGAGGTCAAAGATATTGAAGTGATAAGCCATGATCGGTAAACTCAAAGGGTTGCGACTTGTAACACTACACTGGTATCAAACTGGACATGTTAACTTTGGTCGTGGGACCATTCTTAATGTCTTACTATAGTCGGACCAAACTTCTAAGTTTCAACAGTTGTCTCAGTTTCTTGCTGGTGTGAACACTGGACAGTGGATTGTCTCCTCTTCTGAAGCTGCATAGGCCACGGTAGTATTGACTAATGAACATAGCCTATTGAAGTGTAAGTTATTTTATATTTTTTATCAAGTAGGGGTTTATCTGGCGTTCCTTCAAGTTATTCTTGCAATCATCAATATTAATTTTTCCCAATGTGGGCTATTTTTAATTAAGTTTTTATTTCAGGAATATTACCCCTACCAGCATGGAAAAGAAAAAGCATAAATCTGGGTCACTAAAACACAAAGAACAAAAAGAAGCAGAAAGGAAGGAATCAGCCAAGCGATGCAGGCCTATTACAGAGTTTATAATACCACAAGCACAATCCACATCAATATCCAGTTCTGCAACAAATAATCAAGAAGCAAGAAACAATGCTCATGGTGATGATGTAATGACATGCGAGTTACAAGAACAGAGAAGAGCTACTTTGAATGTAGAGACAAATAGAACATAGAACATAGAACAGTACAGCACTGAACAGGCCCTTCGGCCCTCAATGTTGTGCCGAGCCATGATCACCCTACTCAAGCCCACGTATCCACCCTATACCCGTAACCCAACAACCCCCCCCCCCTTAACCTTACTTTTATTAGGACACTACGGGCAATTTAGCATGGCCAATCCACCTAACCCGCACATCTTTGGACTGTGGGAGGAAACCGGAGCACCCGGAGGAAACCCACGCACACAGGGGGAGGACGTGCAGACTCCACACAGACAGTGACCCAGCCGGGAATCGAACCTGGGACCCTGGAGCTGTGAAGCATTTATGCTAACCACCATGCTACCCTGCTGCCCCAAATACAAGTGCATCCATTACTAATCAACCCAGGCCCAATATTTCTTCTGGCTTCCTTGTTCCGGTATCTGTACTGCCAGATGTCGTTGCAACATCTGAACATATAGCTTCAACTAGTGACAGGGAATCAGATATTCCTTCAAGCATAAATGACTTGGTTTCTGAAGCACATCCTGTAAATGAACCTACGCAAGAAAATGAAAGATCAATTACTGGAATCTTCCAATATCCATCACGAGCAAAGTTAAAACAATTTTTTGCTGAATATCCACTTCAGCCACTTGATGATCTGCCATTTGAAGCTCATTTGTGTGAGAGAAAAATTATGAATGACTCAGTCCCAAGAAAATGGCTAACATATAACAAAGAAAATAGATGCTTATATTGTTCATACTGCTTAGCCTTTGAGTTTCCCAACACTTGTAATCCATCACCCTTTGTACGTGGCTTTAGTGACTACAGGCGTATTAGCCAGAGCTTGACTTTACAGGAATCGACAACACATGTCAGAAATGCTCAGCAATATATCAGTGTGGTTAATGATGGCACCTTAGATAAATTTTTTGCAGCATCACTAATTAAAAGGAAAGAAGAAGTATTGAAGCAGGGAAGTATTGTAATGAGGATTATAGACATCATAAAGATGTTAGGCAAGCAAGCACTTCCTTTTCGAGGTCACAGAAATGAATCGGCCTACTCTCTAGATAATGAGGTTCTGAATCATGGCAATTTTTTAGCTACAGTGCAGTTGATGGCAAAATATGACCCCATTATGGCAGCTCACGTTTCTGCAGTGCAAAACAAGTCTAAACAAAGAATCAAACGATTAGAGCAACAAGGAAAGGCTCAAAGTAAAGGCCGTGGTGGACTTGTTACATACCTGAGTAAAACAACTATAAACATGTTAACCAAAATTATGAAGAATATGATACAAGAAAGAATTAGTCATGAAGTTTCTCAAGCAAAATATTATTCTATTCAGGTTGATTCAACACAAGATAATTCATCCATCGATCAGTTTAGCATTATTATTCGGTATGTGTTTAAAGGTATTATCTGTGAGCGACTACTTTCAGTTGTGCCAAGTAATGATGGTAGAGGACAGGGGGACTTTTTGATCTATTGATTGAAACATTACAGCATCTTAAAATTGACCCCCAAAAATGTTTATCTGATAGCACAGATGGCGCTGCAAGCTACCATGGCCAGTATAATGGTTTACAAAGTAAAATTGCTGATGTGGCTAATCAACATGTTCATATATGGTGCTATGCCCATGTATTGAATTTGGTGATAACTGAAACAACAAAATGTTATGTGCCTGCAGTTTCTTTTTTCAATTTGCTCCAGAATATAGCAACCTTTGTGAAAGCATCATACAAGAGAATGGCTGTATGGATAGAAGGTGTTGGAAAACATCTAGGACAAGAAAAAATGAAACGATTAAAGCTAATCGGTGAGACCAGATGGTCAGGAAAATCCAATGCAGTAACAACTATATTTTAACGTTTTGATGATGCCGCTGCCAGTACTTTCATAAATCTATTGACATGCTTATCAATGATACAAGATTCAGAAAAGTTTGATGCAAAAACAAATCATGAAGCAAATGTTTTACTTCAAAGTCTTCTAAAGTTTGAAACCATATTGACAGCATTTACATACTTGTATATATTTGAAACTACAACCCCGTTATCAGGTTATCTACAGACAAGTGGTTTAGATATGTTTACTGCATGGAGTTTGGTAGATTCAGCTACAACAAAGTTGAAGGAACAGACAAGAACATTTGATAACGTTCACAGCAGGGCTTTGGAATTTGTAAATAAATGTAATGACAGGATTTCACAGATGAATATGGATGAAAATCAAACATTGGAAATTGATGCGTTGGAAACAGCATTGTCAGTTAAGAGGCAGAGGAAGAAGAAAAGAATGGCAGATGAGCTTATTGATGATGAAAGAAATTCCTCAGATTCTCTAGCTGATTTTCGAGTAAATGTGTTTAACCTAATAATGGATCACATTGTCCAGTCACTAGAATCACGCTTTGTGCAACACAAAGAGTTGTATAAAGATTTGTCCTGCTTGAACCCAGCAAAGTTTAAAACTATTGCAGAGAAGGGCCTTGAAGATGAAGCATTGGAAGGTATTATTAAGCTGTTTCCACAAATCAGCAAAGATCAAGTAATATTGGAATTGTTTTCTTTTGCTTCAAACTTTGATGTATTAAAGCTATTGCTTAATGATGGTGAGAATATGGATTCCAGTTGCAACAATTGTAAAATATGCAGCACTTGCCCATCGTGTGTACTAAAATTCTGGCATCCAACAGACTTCATGACAAGGCATATGATAACCTTTATGAACTTTATAAAGTCATCTGCACACTATCAGTTACTCAAGTCCAATGTGAGAGGACATTTTCAAAGCTAAAGATCATAAAGACAAGGTTAAGAAATTCGCTGTCTGAGGAGAATTTGGAATCATACATGTTGCTATCCATTGAAAAGGAATTGTTAGATGAATTGGGTGCAGAAGCAATTATTGGCAGATTCGCACAATCATCCAGCGAACACAAACAATTGCTCTTAATATAGTGGACTGCATGCAATGCTCTATTGTGCTTTTGAACTATCTGTTAATGTGTAAATTGTGCAGTAAACTATTTAAAAATATCAACCAATTACTTAAAATAAAAAAAAAATAAAAAGTTCAATTATAACATACATTTGGTATCTACTGCCAGTAATATGTACAGTACATGTACACTGTAATTACTAAGAAATACACAATTTTTCCACAAAAATTTTAATTGTACCCTTTTTTCCATATGTATTTTTTGAAAATGTTATTTATTCGTTATGAAAATTAAATGATAGCATTGTAGTTGTGGGTGGGCCCCCTTTGTCTCCTGGCAACCAATATTTTTAGACCCAGTCCACCACTGCATAAGGGTGGGCGGGTTTGAGGGTCCTGGGGTGGAAGCTCTTGTTAAGTAAAGGGTTAAGAGACATTCCAATTAGTTGTCTCATTTATGTTAAGTATCCAATAATTGACACTGATATGTAAAGAGGTTTCAGGTGACCTTTGTGTCAGGTGATGTGATGATAGAGTTTTGTGCAGTGTCTGTTAAAGTAAAATAAAGTTGTTTGTGAAAAGGAGCAGAACCTTTGACTCTTTATACAACAGCAGCTAAACGTCTAACAGCCCTAATGGATTGTCGGTCTGTCTCCTTCTCCAATTCCTTACAGATACCAAAATAAATGTTGCAGTTGTTCCCACAGAGGACGCACTGGTGATACTGGTGGCAACCAAGGCAGCTAGACCGGAGAAGGTTGCAGCAACGTCGCGCAGGCTTGTGGCGGCACCTCTTGTGCACAGGATTGATACACATCCTGAAGACCCGGCCACTCATCAGATTGAGGAGGAACCCAGAGGGGGATGTCAGTGTTGGCCCAAAGTGTACAGGTGTCGTTGATCTTTCGAGGAAATGACGGACAGCATGTGCTGCAGAAGATTCCGTCTCAACAGGGAGAGAGTATATCACCTGTGCCACATTCGCGAGGACATGGCACCCCGGAAAGGAAGAGGACACCTGCTCCGATTAGGCATGAAGGTCACCAAAGCCCCTGAGCATCTATGCCACTAGTTCTTTCTAGGGATTGAGAGGGTACTTGTATGGCATATCACAGACCACAAGTGCATCCATGAGGTCACAGATGCCCTGTATAACCGGGCAGCTGACTATATCAACTTTGAGCTGGGCCAAGTCCACCAAGATGCCCAAGATGTTACTGCCTCCACCTGATGTGCTGACCAGATTGTGCCCCAGACGCCTATCTACTAATGTTGCCAGCCGAGGTGTATATCTCTGCACTAGTGGAAGGTGGAGGTGATAGCTGTGATGGCTTGACGGTGGTCTCCCTCAGAGTCCTCCACTGAGGTGGTCTCTTGGGTGGCAGGGGGTCAATGACTCTGGATGACCCAGCCCCATCAGAAACAGATCCTGAGAGAGAATGGACATGTTACGAGCAGATCTGTGCGCTGCGTTGACTGGGAGTGAGTGGTGAGGGTGCATTTAAAAACAGCTACCCCTTGTTAGTGATGAGAGGGAAGGATCATTTTCTCTGACATGAACAACTGATTGAGACAAGTGGTCTGGGTGAAGGGGCAGTGGATCCTCACCTCTGCGGCGCAGGCCAGCCTCGCTGTTGGTGACTGCTCTCTCTTCGGTCAACACCGCAATCTCTAGTGCCCATGCCTCATAGGGAGTGAGTACTCGGATCTCAGATATTCTGCCACCTGTCTTGGCCGTTTCACGCTTACTGTGGGCTATCTTCCTATGTGAAGACAAGGAGAGCGCTTTGTGGGCTGCGTGCTTGATGGATCAGGGGGTTTATGGCAGGCGGTATGTGTGGGCATCGCAACTGGACATCAAGGGATTATACTGGTTGGTGCCAGGAGGTGCTGAGGAACAAGCAATTAAGTTTGGATGTCGGGAGGGTGCAAAGTGTCAGACAGTGATTTGTGGCAGCGGGGTGGTCTTAGGAATTTGAGGGGTGGCAGGAGAAACTGATGCCAGGAGACAGGTGGCAGCTTACCCTTGCAGCTCGGTGGAGGTCGTTAGTCTTCTTCCTATATTGGACAACAGTCCTCCTAGTCATGCAGCCCGCACTGACAGCCGCTGCCACTCCTCCAAGGCGCTATTGGTTACCCTGCTGTTGGTCCTCTGTCCCTACCGGCGGAACAGGATTTCCCATCTTGTCTCCACAGTGTCCAGAATTCTGGTCAGGTCTTCATTGCCATAGTGAGGATCAGATCTGAGCGCTGCCATGCTTGTGTGTTGATGGGAGTGAGTGGTGAGGAAGTGTTTAAAAGCAGCTCCCCCTTGTTAGCAACCAGCTGCTGAGGTGCGAGCCTGTAGAATCAGATGGCGAGACAACCAGTGTTCAATTGCAAGAAGTTTGTGGGCGCTCATTTCCGGCACTAAGTGCCATTAAGTACAGGCCACGATCTCACCAATGCAACAGTCGGGAAACACCCTGGCAATCGCACTCAAAATGACACTTCAAAATGTTTCCATTAAATTACACCCATGATGTTAAGATCAGGAAAGGTGATTCTTCTTTGCCCCTTCCTCACTGAGCATTAGGCTGACACATACACCGAAAATAAACATGGCCTGTGAAATCCTTCATCTGTTCCTTTTTTTGATCTGGGCTTGTAGTCAGCCTGATGTATGTGACACAAGCCACCTCCTGGTGGGGTCTTGTATCGTAAATCACGGATTGGCCAGGACCACTGCCGGCTGCAGCATTCAATTGAGCAATGTACCCACGACCCTAGTGCCAGCAGTGGCTGGTGTTGATAATGCAAGATGAAACTGACGTTTTGGCAAGGCGCCCTCAAATTCCTCCTAAGTTAATTTTAAACACCCGTGGACTGATAGGCATGAACCAGCAATCAGAGTGGGAGGGCGAGTCAGTAGAAATTGCAGCAGCAGCATCTTTATTCCAGGGGTGGCCAATGCCACTCCACCCTGGTCAATGGAATGGCTGTTAAGGAGGAACCCCCCTCCTCCGCCCTAAGGAACCCATTGGGAGCCTGTGAAGGGTTACCTCACAATCTCTCCAAGCATTGGTTGGCAGCCCCAACACAGGAAAAATGTCTGGAAATTTCTGGAAGTAGCCATTAATTGGCAATCAATTGCTTCAATAGGCTGCCACCAAAGAGTTCACCACATGGATGATAAAAATTACATTTCAAAAATAATTATTTGGCTACAATGGACTTTCAACAAATGAAAAGTATGAGGATTTGAAAAACACAATGGCCGTGATGTTCTGCTCCCGCTGGTATCGGAGATGATGTTTTGTGGCGAGAGCAGAAAATATAACGAGCAGGCCAAAGTCATGTTTCACACATTGATGTAAAAAGCAAGAAGCGATCATCCCTGCCCCCCACATCAGTGGAAGACCATATTTCCTGTCATTCAACGTCAGGAACCTCATTGTAATATATTTGCATATCATTTGGGCCCATAAAATGGAATCATACACCCACCTCAAATAATACGGCCCAGGCGGTGTGATGTTAGAATGGCGCGATGCACAACTGGTCTCAGAAGGCACGTAGCCAGCGAGTATAATTCCCAGAGAAACTCGGAGGTGAGTGCAGTGCGGTTCCATGCTCAGGGAGAAGGTGGTGCCGGGGCTTCCAGGGTGATGCCAGGGGTTCCTGTGGGGCACCAGGGTCATGTCAGGTTGATTCAAGGGTGATGTAGGAGGGGTGTCAGGATGATGCTGGGGGAATGCCAAAGCGTGCACCTGGGTGTAGAATGTTTCCTGGTGAGCTTGCTGTGCGACACGGCAGGAAAATCAGAGACCACCCACCCAGCGCTACATCGTGAAACCCCAGTCTGCCTCTTTTTGGCACTACGTCCCATTCCATGTGGCAAAAAAGCCATCACTGCCATCGGCAGGCTCCACGCTGCTTTTCTCACCTAACATCGGACTTTGCTGACAACGGAGAATATCTCACCCTGTATAAGTTTCCTTTATTTTTTATAATCAAATTATTTTTCTTAGAATGCAAAAAGTAATGATATTGTTTCATATCAGTAACTCAGCTTTTAAGAATAAACATGAAGCATGAGGAGAGCTCATTTGTTCCATTTAGATCCTAACTCTCACAGCTGAGAAATCATTTTTATTTATACTCTCTTCATACAAATGCTGCTACTAATTTATATGGATTATTCTAAACATTTACAAGCTCTGAGCAAGAAAAAAATACATGTTTAAAATTGACTTTTCAATAAGTTATATTAATGCTCTGGTCCTGATGTATGCTGAAGTGACTCACTGGATTTGTGTATTCTATACCATTAATATTTCATATACTTCAATGAAGCCTTTTTGACCTGCATAACAGGTGAGTTTAACAATTTTTTCATGAAGCCCATCTTCTCTACACTTGACATCATTCTTCCTGTTCTTCTTTGCATCTTCTCTCATTTATGCATTTCCTTTTTCTAACATGGCCAAAAGTGAACACAGTACTAATTTGGTCCAAAGGTCCAAAAGTGTGAGGTCATGCACTTTGATTGTAAGAATAGAGGCACAGATTATTTTCCAAATAGGAAAAGGCTTAGGAAATCAGAAACATATAGGAATTTAGGAGTCCCAATTCGGGATTCTCTTAAAGTTAACGTGCAGGTTCTGTCGGCAGTTAGGAAGGCAATTGCAATGTTGGCATTAATGACGAGAGGACTAGAACGCAAGAGCACGGATGTACATCTGAGGCTGTATAAGGCTCTGCTCAGACCCCATTTGGAATATTATGAACAGTTTTGGGCCCTGCATCTAAGGAAAGATGTTCTGGCCTTGAAAAGGGTCTAGAGAAGGTTCACAAGAATGATCCCTGGAATTAAGAGCTTGTCATATGAGGAGCAGTTAAGGACTCTGGGTCTGTACTCATTAGGGTTTAGAAGGATGAAGGGAGTATCTTATTGAAACTTACAGGATACTGAGAGGCCTAGATAGAGTGGACGTGGAGAGGAAGTTTCTACTAGTAGGAAAAGCTAGCCTCAGATTGAAGGGACGATCATTTAAAACTGAGATGAGGAGGAAATTCTTCAGCCAGAGGGTGGTAAATTTGTGGAACTCTTTGCCGCAGAAAGCTGTGGAGGCCAAATCACTGAGTGTCTTTAAGACAGAGATGGATAAGTTCTTGATTAATAAGGGGATCAGGGGTTATGGGGAGAAGGCAGGAGAATAGGGATGAAAAAATATCAGCCATGATTGAATGGTGGAGCAGACTCAATGGGTCAATTGGCCTAATTCTGTTCCTATGTCTTATGGCCTGAATATGACTGGTGAATTGTAATAACTTCAGTAGGTTTATATTCTGCTGTTCAAACTGTGTTCCTACATTTTATTTGTCTTGTTAATTACAGCATCACAATGCCTAGAAATTGAAAGATTATGAGTCTGCTGTTCCTTGCATCACAACCTCCGTTAATTCAATTATCTCCATTGGATATTTGTACACTTTTCACTGAATATGGAACCCAGTGCTTTATATTTAACTGTATGAAAATTAATTTGCCATTGTTTAATAAATGATCTAAATTGCCTTTGCAACGTAACTGCATTATCTGAGCTTATTCCTCTCCCTGTTTCACTGTTATCTCTAAGCTTTTCCTGGAGATTCTAAAGTGTTTATGCACATATTTTTCTTGTACTTCTTTGATATTAAATCTGAGTAAAATACCAAGGGCAGCTGTGAACAAGTGAAAGTGATGACATAATAATTTGTCAAAAGAGGATTTAAAATGCTCAAGCCGATTCTGCACTCTTGTGCACCCATCAAGAAAATTGCACTTCCAGGGAATGTGGGTCACAGCGCGGGCTACACTATCATGGTCTGAAACTCTGCCTCATGCTCCCAGTGAATGTCCGGCTGTCGTGCTCCACCTAGGTACCAATGACATAGGTAGGACAAAGAAAGAGTTCCTCCTGAGGGAGTATGAGCAGTAAAAGCAGAACCACAAAGATAATGGGCGGAATTCTCCACTCCCCACATGGCGTGGGAGAATCGTGGGAGGGCCTCCCGACATTTTTTACGCCCCCTGGTGCCTCCAGCGATTCTCCCCGCCCCCCGCTTGGAAAAATCGCCGCTCCCTGTTTTTCACGGCGAACGGCGATTCTCCGAGCCCGATGGGCCGAGCGGCCAGCCCTTCACGCCCGTTTCACCACGGCAGCAAACACACCTAGTCGCTGCTTCGTGAAACGGGCGCCAGATACCCGTTTGGGGCATCTAGGGGCCCGATTGGCACGGGAGCACCACGACTGTGCTCGGGAGGGGACAGGCCCACGATCGGTGCCCACCAATCGTCGGGCCAGTGTCCAAAACGGACGCACTCTTTCCCCTCCGCCGCCCGGCAAGATCAAGCCGCCACGTCCTGCCGGGCGGCTGAGGCGAAAGACGGCCACCGCACATGCGCGGTTCGCGCCGTTTGCACAATGAAGTCATCCGCGCATGCGCGGGTTGGAACCGGCAACCCGCGCATGCGCGGATGACCTCACAAATGCGCCATTTTGCGCATCATTTCCGGCGCGACAAGGTCGCAGCCAGGAAAGACGGTTGCCCGCTCCTAGCCCCCCGGGTGGGTGTGAATTAGGTGCAGGGAGCGGGGCCCCGAGACCGTCGTGAACCTCGGCCGATTTCACGACGGCCATCCCGATTTTTATCGGGAGCGGAGAATACCGCCCAATAATCTCTGGATTACTATCTGAGCCACACACACAGTGTAAATACAACCAGAAAGTTGAGGGTGTGGCTGAAAGATTGGTATGAGTAAAAAGAGTTTTGAGACATCTTGCATCTTAAAAGAAGTGGCTACACAGACAGTGGATCCGTAGGTTGTAATCTTCCAAAATTCTAGATAGATCCAAGTGAATTGAAAATCGACAAATGTAACACCTTTATTCAAAAAAGGGTGGAGACAGAAAGCAGGAAACTAGAGGACAGTTAGCCTAACATCTGTGATGTTGTAAAATACTAAACTCCATTTATTCAGGAGGAAGTAGCAGGACATTTCTCAAATCAAAATACAATTAGGCAGAGTCAACCTGGTCTTGTGAAATGGAAATTATGTTTGACACAGTTACTCAAGTTATTTGAGGAAGTAACAAACAGGTTGGGTAATGGGAGTGCTGGATCCTCAACTATTTGTGGTCTACATTAATGACTTGGACGAAGGGACTGAGTGTATCAAGCCAAATTTGCCAATTATGCAAAGATAAGTAGGGAAACAAGTTTTGAGAAGGGTGAAGAGTTTGAAAAGGGATATAGATATCATACATCATGGCAAATAAGTCAACCATATTGCAAGACCAGCCCGAAAAATCATGTTTTCTCCTTGTTGTATTAGTGGATCCCACATTTCAACCATGATATGCAATATTTGTATTAACAGTCAGCTTCAATTTTTCACCCCACAAATGCATGTTTTTATGCACCTTATAACCTGGCACAAGGAATCAAGCAGGTGATACGGGCTGTGTTGAGAAGATGCGCTACAGTTTATTCACGCCCACTCTTTGAGTCAGATGGCACTGACATTTCAAAATGGTGACCAACCACACCCACGCTGATGGTTCACTTTTATGCTCTGTGTTTGGAGAGATTTTTAGAGACTTCAATGGTCAGCTTACACAACAACATCCATAGTAAGTTAAGTGCTGATGCATGCGGCTACTTTGACCAGGAGATTTGCTGCCACGTTATGCCACACTTGTCTGTCTTGCGCCATCATCACACACTCACTGTAGATCATCTGCAACCACTCTGTGACGGCCATCATCCAACCGCTCCAAGAACGACCACTCTTTCTGCTGTCCTCCACTTTGCCCTCCAGCAGAGATCTCTGTATCTTATCAGCTGTAATCAAACAGCCAAAATATTGGCATTTTCTTTTCTGGGTGGCATCTTTTAAGAATTCTTTTTGCTCTTGTAGTTTGAAACACCTCTTGTCCTCTGGTTTGTATGTGGAATTTTTACCGTGTGTCTTAGCATCCACATTTCAAGGGCCTCTATTTTCTTTCACGTATTTATTAATCATCCAGGTTTTTGAAGCAGAAAGAAAAGTCCATAGAATGCAGCATCTTTATGAGTTTTTCTCTTGTTAAACACTTGAGCATTCTTGGCACTGGCACAACCTTCAACTTCACAAAATTACTTTTGGCTATCTCTATCCTTCTAATTTTGGCATTACATCTACCAACTGCTATTATTATTTGTTCCAAATAGACAAATCATTGGAGTGTGACATCATCCACTTCAATCTTCATTTTATTTTCTCCTGATGTATTCCGCATTCCTTCTAATCACCATAGTTTGTAATCTTTTGGTGTTCATGTTCATTCCTTATCCTAAACTTCTAGATTTTATTTGTGTGGTGAATCACAGTAGCGTAATTCACACTGTATTACACATGTTGTACTATGTCTCTGTAAGCTCGGCACACGAGCAGTTGCGCTGCTCTGCCACTAGGGGGAGATGCACTGGGAGTGTACGGGAGTTTGTACTGGGCTCCACCCTTGGCTCCACCCACGGCTCCTCCCCCTAACCGGAAGTATAAAGGTTGATGCTGAGAGCCTGCCTGCCAGTTCATCTGGAGTTCATCTTGTCACAGGCAGGCTCTGTTGTAAGACGATTAAAACCACTGTTCACTTCTAACCACATGTCGCGTGAATTGATGGTCTCATCAATTTGATCTACAATACTTTGTAGATATTTGTCAAAGATTAGTCTCCCTGTCCCTCCCACACTCACTCACTCTCACACATGAAAGTGAAATGAAAATCACCATAGTCCCACTGAAACATAGGCGGCTCTCCCCTTTGAGAGAGAGCTGACCAGTGATGATTGAACCTCACTCTCTTCCTCTCTCTCACACACACATACTCACTCCTCCTTCTCCTTCACTCACAAACTCTTCCACACACATTCTCCCTCTCACATCCACACGAACTCACTCTCACACACACGTCCCTCACACACATATACCTACTCACTCTCTCTCACACACACACTCAAGTCTCTCCCTCTTTCTCTCACACCTACCTACCCACTCACACTCTTGGTCTCTCTCAATACTCACTTACTCACTCCCCCTCTCCCACACACTCACTCTCTCTCCCTCTCTCACACACACTCACTCTCTCCCTCTCCCACACACACCCACTCACTCTCTCCTTCTTACACTTTCCTACACGTCCACTCCCTTTCTTTCACAAACTCACTCTCTTTCCCACACACCCACTCACTCCCACACACAACTCACACTCTCCTCTCACTCTCCCACACCCACTCACTCTCTACCTCCTTCTCACACACTCACTTAACTCCCTCTCTCTCACACCCTCTCTCCCTCATTCATGCCCACCCCAGTAATGAGTATCTTCACCCACTCTACCCCTCCCACCCACCCCTACTGAGGCCCATGGCCTCTATCTTCTTATCCCCATCTTAGCAGCCTCTCTCCCCCCCCTCCCCATCCCAGCAGCATCTCTTCTTCCACCTTCCCATCACAGCGGCCTCTCTCTCTCCCAGGGCCCCATACCCTCTTTTTGTCTGCAGCTCCTGCTGCACCTTCTCTCCCAGGCCCAGCTGGACCTTCTCTCCACGGCCCTGCTACAGCTCTCTCCCTGGGCCCGGTTACACCTCCTCTCCCAGGCCCTGCTGCACCTTCTCTCCCAGGCCCAGCTGCACCTTCTCTCCACGGCCTATCTGCACCTTCTCTCCATGGCCCAGCTGCACCTTCTTTCCCCAGGCCCTGCTGCACCTTCTCTCCCAGGCCCTGCTGCAACTTCTCTCCCAGGCCCAGCTGCACCTTCTCTCCAAGGTCCAGCTGCACCTTCTCTCCCAGGCCCAGCTGCACCTTCTCTCCCCAGACCCTGCTGCACCTTCTCTCCCCAGGCCCTGCTGCACCTTCTCTCCACGGCCCAGCTGCACCTTCTCTCCACGGCCCAGGTGCACTTTGTCTCCCAGACCCAGCTGCACCTTCTCTCCTCAGGCCCAGCTGCACCTTCTCTCCTCAGGCCCTGCTGCACCTTCTCTCCACGGCCCAGCTGCACCTTCTCTCCACGGCCCAGGTGCACTTTGTCTCCCAGACCCAGCTGCACCTTCTCTCCTCAGGCCCAGCTGCACCTTCTCTCCACGGCCCAGGTGCACTTTGTCTCCCAGACCCAGCTGCACCTTCTCTCCTCAGGCCCAGCTGCACCTTCTCTCCTCAGGCCCAGCTGCACCTTCTCTCCACGGCCCAGGTGCACTTTGTCTCCCAGACCCAGCTGCACCTTCTCTCCTCAGGCCCTGCTGCACCTTCTCTCCTCAGGCCCTGCTGCACCTTCTCTCCCCAGGCCCTGCTGCACCTTCTCTCCACGGCCCAGCTGCACCTTCTCTCCACGGCCCAGGTGCGCTTTGTCTCCCAGACCCAGCTGCACCTTCTCTCCTCAGGCCCTGCTGCACCTTCTCTTCCAGGCCTAGCTGCACCTTCTCTCCCCCGGCAGTGCAGCACTTTCTCTCATCTTCCCCATTCCCCAAAATCATCCCTCTCTTCCTCCACACTGACCTCCATGGGTGATTACTGCTCATCCAATTAGAGACTGTTCCTCTCCCACATTAGCCGGTATAGCTGCTGAGCTATACTGGCCACGGATCGTGGGTTGGTCAAGACTGGGTTAAATGTTCCCTTCTCTTGTTGCTACTCCAGGTCTAAATCCAGTCTACATTGCACCAATTTACAGCTTCAAATATGTTATTATTTCTTTCTATTCTGATTTCCAGGATCAGTTTTATGAGATGGCTCATTAAGCTTATAGATCTAAATTGATTGCACTCCATTGCTTTAGATTTCACAGTAACTTAATCCCTACTGAATGTCTTAAGTCATTTGGAATGTATCCTTTGGTATATGTTTGATCACAAATTTCTGTTATCACTTTTAATTCTGTTTCTCCAAGGGCTTTTAGATTTTCTGTTATTACTTCATCACCTGGAGCTTTTTCTCTACTCAACAATTTTAAAGCATTCTTTCCCTCTGATATCATAATGGTTGGTCGATTTGGATAATGATACAATCCACTTACAAATGCTATTCATCGTTATGCTCCTGCATCCTTTTCAAACAATATTTTACCATCTCTGTCTTTTATGCACCCACGATCTGTTGTTATCCTTTTCTTCTATCTATCAAAGACTTCATCTTCTCGTGGACAACTCTCATTTTATGATATGTTTAAATCTAATACTTCCTCACACATCTCTTTATACTATTTCTCTTCAGTTGTCGACATGCATTCTTCATTTTCTTTTCAATGTCATCATACGCAGATATGTTTATTTTCTTTCACCTTCCTTTCATCATTTCTAGTATTTCACCTGTCATCCACACCTTGTCTCTTTTTCTTTTCGGTAATATTTGTTTTTGCAACGCATTATCTACCCCTTTTCATGTTTCTCCATTTGCTTTTCATTTCTGCTTCTGAGACCTCTGCTCATTGTGTTTCTTCAGGCCTGAGATGTTTATACTTGTTTTTGCTTGAAGAGTAAATACGGATCCCATCCTTCAGCATGTCACGGTCTAAGTGGTTGAACATTTTTTTTCCTTTTTTTGATATTTCCAGTTTTGTCTTAAATTTTGCCACAAGGAGACAATGATCTGAATTTATATTCATGCCAGAATACGTATGAATACTTATACTGTTTCTAAAATGTTGCTTCTATTCAAAATTGTTGATTTATTTGACTTCTTCACACATCACGTGGGCTTTTCCAGAATACAGTCTTCTTTTTGATTGCTTAAAGGTAGTTGCCACCATCAGATAATTTCCTTGACAAAATTGTATCAGTCTGTCTCTTTTATTTCTCAATCTAAGGCTATATCAACAGACATGTGTTCCTAATGTTCCTTCATCAACTTGAGCATTTAAGTCACCCATTACAATTACCACATCAGTTGTTTTAACTTGATGATAAATCATAACACTTCAGGATGTAATGATAAAATGCCACTACTCCCTGCTCATTGTGATCTTGTGTTAGGGTATAACTTTTATGAGAACCAGATGAAAAGGCTTTCCTTTGATCTTTATCATGATCACTCTTTCTGAGATTGGCCAGTAACCTCCAACTGATCTCTTGTATCTTTGTTTATTAAGGATTGATATACTCCATTCCTACGCTTTTTTTAACTTCCTGAGAAGTAAAGCACAGGATTCTTCTTTTCCATCTGACTAATTTCGAACCATCTTACTTCTGCAATCCCTAGTAAGTCAATGCATTGCCTATCCATTACCTGTCTGCAATTATCAAGCTTTCCTGGCTGATACAGAGTCCTTGGGCAGGACTCCGTCGGCGGGATCCTCTGCTTCTCCGGCAACGCACTCATGTCCGCGGATTTTTCGACAGCGTGGGGGTGCCCACAATGGGGAACCCCATTGGCCAGCTGCAGGGACAGAGGACCCGGCTGCCGACGGGAGCACGCCACACCAGAAAACAGGTGCGGCAGAATGGAGAATCCCGCCCCTTATATTCCATGTTCCTATTCTCAAGAAGCAACTGCTTCCCCTGAGTATAATGGCCTCAGAAGCTGATCCCTCTTGTGAGTTTAGGTAAACACAATCATGAATTTGTCGGTTACTTCGTTGGGCAAGGACTTCTCTATCCTTGTCATTACTTACAACAGAATTTGCTGCAAGGGCCCAACCTCATCTGTATTCTCCTATTCTTCAACTATGACATTCCAAGACTAACTATTGGGATAATACTGTATGAGGTCCCAGACTCTTCATGAATTATGTCCTTACTGAGCATTATGACTGTGACATTGGGTGTGTCACACACTTTACTAGACCACCTTCTGACTTATGAACGTGTAGGAATCTCCTGCCTCTTTCGCTATTCCCAGTCTTCATGCACATTAAAGAGGTGATGTCCCGCATGACACCAGTTCAAGCTGACTGGCCCCTCACTTAGTTTTGCAAGACTACCAAGTCAAGATCCCAAGGTATGGCTGCTGGTGTACACAACCTGTTACTTGGAGTCATGTTGAAGAATTGAAGAGTTGTGGGACACCAGTTTCCCTTACCCACACCCCTATCGGCACAGGTGTGCAGCTTGACAGGTGATCAAGGGTATTAGCCCTCACAAATGTCTTCTATATAACCCAAGGTGGGCAGAAATCCGGCAGATGGAGTATAATATGAGAAACGTGAGGTTATCCACTTTGGCAGGAAGCAGAGAAAAGCAGAATATTATTTAAATGAAGAGTCACTGCAGAATGCTGCAGTACAGAACGATTTGGGTGTCCTTGTGTATGAATCACACAAAGTTAATGTGCAGGTACAGCAAATAATTAGGTAGGCAAATGGAATGTTGGCCATACTGCAAGGGGTGGGGGGGGGGGGGGTAAGATTATCAAAGTAGGGAAGTAGTAACAACTGTACCACGCTTTGGTGAGCCCACGGGTTGGATACTCCGGGCCCCCCGTTGCATGTTTCTCAGCCGCGCGCCGTTCACTGGCAACATGGTTCTACACTCCCAGCGCTTGTCAGTGGGATTTCCTATTGAAGCCACCCCACGCCACCGGGAAGCCTGCGGGCGGAGGTGCACTGCCAGCGGGAAAAGCGAATCATAGCAGCCGGTTATCCTGACCCACATCTGCAGCGAAAATCTCCGTCAGCGGGATCTGCCAGCAGCACACCCACAACCGCGGGTTTCCTGACAGCATGGGGGGGCCACAATGGAAAACCCCATTGGCCGGCTGCGGGAACAGAGAAACCCACTGCTGGCAGAAATGCGATGCTCCGGAAAATGCAGCTGCTGGACCAGAGAATCCTGCCCCTGGGGTACTATGCGCAGTTCTGGTCTCCTTATTTAAGCAGGGAGATAACTGAATAGGAAGTAGTTTATAGAAGGTTCACTAGGCTGATTCTTGGGATTAAGGGGTTGTCTTATGAGGAAAGGTTGAGCAGGTTGGTCCTATACTCATTGGAATTGAGAATTAGAGATGATTGGAATTAAGTATATAAGACCCTGAGTGTTGATGTTGAGAGGATGTTTTGCTTCATGGGAAATCTAGAACTGGGGGGGGGGGGACACAGTTAAAAAATAAGTGGCTGGATTCTCCATTTCAGCTGCGAAGTGCTGGCTGAAACGAAGAATTCTCAGGCGTGTACGACACCAAAATCGGCGTCGAACCCTCACTGATTTTGGGACCAGTGAGGGGCTGGCAGCGGTGCTGGGTGAAACCCCCGGCTTCTGTGCCAAAAACGGCCGGACAATGGCCGGGGACGTGGCCGTGCATGCGCATGCCAATGACCTGCAACTGTCGCGCCGTAAAATATGGCAGCGGCCATGCGCTAACCTGACCAGCCAAATGCGACTTCACAGGCCACCCCCCCACCAGTCCCCCTTGAGGAAGACCCCCGGCCAGCGGCACAGATCCCTGTCGAGTGTGGTGGCGCTCGACACAGTCCGCAGCCGCCACACCCGGTTCCCGATGCTCAGACCACACGTCAACTGCGCGGTTGGGAGCTCGGCCCATCGGGGGTGGAACATTTGGGGAGGGCCTTCCAATGACTATCGCCGTTTCAATGGCGCGTGGTGACGCTGTTTTGGAGGGGGCGGAGACTCAAAAACCGGGACTGGCCCGATTTGGGCGTCGGAAGGGATTCCAAGCCTGATCGCCGACTCTGATATCGGTGTCGGGCAAGGGAGAATCCCGCCCCAGGGGTCTCACACTTAAAACGGAGATGAAGAGAATGTTCTTCTCCCAGAGGGTCATTAGTCGCCAGAATTCTCTTCCACAGAGAGCAATGTTCTTGCCACATCTAATCTAAATATATTTTCCCCTGCTGAAACTGACACTCTTCATAAGGTGCATTCAACAGTGGTCCAGAAAGTTCTGCAGCAATAACCTTTTGTGGTAATGGCCTATGATATTTGCAGGTGAATAGAATTAGTCAACTGTTTGAAACTAAACAGTCAGGACACAGTGCTCAGATCGTACAGTGTATAGAAAACAGAATAGCTCTCCCACCGCCCACCATGCCCACACAACATGGCTTCGCTGAGCATCATCGCTCCCTGGAAGATTAATGGAATGTTTCCAGCCCACAACTGAAAAGATTTTTCTACCACCTCCTCAAGACCACAAATGTGGAAAATGGATTATGTCTTCAAAATTGACAAACATTATAATTCAGATGTTCTTAAAATAAACCAGATATATGAAACAAAATAGTATTATTGAAATATTTTAGTTAAACTACACATTATCTAATAATGATAAAACAGTTGCACATCTGTTTTGGTGCATCTCTATTCCGTGTGTAATGTATTAACAATTTTGGTTTCTGCTTTGCTGGCAATCAATATTGCATGTGCACGCATATATTTGTGAAAACGTGCATTATACAGTATACAGTCACTGTACTTTGCATTTAACACAGATATATGGGAGATCTGAAAATGTTTTTGTGGCTTTTATAACGTATGGCAAGTACTGGTTGATTAGACAAATTGCAAAATCTTTGCTACTAAGCAAGTTTCAATGCTGATATAGTAAAAGCAAAATAGGGCGGCACGTGGCGAAGTGGTTATCACTGGGACTGCGGCGCTGAGGACCCGGGTTCGAATTCCGGCCCTGGGTCACTGTCCGTGTGGAGTTTGCACATTCTCCCCATGTCTGCGTGGGTTTCACCCCCACAACCCAAAGATGTGCAGGTTAGGTGGATTGGCCATGCTAAAATTGCCCCTTAATTGGAAAGAAAAATAATTGTTTACTCTAAATTTTAAAAAAAAGGTAAGAACAAAATATTACAGATGTTGGGAACCTGAAATAAAAAGGGTGTTCAAAAAAAATTCAGTGTGTCTGTCAGCATCCGTGGAGACAGAAATAGAGCTAATGGGCGGGATTCTCCAGTCCCTCAGCCCTGTGTTTCTTTGTGGCATGTTGTTCGTTGGCAGTGGGATTCTCTACTCCCGCTGCTTGTCAGTGGGATTTCCCATTGAAGCCAACCCACGGACGGGAGTGCGCTGCTGACGGGCACATGGAATCCCAATGGCTGGATAATTCTGGCCGTGTTTCAAATTCAATTTGGTCTTCATTGGAACTGAGGAGAGATCGAAATATGATGGATTCATGCTGTTGGAAAAGCGACAATGATTCACGTAAAACAAAAGGGATGGTCAGGCATAGGTTAGCGGGCAGGAGAAATTAAATAATAATGATGTCATGAAACAAAAGGGAATGGTAATGGTGTTAGTAAAGAAACAAATCATTGGTCCAGAATGACTGTTAATGGCAGAATAAAGATCCATTCTGTCTGAAAGCAAAAGGATGAAAACAAGGACTGACACTTGGCAAAATAAAATAAAATGGAGGGAAGAGTTCATGGTATGAAGCTGTTGAACTCAATGTTGAATCCAGAAGGCTGTAACATGCTTTAATGGAATGTGAGGTCCTGTTCCTCAAGCTTGTGTTGGGCTTCACTGGAACATTGCAGCAAGCCAAGGACAGAAATGTGTGTGTGAGGTGAATTAAAAAGGTCGGCAAATTAAAGTCATGGTCAGGCTTGTGGGCTAAGCAGAGATGTTACACAGAACAGTCATCGAGTCTGCTTCTGATCTCCTCATTGTACAGGAGACAACATTGTGTGCAGCATGTACAGGAAACTAAATTCTAAGAAGTACAAGGGCTTGCTTATCTGGAAGGAGTGCTCGGGTCCCTGGACAGTGAGGAAATGAGGGTGAGGGTGATCATGGCTCGGCACAACATTGAGGGCCGAAGGGCCTGTTCTGTGCTGTACTGTTCTATGTTCTATGAACCTGGTGTTGGATGTGATAGAGAAGTGGACTAGGGTGTCACAGATGGAATGATCCCTTCAGAATGCTCACAAAATGTTTCCAATAGGCCAGACAATCACAAAGTGATATTGCCACTTACAGTCCCATATTCGAGGACAGGTGGCCTCCTTATTGAGGAATGATTTTGATGATGTCATCATGCTAGAGGCAGCAGAATGGCAGAGGATGACCTATCGAATGCGGAGGCTGTTGGGATGGGTGGTAAGTGAGGACAAAGGGAACCAACCCTATTGTGCTCCCAGGGATGGGATGAAAGCAGAAATATAGGAAATTAATCAAGTACAGTTGTGGACCCTGTCAACCACATTGGGGAATCTTCGGTTGAGGAAAAAGGAGGACAGAAAAGGGCCCATGTGGATAACCCATTGCAACACATTTTATTTGGAGGAAGTGAGACAAGTTCAACAAGAAATTATTGAATGAGAGAACAAGTTCAGCTAGGCGGTGGATGGTCGTCCTGGTGGGGGACGGGAGTGTAGAGAGTTTAGTGCATAATGAAAAGGAGGTGGTTAGGATTGGGAAACCAGAAATTATTGTAATAACATAGGGTATCAGAAGAGGGACAGTGTCAAGTGACTGGACAACGGGAGAAAAAAGGAGTCAAGATACAAAGAAACAAGTTCAGGAACAGGCTGAAACAAAAGGTCTACCGAGAAAATCCTGTTTGCGGATTTTGGGAAGGGGGTAGAAACACGCTGTTCGGAGTTGGGAGATTATGAGGTGGAAAGCTGTGGAGGGAAGATCTGCAGAGGAGATGAGATCAATGACAATCTTGTAAAGAATGGCTTGATGTTCGATGGTGGATCATGGTCCGGAGAGGGGGGTAGGAAGAAGTACCTGAGAGTTGGCACTCAGCCTCTGTAAGGTAGAGGTTGGTACACCAGACAACAAAACCCTTGTCAGCAGGTTTGATAACAATGTGAGGGTTAATTCTGAGAGAATGGAGTGTAACAAGTTCAGAGGGAGAGTGAATAAGGCAAGGAGAGAAAGTAAGACAGCGAATATCATGCCGATAGTTCTTAATGAAAAGAAGATAAGTAAATGGCCAGAGGGAGGGTCCAGGTGCAGTGAAAATATTGTAAGTGGGCGAAAGGGTCCGGTGGTCAGGGGGAAGATTCCTGACCAAAGAGGGGAGCACAGGGGCAAAGGCAACAGAAGAAGAATTGTGCCAAGTCCAAATTCATTTAGGTAGGGACATAACAGGATAAAACAGGAGTCTTTTGCTCAGTACAGATCATTCAGTATCAAAATGAAGGTAAGAGGGAATAGTGAATACAATATTAATTGATCAGTTCTAAAGTATTCTCAAATTTGACGTGTTTTTGCCAAGGTAACTTAAATTTATATAGAGCATTTAACAAAACTTTTTTCGAGCGACTTTTATGACCGTGATGTGTCCCAAATACTTCAATAATAATAATAATCTTTACTGGTGTCACAAGTAGGCTTACATTAAAACTGCAATGAAGTTACTGTGAAGATCCCCTCGTTGCCACACTCTGGCACCTGTTTGGGTACATAGTACATAGAACAGTACAGTACAGCACAGTATAGGCCCTTCAGCCCACTGAGGGAGAATTCAGAATGCCCAATTCACCTAACAAGCACGTCTATCGGGACTTGTGGGACGAAATCGCAGCACCGGGAGGAAACCTACACAGACACGGGGAGAACGTGCAGAGTCCGCACAGACATTGACCCAAGCGGGAATCGAACCTGGAACCCTGACACCGTGAAGCAACAGTGCTAACCACTGGTCTATGGAGTTGCCAATGAAGCTAATTAAAGCCAATGAAGTACTTATGAAGCATAGGGCGCGATCTTCCAAAAATATTTCTAAGTTAATTTGTGGCGGGCTTTTTCAGGGAATATCCTGCCGGCTCTGCTGGCGAGTTCCCCATCGCTATCCAATGGCACTTAGTTACTTTTTGGGCCCTGGGGAGTTTCTCACCAGTTTAGCCCACACTTAGAATTTTTTTTAAGCATTGGGGAGCTGAACTTGGAGGTTGGGCTGCCATTTTGAAAGGGTGCCCAGATCTTTAAGTGAGTTTGTGAGACCCCCTCACCAGTGGGCAACGTCAACCCCACACACATGGTCGCTACTCCACACCCCCCAAGTGAGGACACCCCACTATGGGGTCCCTGCGGGTTCCACCCAAGCTCCCTTACAGCATCCCCTCCTTTCTAGTACCCCCACCAATCACCCCCCCCCCCAACTTCCCGGAGGCCCCTACTTTCCTGTCCTGCACTCCCCCACCCTTCAAACCTCCCTTCCACCCTCATTTCATGTGCATGGTGCATGTGAGAGTACCTTTACAAACTGGGTGTTTATCAAATAGCTGTAGGGGACGTACCTTTAAGAAATAGGTGTTAATCAGATAGCTGCAGTGATGTCAGAGTGTGGGTGGAGCTGGGCTGGCTGTCTTTCACTTTCTTTTTTGAGCAGGCAGCTACAGTGTGTTTTAGTTTCGCTTTCAGAGGTGGATAGCTGCAGGCAAAGCAAGCAGCTGTATATTGATCTCCCTCTACAAGATACAGACTGACTTCAGCTCATTTGAGGATTTCCAAGTAATACCTGTTTCTGTAGAGAATTTAAACCTGCTGTCTTTCTGTAAAAAAGGCCTTTTGGTCTGATGGATGTTGTTAGGAAAGATATGAAGGGTTATTTATAGAATATTGTATCTGTGGGGTTTATTGGTGTTGACAGTTGTTAAGATGTTTACTGTGGGTTTATAAAGTGTTAACTGGATTCATAAATAAACATTGTTTTGTTTTCAAAACTACTTTAGATCTCTGTTGCATCACACCTGTAAAGTTGGCCCTTGTGCGCCCCATAACCACAATCTATTAAAAGTTGTGGGCCAGGTGAACTCCATGATACACTTTGGGGTTCTCTAAACACTGGCCCATATCAATGGCCCCCCTCGCCCCCGGACCCTTGGCAGTAAGTACCCTTGCAATGGGTACCCTTGCAATGCCACCCTGGCACCCAGGCAGTGCTTCTGCCAGCTTGGCAGTGCCATCCAGGCATCTTGGCAGTGCCAGGGTGGCAGTACCAAGCCAGCCGGGCAGTGCAAAGTTGCCCATGTTCTAGGGGGAGGGCCAGGGGGCCACCCAGCACTTACCCTGACCAGACAGGGGTCTGCAAAGGCCCGGAAGAGCCCCTGGTTGCCGTTCCACCTGGTCCACGTTTGTGTAGACCAGCACTGATTAGTGCCTCCCTGGGGAGGCCGAAGAATCGAGGGAGGCTTGTAGATCCCGCGCAGGTAGGTCATAAGTAAGTTCAAGGCCTACTCCTGTGAGCATCAATCGGTCCCACCCATTTGGGGCAGGGTTTCGGTTCCAACGTCTCGTAGAACTCTGGAGAATCTCGCGAGGCGCGGAGGATGTCGGGAGGCTTGCTGGAGGGTTTTCCCGGGATTTTCCAGTCGCGTTGTGCTCTCCCTTGAGCGTAATGCGGCTGGAGAATCGCGCCCATAATGACTGTTGTACTTCAGGAAATACAGCCTCTAATTTGTACACAGCATTTTCATTTTTCATTTCATTTCAGATACCCACAAGCAGCAATATGATTAGATAATCAGTTCCTACGATGTCGATTCAGGGATAAATATTTACCAGAACCCCAGGGATAACTCTCCCTGCTCTTCTTTGAAATTGTGCCAAGAGATCTTTTACGTTCACTTGAGAGAGCAGATGGTACCTTGGCTTAACCTCTCAAATGAAAAATGGCAACTGGAGCCTTGGTTTTTGTGTTGAAGTTCTGAAGTGGAAACTGAAGCCACAACTTTCTGACTTTGAGGCGAGTCTGCTATCAACTGAGCCACAGCTGGCTCTTTTAACACCGACAATACTTCATGAAGCCATTATCAAAACAAATGGGTACCAGGACAAAGAAAGCGATATGAGGAGGGGTGGCCAAAAGCTTGATCAAAAAGGACCATCTTAAAAACATATGAGGATAATGAAGATGTGGAAACGTTTAAAGGGGAATATTCTGGATCAGACACTGAGGCAGCTGGCATATAGCCTGACTGGAAGGGGAATGAATCTCCATGAATCAGAAGAACAGAATGTTCAGGAATTATAACGTTGGAGGATGCTCCAGATATTAGAAAAGACCATAAACAAAGTAACTTTTTAAACTGAGACAATGTAGTTTGTAATGTAATGAGGACAGGGATAGTAAGTGAGGAGGACAGTGAGGGACAGCATATGGGCAGCATGAGTTTTGGATGAGCTGAAGTTTACAGTAGGTTGAGGATGGCAGGATGGTGAGGACAGCTCTGAAGTAATCAAACGTAACGGCTTAAAAGAGCATGAATGAGAGTTTCAGCAGCAGATACCCTGAAGTAAGGATGAAGATGGCGGATATTACTGAGGTGGAAATAGGCAGTCTTTGTGATGGAGAAGACACAGGGTTGGAAATTTAGTTTTGGGGTCAAATAGACAGCTATATTGGAAATAGTCTGTGACAGTGTCGAAGGAGGAGAATGGAACTGCCGCTGAGAATGCAGAGTCCTCCAGTGGCATCCAGGGCACATACCAGAACTATTCAGCTACAATTTATTTCACAGCAGGTGTTATGGGGACAGCTGGGAGAAGGTTTGAAACATTTTCTGCTGGATGAGCCTCCTGATGGGGTCTTTCATCTTACTTTCTCATCTGGCCTTCGATTACACAAGATACTGCCATTAAAAAAGCTTGGGCTGGATTCTCCGTTTCAGGGACTATGTCCCCACGCCGTCGTGTAAACTGTGGCCTTTCACGCCAGAAAAACTGGTGTCAAAAGGCTATATATTCACAGCCCTGCAGGGGGCTAGCAGGGACCCATCGTGAAGCTCACAGCTCAAGCTGCAGATACGGGCCCCCACACGTCCGGGTCAGAGGCTGTGCATGGGCCCAGCGGTGGCCTCCAGCAGCTGCGTCGTGGTCCATGGCGGACTCAGACCGCGGAGCCGGACCGCGCAAATAATGTCCCCGATTGGACGTGTGCCCGACCCGGACCACCCTCTGAAAAATACCCCGGTCCCGTATGAGGCCCGCTCCTGCCCTCCGATCAGCCGGCCTCCGACCATGGCGGCTGCAAGCTGAGTCTGCAGCAGCCATGCGAGTATCCCGAACAGCAGGACCACATTAGACCCACACCGTCGGGACTACGGCCAGTACGAGGGCAGAGGATGGCGGAGCAGGCCTCTAGCAATGGCCGCAGGTGGGTGATACGCAGCGCGGCGTACACCCGGCTTCGCTGCTTTTCAGGGGCCGCAGAAGTGAGGAACCGGTGGCGGTCCCGATTCCATGCGTTGAACTGGATTCTCCGCCCCGGCACGGATGCGATTTCAGCGTTGGGGTGCGGAGAATCCAGCCCCTTGCCTCTATGATCTTGGTCCTCCACTAAAAATCATGCACAACACACCAGGAGAGCCAAAAATTATTGTGCAAGATCAGCTCATGTGGATCCAAGTGTGGCCTGTGTTCAATTTACAGTATTCCTGGCACTGATTTTTTCTAACACAGTTCAGTTTCTTTCTGATTTGAAATATGATAGATCTCCTCAAGACAGCTTAAACATCACAGTTCGCAGGCGTGAAAGGAAATTTCTTGTTTCATGCCTGTTAACAGCCTCCGTTACATGAAGACAAGCAGCATTTTCACGGCTGTCTCCAATTATCCACATTTGTGGACAAACATTAGTGGTACTGAGTGGCTCCTCCCACTCAGTGCCAATTCCTGCTCCTTCACTCAGTGCTGTTTGTGGCTCCTCTCCTCAGTGGCACACCCAATCTTTTCCACCAATTATCATTTCGAGAGGTTGAACCAGAAGTGGTGGGGGGAGGTTGAGAGATTGGAAGAGAGTGTAGGGCTCAAGGACAATGCCAGTGTAAATGAGAGAACGTGGGATGATGCCAGTGTAAACAAGGGAACAAGATGGCTGCCAGTGTAAACAAATGAACAAGGGAGTTCCAGTGTAAACAAGGGAACATGGTGGATACCAATGTAAACACGGGAACAGGCACAGTGCCAGTGAAATTGAAGGAACAGGGGGGTGCCAGTCTAAACGAGGGAACAAGGACAATGCCAGTATAAACAAGGGAACAAGGGTGGTGCCAGTGTAAATGAGGGAACAGGGGGGGCTGCCAGTGTAATCAAGGGAATAAGGACAATGCCAGTGTAAATGAGGGAACTGGAGGTGCCAGTGTAAAGAAGGCAACATGGGAGGTTCCCAGTTTAATCAAGGGGACAAGGTGGTGCCAGAGTAAACAAGACAACATGGGGAGTACCAGTGTAAACGAGGGTACAAGGGGCTGTCAGTGTAAACGAGGGAATAAGGACAGTGTCAGTGTAAACGCGGCAACAAGGACAGTGCCAGTGTAAACGCAGCAACAAGGACAGTGTCAGTGTAAACGCAGCAACAAAGACAGTGTCAGTGTAAACGCAGCAACAAGGACAGTGCCAGTGTAAACGCAGCAACAAGGACAGTGCCAGTGTAAACGCAGCAACAAGGACAGTGCCAGTGTAAACGAGGGAACAAGGACAGTGCCAGTGTAAACGCAGCAACAAGGACAGTGCCAGTGTAAACGCAGCAACAAGGACAGTGCCAGTGTAAACGCAGCAACAAGGACAGTACCAGTGTAAACGTGGCAACAAGGACAGTGCCAGTGTAAACGCAGCAACAAGGACAGTGCCAGTGTAAACGCAGCAACAAGGACAGTGCCAGTGTAAACGCAGCAACAAGGACAGTGCCAGTGTAAATGTGGCAACAAGGACAGTGCCAGTGTAAACGCAGCAACAAGGACAGTGCCAGTGTAAACGCAGCAACAAGGACAGTGCCAGTGTAAACGCAGCAACAAGGACAGTGCCAGTGTAAACGAGGGAACAAGGACAGTGCCAGTGTAAATGTGGCAACAAGGACAGTGCCAGTGTAAACACAGCAACAAGGACAGTGCCAGTGTAAACGAGGGAACAAGGGGGTGTCAGTGTAAACGCGGCAACAAGGACAGTGCCAGTGTAAACGAGGGAACAAGGACAGTGCCAGTGTAAACGCAGCAACAAGGACAGTGCCAGTGTAAATGTGGCAACAAGGACAGTGTCAGTGTAAACGCAGCAACAAGGACAGTGCCAGTGTAAACGCAGCAACAAGGACAGTGCCAGTGTAAACGCAGCAACAAGGACAGTGCCAGTGTAAACGCAGCAACAAGGACAGTGCCAGTGTAAACGCAGCAACAAGGACAGTGCCAGTGTAAACGCAGCAACAAGGACAGTGCCAGTGTAAACGCAGCAACAAGGACAGTGCCAGTGTAAACGCAGCAACAAGGACAGTGCCAGTGTAAACGCAGCAACAAGGACAGTGCCAGTGTAAACGCAGCAACAAGGACAGTGCCAGTGTAAACGCAGCAACAAGGACAGTGTCAGTGTAAACGCAGCAACAAGGACAGTGCCAGTGTAAACGCAGCAACAAGGACAGTGCCAGTGTAAACGCAGCAACAAGGACAGTGCCAGTGTAAACGCAGCAACAAGGACAGTGCCAGTGTAAACGCAGCAACAAGGACAGTGCCAGTGTAAATGTGGCAACAAGGACAGTGTCAGTGTAAATGTGGCAACAAGGACAGTGTCAGTGTAAACGCGGCAACAAGGACAGTGCCAGTGTAAACGCAGCAACAAGGACAGTGCCAGTGTAAACGCGCCAACAAGGACAGTGCCAGTGTAAACGAGGGAACAAGGACAGTGCCAGTGTAAGCGCGCCAACAAGGACAGTGCCAGTGTAAACGCGGCAACAAGGACAGTGCCAGTGTAAACAAGGGAACAAGGACAGTGTCAGTGTAAACGAGGGAACAAGGGGGTGTCAGTGTAAACGAGGGAACAAGGGGGTGTCAGTGTAAACGAGAGAACAAGGGGGTGTCAGTGTAAACGCGCCAACAAGGACAGTACCAGTGTAAATGTGGCAACAAGGACAGTGCCAGTGTAAACGCGCCAACAAGGACAGTACCAGTGTAAACGAGGGAACAAGGACAGTGCCAGTGTAAACGAGGGAACAAGGACAGTGCCAGTGTAAACGAGGGAACAAGGGGGTGTCAGTGTAAACGAGGGAACAAGGGGGTGTCAGTGTAAATGTGGCAACAAGGACAGTGCCAGTGTAAACACAGCAACAAGGTCGGTGACAGTGTAAATGAGGGAACAAAGGGGTATCAGTGTAAACAAGGGAACAGACGAGTACCAGTGTAAGTGAGGGAACAAGGTCGGTGAAGTGTAAACAAGGGCTCAAGGACAGTGTCAGTGTAAACGAGGGAACAAGGGGAATGCCAGTGTAAACGAGGGAACAAGGACAGTGTCAGTGTAAACGAGGGAACAAGGGGGTGCCAGTGTAAACGAGGGAACAAGGACAGTGTCAGTGTAAACGAGAGAACAAGGACAGTGCCAGTGTAAACGAGGGAACAAGGGGAATGCCAGTGTAAACGAGGGAACAAGGAGAGTGTCAGTGTAAACGAGGGAACAAGGGGGGTGCCAGTGTAAACGAGGGAACAAGGACAGTGTCAGTGTAAACGAGGGAACAAGGGGGTGCCAGTGTAAACGAGGGAACAAGGACAGTGTCAGTGTAAACGAGGGAACAAGGGGGTGTCAGTGTAAACGAGGGAACAAGGACAGTGTCAGTGTAAACGAGGGAACAAGGGGGTGTCAGTATAAACGAGGGAACAAGGGGTGTCAGTATAAACGAGAGAACAAAGGGGTGTCAGTGTAAACGAGGGAACAAGGGGGTGTCAATGTAAACGAGGGAACAAAGGGGTGTCAGTGTAAACGAGAGAACAAGGGGGTGTCAGTGTAAACGAGAGAACAAAGGGGTGTCAGTGTAAACGAGGGAACAAGGGGGTGTCAGTGTAAACGGGAGAACAAGGACAGTGCCAGTGTAAACGAGAGAACAAGGACAGTGTCAGTGTAAACGAGGGAACAAGGGGGTGTCAGTGTAAACGAGGGAACAAGGACAGTGTCAGTGTAAACGAGAGAACAAGGGGGTGTCAGTGTAAACGAGAGAACAAGGGGGTGTCAGTGTAAACGAGAGAACAAGGGGGTGTCAGTGTAAACGGGAGAACAAGGACAGTGCCAGTTAAACGAGGGAACAAGGGGGTGTCAGTGTAAACGAGGGAACAAGGGGGTGTCAGTGTAAACGAGAGAACAAGGGGGTGTCAGTGTAAACGGGAGAACAAGGACAGTGCCAGTTAAACGAGGGAACAAGGGGGTGTCAGTGTAAACAAGAGAACAAGGACAGTGCCAGTGTAAACGAGGGAACAAAGGGGTGTCAGTGTAAACGAGGGAACAAGGACAGTGTCAGTGTAAACGAGGGAACAAGGACAGTGTCAGTGTAAACGAGAGAACAAGGACAGTGCCAGTGTAAACGAGGGAACAAGGACAGTGTCAGTGTAAACGAGGGAACAAGGACAGTGTCAGTGTAAACGAGAGAACAAGGACAGTGCCAGTCTAAACGAGGGAACAAAGGGGTGTCAGTGTAAACGAGGGAACAAGGACAGTGTCAGTCTAAACGAGGGGAACAAGGGGGTGTCAGTGTAAACGAGGGAACAAGGACAGTGCCAGTGTAAACGAGGGAACAAGGACAGTGCCAGTCTAAACGAGGGAACAAAGGGGTGTCAGTGTAAACGAGGGAACAAGGACAGTGTCAGTTAAACGAGGGAACAAGGAGGTGTCAGTGTAAACGAGGGAACAAGGGGGTGTCAGTGTAAACGAGGGAACAAGGACAGTGCCAGTCTAAACCAGGGAACAAGGGGGTGTCAGTGTAAACGAGGGAACAAGGACAGTGTCAGTGTAAACGAGAGAACAAGGGGTGTCAGTGTAAACGAGGGAACAAGGACAGTGTCAGTGTAAACGAGGGAACAAGGAGAGTGTCAGTGTAAACGAGAGAACAAGGGGGTGCCAGTGTAAACGAGGGAACAAGGGGGTGTCAGTGTAAACGAGAGAACAAGGACAGTGCCAGTGTAAACGAGGGAACAAGGGGGTGTCAGTGTAAACGAGGGAACAAGGACAGTGTCAGTGTAAACGAGAGAACAAGGGGGTGTCAGTGTAAACGAGGGAACAAGGACAGTGTCAGTGTAAACGAGGGAACAAGGGGGTGTCAGTGTAAACGAGGGAACAAGGACAGTGTCAGTGTAAACGAGGGAACAAGGACAGTGTCAGTGTAAACGAGGGAACAAGGGGGTGTCAGTGTAAACGAGAGAACAAGGGGGTGTCAGTGTAAACGAGGGATCAAGGACAGTGTCAGTGTAAACGAGAGAACAAGGGGGTGTCAGTGTAAATGAGGGTACAAGGGGGTGTCAGTGTAAACGAGGGAACAAGGACAGTGTCAGTGTAAACGAGAGAACAAGGAGGTGTCAGTGTAAACGAGGGAACAAGGGGGTGTCAGTGTAAACAAGGTAACAAGGAAGGTATCAATGTAAACGAGGGAATAAGGACAGTACCAGTGTAAATGAGGGTACAAGGGGGTGTCAGTGTAAACGAGGGAACAAGGACAGTACCAGTGTAAATGAGGGTACAAGGGGGTGTCAGTGTAAATGAGGGAATAAGGACAGTGTCAGTGATAACAAGGGAACAAAGGGGTACCAGTGTAAATGAGGGAACAAGGACAGTGCCAGTGTAAACAAGGTAACAAGGAAGGTTTCAATGTAAACGAGGGAATAAGGTCAGCGCCAGTGTAAGTGAGGGAACAAGGACAGTGCCAGTGTAAACAAGGTAACAAGGAAGGCGTCAATGTAAACGAGGGAATAAGGACAGCGCCAGTGTAAGTGAGGGAACAAGGACAGTACCAGTGTATAAGAGGGAACATAGGGGTATCAGTGTAAACAAGGGAACAGGCGAGTACCAGTGTAAATGAGGGAACAAGGTCGGTGAAGTGTAAACAAGGGCTCAAGGACAGTGTCAGTGTAAATCAGGGAACAAGGGGAATGCCAGTGTAAACGAGGGAACAAGGTCAGTGCCAGTGTAAATGAGAGAACAAGGGGAATGCCAGCATGAGCTGGAAGGAAGTGTGGGAAAATAAAAATGTCAACATGAACAGAAGAAGAAGGAAGTAAGGGAGAGTCAGGAAATAAAGAAACTTTGTGAGAAGGATGGGAGCTTGAATTGAACAACAAGGGGACAATATTACTGTTTGTATTTGGGGAAACAGTGGAAGACTGCCCGTCTGAAAGTGAAAAGGATGGGAAGTGACGTGCCAGTGTGAAATGCAGAGGAGGAGAAACGTGCCAATTTGAATTAGAGAGTGGGGGACAAAATCAGCATAAAATAAAGGGGGTAAGAAGAACAACATGGCATGAATTGAGCAGAGTTGCAGAAAAGAATGGAGATGAGTTGAGAGAGGAAGAGTTCCAGCATAAACTAGGAGGAGGTGAGATGGTGAAGAATGTCAAATGTGAACTGCAGGCATAGAGGAAGAAAATCTACTACTTTGAATTGGGACTGAAGACTGCCTCTATGTCTTTGTGACAACTGTATACATCATTTTAAAGCAACTGAAACAGATGAATCAACAGTGAGCACACCAGTACATATCCACAATACTCTGGAATGTCTGCATAACAAATAAGAGACAATCTCACCAATTTTGCTATATAGATTCGCTGCACATTTGATAGAATATTGCAGATGTCTGCAGCTTAAATTATGGGATTTGGATCCTGCAATCTGCTAATTCATCACAGGCAGGGATCAATGCTGGGATCCTCTTAGTCTGTGTGATTCAATATATGTATGTCACTTAGGCAAATGACTAGCACATTAGATTTTACTAGATTGCAACATTTTAACTTATGCTGCTTTGCTTCACCACCACTCAGCTCTCCCCCTCGAAGGGGAAAGCAGCCTATGGCCATCTGCGACTGTAGTGACTTTACTTTTGCTTTACTATGGAATTACAGCAAAGAAAGCAGATGCCAGAAATCCAGTCAAGCTAGTTAAGGAAACTAGAGAAATAAAGAGAAGTTTCCAAGATGTCTGGAGTTAATGGAACAGAGTACAACTGGGAATCAGAATAGATTACTATTCCGTAAACTCACAGAGAGTTGAAAAGACATTGGATTGTGAGAGGACAGAAAGATATCTGCAGTAGTGCTACGATTTGTGAGAAATTACTAGAGTTGGAGCGACATTATTTTAAATAATTGTGGAAATCGGTGGCTGGGCCAGGGTGGCAGTGCCAAGGTGCCAGCTAGGCAGTGCCAAGATACTAACATTCCAGGGGGAGGGCCAGGGGGTCACCCTGCACTTACACTGCCCACCCTGCGATTTCCGATGGCCTGGGAGACCCCCTGGGTGCTGTCCCACCTGGTCCACGTTTGTCCAGTGTTGAACGGCGCCCAGCTGCAGCCTCGTTGGGGAGGCCGGAGGGTCCTGCATTGCCAGTGGATACCAGGTAAGTTCGCCTAAGCCGGTTTAAAACGAGCTTCGGCACGCGGGGTTTGGTCATGCTCCTTGTGGACGTGTTTCAGATTCCGGCGCCTCGTGGGACTTTGGAGAAGCGTAAAGAATGTCGGGAAGTCAACGAGAGGGCTCTCCCGCAATTCACCGGCTGCACCGCATTCAAGCAAGAGTGCCACACGGCCGGTGGATCGCGCCCAAAGTGTGGGCTAAAAAGGGGGAGAAATTCCCCCAGGGCCCAAAAAAGTGACTGAGTACAAAAGGGAACAAAGTCTCCGAGCGAGCACGTTTAGCCATGTGTTTTTCAGTACCTGTAGTGCCGAGAAACACATGGCTATTCAACATGACTCGCTCTGACTCAGGGGCCTAAACAGGGAATGCACGGCCATTTTTTAGAATTGGAAGCTCCGCTCGCCAGAACCCCCCATTGTAGTGAGATCAGGATGCCATTTGTAAATGCCGTCCCACTGTCTGAGGCCCCAAAAAGGATCCCAGACCTCCAACCAAAGCAACACAGGAGGGTCCCCATCCCCCCTCTGCAGCACCCAACACCAAGGGCAGGCCACCCCAGCCTGACCAAGCATGTGCAGAAAATACCAGTATCGCACTTTGGCAGTTCCAACCTGGAAGTGCCCCTGCCAGCTGCCAATACCACCTGGGCACCTTGACAGGTGGCATTGCCAGGGTGCCAGGCTGGCACTGCCAGGGTACCCAGATGGCACCAGAGGTGCCAGGGCACCACCTTGCCCAAAGGCCATGCAGCTGGGGCTCTCCAATCTCCATGGAGACCCCCACGAGTGCCGTTCCGTCTGGTCCCCTTTTGTGGGGACCAGTACTAAACGACACTCACCCGAGATCCACGAGGCAAAGGGCCTGAATCCCGAAGCCTCAGGTACCTCAGGAAACTGCCTATTAGAGTAAGGCCTACTGCCTTACTATGATATGCAGATTTGCTAAAAAGTGATCCCGCCCATTGTTGGCAGGATTTCCCTTGCAACATCTCGCGAGGCATTGGGAGCCGTGTAGGTCCTGGGAGTGGGGTCTCCCGACTTTCACAGGCGCAACATGGTCGGAGGATCGCGCTCTAAGTGTCATTGAATAGCGACGGGGAACTCCCTGAAAAATCTGCCACAAAAGAACTTAGAAATTGTTTGGAGAATTGCGACCAATGTGTCTCATGGTACAGGAGTCATCTTGGGAGTGGGGGGGGGACAGTTCTGAGGAGAAATCAGCAGATAATCACTTGAGGTTCAGAGTGGAGAGTGTATTTGACCAGAGCCATCTTGTGTGTATTACGGGACGTTGTGTTACTGAGATTGTTGCAGCTTAAGATATGCTTTGCCATCCGTGTTAACCTTAAATTCTGTGTGTAGTTGTGAAGCTAAGGGGTGGGTGGGTTGGAGGTAAAAAGTATTGTATCACCATCCAATTTTTCCATGTTTAATCATTTGTTTTCTTGTTAAAGCTAATTAGCAGTCCTGTGACGCTGCTCCTCCATGTTTATAAGAAAGGTTACAAGTTACGGTCTTTTGAGCCAGGGTTCCATTCTGAGATCTTCTTGCTCAATTAGAACATCAACTGGGATTGTACCGAGTGCAGGAAGGTGAGGCTGAGGTACAAGATCAGTCAAATGACCGACTCCTGCTCTTGTTTCTTTCAGCTCATATGGAAGTTCCCGTACCAGCCTCCCCGGACAGGCGCCGGAATGTGGCGACTAGGGGCTTTTCACAGTAACTTCATTGAAGCCTACTCGTGACAATAAGCAATTTTCATTTTCAACTACAAAACAGAGCCTTCAATTGTTCATTTTCATATCAATGGAATAAAAACTGTTGAAGTTGCAAAAAGCAGAGCAAAAGCATTCACATTTACTTCTCTGCCTGAGTAAGAATGCTGTGTCGCCACAAAAATATTAAGACATGCTCGGAATAAACAAAAAAGAAGCAATGTTCATTTTTGTAAAATGTGGTAGGTTTTTTGCTGGCACTTCATCTTTTTAAAGCTGCAGTGGTTTGAATGTACAAACTAAACATCTAATTCACAAAGTGGTACATGTGAAAAATAAATGTAATTGTAATGGAGGCTGCTTCTAAATATATGCTGCACCTTCCACCCAACAATAAACTGACTCAGGTATTGTCAACCAGCTGATCCATCATGTTACACATTATTCCCTTTATCTATGGAAATAAAACATTACCTTATTCTGGAGTTGAATTTTTGATTTTGATCAAATAACTGTATTCCAAAAATCCAAGGAAGTACTGTGAAAATTACATTAGGGGAATATTATTTGGGAGAAAACTGTCATTTGTGACAACTTAAAAGTAGTAGTTACTTTGCTTTTAATCTATGACCATCTTCTGGGAATTCGTTACAACAAAAAAGAATTGAGGGTGGATATGGGAAGGGGGTATAGGGTGTGGATGCTGTGAAATGTAATTTAGTCCATATTTCAATAAGACACAAAGTAATTGGCATATGTTCCGCATAACGTCTCAGAACATCTGTAATCTTTATTAAATACTGTAAGCCTAAACATATTTCATGGTCTAAAATACTGCCAACTTTTATGAGTTACACTAGCAGCACTAGTATTTTTAAATTTGAAAGTCATATCTAGCTGCATTTGTGAAGTCCCTCTAAGAGCTGGTGCGATTCAACAGAAAAATTCAAAGTCCAGTTTTGGGTGCCTTTGGCAGGTGGTATCATGACAGCTGCATTGGCGAGATCGCGGTCCGTATTCAACAGCACTTCGTGCCAAAAGTGAGCCCCCTTGAGAATCTTGACATTGCTGCTCCTTGTCATCTGATTCACCCAGCTTGCACGTCAGCAGTTCGCCGGCAACAAGGAGGTGCTGGTTTTAAATGCTCCCTCACCACTAACTCCCAGTCAACACACAAACATGGCAACCACCAGACCTGCATCTTGCTTTGGGGATGGAAACCTCACAAGGTTTCTCGACACTGTGGATGAGAGGCAGGCTACCCTGTTCCCCCGAGGGGGATGGAGGACCAGCAGCAGGGTCAGCAATGCCACCTGGGAGGCAGTAGCAGTAGCCGGCTGTGAGTGACAACAGTGTAACAAGGAGGACCGCCGTCCAATGTAGGAAGAAGACAAATGACATCCAACGAGCTGCAAGGGTAAGTTACCATCTCTCTCCTTGCATCCATTCCACCTGCCACCCGTTAAATCACCAAACCGCAACCACCCCCATCCCCCCGAAATCACTGGCTGACACCTCGCACCCTCCCCACATTCAATGTTTGTGCTTGTTCCTCAGAACCCCCTGGCACCCACCAGCACAGCCCCTTCATGGCCAGGTGAGGTCCCCACATTTCACCTGCTAAAGACCCCCCAACCCATGAAGCGTGTAGCTCATATTGCCCTCTCTTTGTCCCCACAGGAGAAGATAGCCCATAATAAATGGGAAAGCAGAACAAGAGATTCGAGACCTCGTACAAGAAGGGGAGTAGAGATAACCCTGGTAACTATACACTAGTGAGCCTTACTTCTGTTGTGGGAAAAGTCTTGGAAAGGTTTATAAGAGATAGGATGTATAATCATCTGGAAAGGAATAATTTGATTAGAGATAGTCAACATGGTTTTGTGAAGGGTAGGTCGTGCCTCACAAACCTCATTGAGTTCTTCGAGAAGGTGGCCAAACAGGTGGATGAGGGTAAAGCAGTTGATGTGGTGTATATGGATTTCAGTAAAGCGTTTGATAAGGTTCCCCACGGTAGGCTATTGCAGAAAATACGGAGGCATGGGATTCAGGGTGATTTAGCAGTTTGGATCAGAAATTGGCTAGCTGACAGAAGACAAAGAGTGGTGGTTGATGGGAAATGCTCTGACTGGTGTCCAGTTACTAGTGGTCTGCCACAAGGATCTGTTTTGGGGCCGTTGCTGTTTGTCATTTTTATAAATGACCTGGAGGAGGGCGTAGAAGGATGGGTGAGTAAATTTGCAGATGACACTAAAGTCGGTGGAGTTGTGGACAGTGCAGAAGGATGTTACAAGTAACAGAGGGACATAGATAAGCTGCAGAGCTGGGCTGACAGGTGGCAAATGGAGTTTAATGCAGAAAAGCGTGAGGTTATTCATTTTGGAAGGAATAACAGGAAGGCAGAGTACTGGGCTAATGGTAAGATTCTTGGTAGTGTGGACGAGCAGAGAGATCTCGGTGTCCATGTCCATAGATCCCTGAAAGTTGCCACCCAAGTTGAGAGGGTTGTTAAGAAGGCGTATGGTGTGTTAGCTTTTATTGGTAGAGGAATTGAGTTTCGGAGCCATGAGGTCATGTTGCCGTTGTACAAAACTCTGGTGCGGCCGCATTTGGAGTATTGTATGCAGTTCTGGTCGCCACATTATAGGAAGGATGTGGAAGCATTGGAAAGGGTACAGAGGAGATTTACATGAATGTTGCCTGGTATGGAGGGAAGATCATATGAGGAAAGGCTGAAGGACTTGAGGCTGTTTTCGTTAGAGAGAAGAAGGTTAAGAGGGGACTTAATTGAGGCATACAAGATGATCAGAGGATTAGATAGGGTGGACATTGAGAGCCTTTTTCCTCGGATGGTGATGCCCAGCACGAGGGGACATAGCTTTAAATTGAGGGGAGATAGATATAGGACAGATGTCAGAGGTAGGTTCTTTACTCAAGAGAGTAGTAAGGGCGTGGAATGCCCTGCCTGCAACAGTAGTGGACTCGCCAACACTAAACGCATTCAAATGGTCATTAGATAGGCATATGGACGATAAGGGAATAGTGTAGAGGGACTTTAGAAGGGTATCACAGGACGGTGCAACATCGTGGGCCGAAGGGCCTGTACTGCGCTGTAATGTTCTATGTTCTATCCCCTATGAGGAAAGGGCGTTGGAAATTGCGGGGTTTCCAGAGGAGAGGGCAGTCACTGACAGTGGGATTGGCCTGCAGCAGAGAGGGGAGGATCAACTGCCTCTTCACCCAGATGACGTGCCTCAAGTTAGTAGTTCATGTCAGACAAAATGATCCTTCCCTCTCACTGACAACATGTTCATTGTCTTGCAGGATCTCCATTTGATGGGGCCAGGCTTTCTGGAGTTGTATCCTCCCTCCTCCCAAGAGAACACCCCAGAGGAGGAGAGGTCCAATGAGACCATCATGGAGGTGTATGGAGCTTTTGCCTGCACCTTTCACCAGCGCAGAAACACACACCTCAGTGCTTGACATTAGTGGACAGGATTCTGGGGCATAATCTGGTGAGCACCACACAGTTGCTGATGCACATCAGGTGCAGGCAAGAACATCCAAGGGAGACAGCAGTTGAAGGTCTACTGGATCCCAGGACTCAGCTGGATCCCAGTCAGATGCCATGCCTCTGGACATGCGTCTCCCAGAGCTGATGCAGATGGTAGGACACAGCCGGTACATTCAGGAGGGGGTGTCAACCTTATTACAGTGACTGTGAGGCCTATTGGAGGAATCCCAAAGGCTGCAGGAGCAGGAGATGGTGCTGACAATGTGTGGAACCAAGGACCATGCTGTTAGGATGTAGGCCGCAGTGGACACCTGGAGCATGATGTCCACAACTTGGTGGAGTCCAAGGAACGAATCAGTCTGAGACGACCATGGCTTAGGGCCTCAACATCATGTCCCAGTCGCTGAGGGATATGTGCCAGACACGTGTGGACATTGCCGAGGCACTACAGAGCATAGTCCCGTCATTGAAGAACATCGCTGAGGGTGTCCACACCATGGTGCAGACAATGGGGAGCCTCCAGGATTGGCAGAGCCATATGACTCAGAGACCTCTGGAGATCACTCCAGCTGCCCCTCCATCCCATGGAGTCCCCCAGTATGGGCACTGTCAGGGAGGATGACGCGCTGGCCAACCCGGGGCCAGCCACCAAGGATTCAACGGTGATCTCCATTTTTTCTGTGTCCATCCCCTCCTGACACTGGTGTATCTCAAGATTATCGGACATAACTGGGTGGCATAGCGACGCCAGTGCTACCAGTAAGTCAGATGGAGCCCCTGGTTCCAGTCCCTCCAGAGGACATCCGGGAAAAGGCATCAAAGGACACAGGGAACAGGAATTAGCAGGCTGCCTCCACCTCTCATGTGCACCCTGGAGACACACCTCGATGTAGCATTAGACCACGGAAGATCAAGAAGATTGAGGAGCACTGAGTGGGCACTGGTGAGGTCACTATCTGTAGCTATGGGGCCGGCAATCTGTCACAGTAAAATGTTCACTATTAAAAATGTCACACCTCATATATGTGAAGCCTCTTTCCTGTCAATCTTCACAGTGGGCCTGCCCATGCCTCGACCCCCTGAGCCTGAAAATTTATTATCATGTTCAGAACTTTGTTGTAGAAATGTCTGTTCATCAATGTGTTATTTGTTCCACGTATCAGTACCATTTTCTGCCAGGAGCCACAGCTGCGCTGGTCCTTCCACACGGTCCAATCTCACCGGAACCAAATCCCGACATCCACATGTGCTCAAGGTGCAGTTGAACATCCTTGACTTCCAGCCTGCAGTGACGTGCCAATTACATATAGCACTCACCACACCAGTGACAAATGCATCAGCAATCTGCAAAAACCGTTCTTCAATGGTGTCATCGGGTGGCCCATTTGGATCAATGTTGCGCAGCAGGTCACGCAGCGTCTTCTTTCTTGAAACCGGATTGCCTTCTAGACTCCTATATGCCCCTGAGCCCAGTCTTCCAGGACCCGGGTATCTTGGAAAAATTGTCCTTCTTTCCAGCTACAGATAAGGAAGGAAACAGCAACGGCAGCTACAAGGCATCTTTAGTCCCTAGCAGTAGCAAGCAGCAAACACAGCCTGCAGCTGTGAAGTGCTCTCCCTACTAACAAGGCTAATTCCTCATTTGAAATAGCATTTACCTGTGAAGTTAGAGGCTGCTCACAGTCAAAGGGAGTGAAATAGAATTTCAGGAGAGTAGCCGCAGTGGGGCTCTGTCCTGTTTGGTGGGGCACAAGCTGCAGCTGTGGTTGCCCATGTTATGAGTCTCTACAATATTAAAGTTGGATTGAAGGCCTCAGAGACACAAAGCTTCCCCCCCCGCCCCCCCCCCCCCCCCCCACCCCCTCCCAGGGGTGACTCCCGACCTATAATGTTTCAGCCCCTGATAAAGCCCAACCCCCCGGAGCTACCCCACAACTGTGTTTTGGAGGGAGGTGGGGAGATTAATACAGCACACATTTGGACAAAGATATGAGCGCCACAAATTCTTATTATTAACAAGCAGATTGTAGTCAAGTATAGCTTGTGTCTGATGTAAGGTAAAGCTATACTTACAATAACTAATTATGGCTTCTAGAGTACATGAAATGCAAAGAGTGCAAATGTTTTCACATAACTGTTGTGATCCAAGCTTTGCACCATGCAAGCGGATTTCTCAGTGTTATTCACCTTTATATTTCAAATTTCAAATACACATCCCATTTCATTCTCACATGAGTAAAACAATATGCATGTCCTGTTATGATACATATTCCACAGATTTTGCCACAAATTATATGACCTAGCCACCAACTTCATCTGTTCTGATAACGGTCTAAGGCAAAGATCAAGGTGACGGGCAGGAGGTTTGGGGGATTTGAGGATAAACGTTTTTACGCAGAGGGTGGAGATGGTCTGGAATGCACTACCTGGGAGGGTGATAGAGACGGGTTGTCTCACATTCTTTAAAAAGTACCTGGATGAGCACTTGGCCGTCATAACATTCAATGCTTTGAGCCAGATACTGGCAAATGAAATTAGGTAGGCAGATCAGATGTCTTTCATGCATCGATGCAGATTCGATGGGCTGAAGAGCCTCTTCTGCACTGTATTAATCTGTGATTCTGTGAAAGCCAGACAGTTCACCACCTTGGCATTATATATTGCACACCATGATGAGCATTTTTAAAATTCATTTATGCAATTTGGGTGTCCCTAGTTGATGGTTAGGCCAGCATTTAGTGCCCTTCCCAGTTGCCCTTCAGAAGATGGTGGTGAGTTGCCTTCTTGAACTGCATCAGTCCTTGATATGTAGGTACACTCACTGTGCTGTTAGGGAGGGCATTCCAGGATGTTGCCCAAGCAACAATGAAGGAACGGTGATATATGTCCAAGTCAGGGTGGTCAGTGACTTGAGAGGAACCTCCAGGTGGTGAGGTTCCCAGGTATCTGCTGCTCTTGTCCTGAATGGTAGTAATAGTAGTGCTGTGGTTTTGGAAGGTGTTGTCTAAGGAACATTGGCGAGTTACTGCAGTGCATCTTCTTGGTGATACACACGGTTGTTACTGTTCGTCAGTGGTGGAGAATTTGAATGTTTGTGGAAGGGGGCAATCAAGCGGCTGCTCTGTCCTAGATGGTGTCCAGTTTCTTGAGTGTTGTTGGAGATGCACTCATCCAGGCAGGTGGAGAGTATTCTATTACACTCCTGATGCGTGCCATGTAAATGCTGGACAGGCTTGTGGGGTTGGGGGGTGGGGGGGGTGGTCAGAAGGTGAGTTACTCACCACACGATTCTTAGCAACCTTTGACCTGCCCTGCTAGCCACAGTATTAATATGGCTAGTCCAGTTCATTTTCTGACTAACGGTAATCCTCAGGATGTTGATTGTGGGGGATTCAGTGATGGCAATACTGCCATTGAATGTCAAGGGGTGATGGTTAGATCCTCTCTTATAGGAGATGGTCATTGCCTGGCACTTGTGTGGTACGATTGTAACTCACCACTTGTCAGCCCAAGCCTGGATATTCTGCAGGTCTTGCTGCATTTGGACACGGACTGCTTCATTATCAGAGGAATTCATAGAATTTACAGTGCAGAAGGAGGCTATTTGGTTCATCAAGTCTGCACCAAGCACTTAGAAAGAGCACCCTACTTAAGCCCACATCTCCACCCTATCCCAGTAACCCACCAACCTTTTTGGTCACCAAGGGCAATTTAGCATGGCTAATCCACCTAACCTGCACATCTTTGGACTGTGGCAGGAAACCGGCGCACCCGGAGGAAATCCACGCAGACACGGGGAGAACATGCAGACTCTGCACAGACAGTGACCCTGCTGGTAATCAAACCCAGGTTCCTGACGCTGTAAAGAAATAGTACTAACCACCATGCTACCGTGCCGCCCCGTCATCCACAAACATCCACACTTCTGACTTTATGATGGAAGGGAGGTCATTGATGAAGCAGCTGAAGATAGTTGGGCCTAGGACACTATCCTGAGGAACTCCTGCAGTGATGTCCTGTAGCTGAGATGATTGACCTCCAACAACCACAACCACCTTCCTTTGTGCCAGGTATGACTCCAACCAGCAGGGAATATTCCCCATGACTTCCATTGACTCCAGTTTAGCTAGGGCCCCTTGATACCTTACTCGGTCAAATGCTGCCTAGCTGTCACGGGCAGTCACTCTCACCTCACCTCTGGCATTCAGCTCTTCTGTCCATGTTTAAACCAAGGCTATAATGAGTTTAGGAGCTGAGTGCCCCTGGTGGAACCCAAACTGAGCATCCGTGGGCAGGTTATTGCTGAGTAAGTGCTGCTTGATAGCACTGTTGATGATCCTTCCATCACTTTGCTAATGATGGAAAGTAGACTGATACGGCAGTAATTAGCTGGATTGGATTTGTCCTGTTTCTTGTGTACAGAACACACCTGGTCAATTTTCCACATCCAAACACATAATTGCAAAATTAATAAGAGAGTTATAGATGTTTATAGCATGGAAACAGGCCCTTCGGCCCATATTGTCCATGCCGTTTTTATCACTAAGCTAGTCCCACTTGCCTGCATTTGGCCCATATCCCTCTATACCCACCCTGCCCATGTAACTGTTTTTAAAAGGAAAAATTGTACCCGCTTCTGTCACTGCCTCTGGCAGATCTTTCCAGATGCTCGCCATCCTCTGTGTGAAAAAAATTGCTTACTTCTACCTCTATAATATCGCCCAACTTCATTCACGTCATTCTTACTTCTGAACTTTAACAATCCAATGCAGTACTAGCCAGCTTCTCACGTTCTACCCTCACTTCAGGTCAGCCACAATTCTAATGCTCATGTCCTAAATCGGACCAAATCCCATTCACTTCTAACCCAATCCTGTGCTTGATGATCTACTTCGGTTCCTAGTTAAACAGTGCTTCAATTTTAAAACTCTGGGGCGGGATTCTCCGAGCCGATATCGCGCTCGATGCGGGTACGGAGAATGGGGCGTCAGACCTGATTGTGGGTCTGACGCCTTCCCATGATTCTCCACGGACCGGAGAATCACCTCAAGTCGCGCGCGGTCAACGCGCCGCCGGTCGGGGGCTATTGAAAGAGGCCCTCGCAGCGATTCTCAGCCAGCAGCTGGCCGCGTACCTGTCGGCATGGTTCATTCATGGTTCCACTTGGCGGGAGCTCGGAGTGGAATCCGCAGCCACCCTGGTGGGGACCGGGGGGATCCATCACCGGGGGGGGGGGGGGGGGGGGGGGGGGGGTGGCTGAAGGACGGCCAGGCTCAGGGGCCACCGATCGGTGGGCGAGTGCGATCTGGGGGGGTGGCCTGTGCTGTGTGCGTCCGCCATGTTGCACGGACCCGCAGCCAGAAGTGCAGGGCCCCATTCGGCAGCTAGAGCTGCGTGGACTTTCTCCAGGAAAGTCCAGAGTGATTTGCGCCCGTTTTCTCGCGGGTGTGGAGACACAGCCCCATTTTCAGAGAATTCTGCTCCTGATCTTTGTTTTCGATTCCCTCCATGACTTCAGCCGTCCTTATCTCTGAAATCTCTACCAGCCCCACAACCCTCCAAGATATCTGTGGCCCTCTAAATCTGCCCTCTTTGGCCTCTCCAGTTTTTAACAGCTCCAGTATTGGTGTCCAAGCCTTCAGCTTCAGAGGCCCTGAGCTCTGGAATTTCCTCATTAAACTTCTCAACATCTTTACTTTATTTTTTCTTTACAATACTCCTGAAAACATTCTTCTTTGGCTAAGGTTTTGGCATCTTCCCTGAAATCCCCTTTTGTGGCTGAATGTCAAATTTTGATTTTAACCTTCCTATGAAGTACTTAGCGATGATTTACTACTTTAAATATGTTGTACAAATATAAGGTTTTGTTGCCAAAAGCTCTCTGTCAAACACGTGAATTGCAAGGAATGCCAACGTGTGGCATATGTTGATTCAAACAATGCCATTCTGTGAAGGTCTAGTGTGGTGTTGACCACCAGAAGAGTCTAATGCAGATGACTGTAAGATATCGTGGCAGCAGCCTTGATCATTTTGTATTGCGGCAATGCACACTGTCGCATCTATCTGAAGCAACAAACAGAATTGACAGATGGCTGCTTCTCGAAGATGTAATGTTTCTACTGGGTCATGAGGTCAACTTTGCCACGATTGGCAAAACCAGGATGACATTGCTGGCTGGATGCTTCTTCACTGATTTGCCTCATCTGGCTTTCTCTAAGAGAGGCCAGTTTGGAGCATTCAAATCAACAAAGTGTATACCACATTGCAATTTCTGTTGGCACACTCACATTGTTATCTTCCTTTGTTCTCTATTTCTCAGTTTATGCACATACCAGTACATATAGAGGTTACAGACCACAGGGACAACCACATTTGCAGCACTTGGGTACCTGTTTAAGTATCAGGATAATTCTGTGTTAGCATCCTCATCTCCATGTCAGAATATCATGGGCTTAAGTACCACAGTGGAACTTGGACACATAATAGGTCCTGATACTTCAGTAGTACTGAGGAAGTCCTGTACTGTCAATAGTGCCATCTTGGGGAAACATTGGGGTGAATTTTCAGGCTTCTTATTTGTTAGCACACAACAGTAACACCTCAGAAATGGTGGCAATGACATACCTCCCTATTGCTGCCAGCACTGTGGTCGTGGCAATGGTGATCAGTGCAGATGAGGAACTTTCTACCATAGAGATTCAAGTGCCAATGTTCACAACTGTAAATGAAGGCTAGTGCTTCCCACTCTACAGAAAAATATTTACGTTCAGTTACCAACAATGGGCATGATGAGTAGGTGAGTGGTCATTTGCTCCCTGTAATGCACTGTGAGAGTACAGGTCCAAGCAGAGAGTGAGAATAAACCGGTCCTTTTCAGAGTAGCAGGCAGTGACTAGTGGGGTATCGCAGGGTTCAGTACTGGGACCACAGCGGTTCACAGTATACACTAATTATTTGGCCAAAGGAATTGCATGCAATATCTCCAAATAAGCTGGTTGACAGCGTGTGCTGTAAGGAGGATGTAAAGAGGCTGCAGGGTGACTTAGACAGGTTGGCTGAGTGGGAAATCGCTTGGCAAATGCAACATAATGTGGGTAAATGTAAGGTTATCCACTTTGGTGGCATAAACGGGAAGGCAGATTATCTGAATGGTGGCAGTTTAGGAAAAGGGGAAGTGCAACGAGAGCTGGGTGCCATGGTGGAACAGTTGCTGAAGGTTGGCATGCAGGTACAACAGGCAGTGAGGAAAGCTAATGGATTGCTGACCTTCATAGCGAGAGGATTTGAGTTCAGGAGTAGGGATGTTTTTGCTGCAGTTATACAGGGCCTTGGTGAGGCCACATCTTGAGTATTGTGTGCAGTTTTGGACTCCTAATTTGAGGAAGAACATTTCTGCTATTGAGGGTGGCCAGCGAAAGTTCACCAGACTAATTCCTGGGATGGCAGGACTGACATATGAAGAAAGACTGGATCGACTGGGCTTGTACTCGCTGGAGTTTAGAAGAATGAGAGGGGATCTCATAGGAACTTAAAATCCCGATGGGACTGGGCAGGCTAGATGTGGGAAGAATGTTCCCGATGTTGGGAACGTCCGGAATGAAGGATCATGGCCTATGAATAAGGGGTAAGGCATTCAGGATTGAGATGAGGAAGAACTTCTCTCAGAGAGTTGTGATTCTGTGGAATTCTCTAACACAGAAAGCTGTTGGGGCCAGTTCATAAGAACATAAGAACTAGGAGCAGGAGTAGGCCATCTGGCCCCTCGAGCCTGCTCCGCCATTCAATTAGATCATGGCTGATCTTTTGTGGACTCAGCTCCACTTTCCGGCCCGAACACCATAACCCTTAATCCCTTTATTCTTCAAAAAACTATCTATCTTTACCTTAAAAACATGTAATGAAGGAGCCTCAACTGCTTCACTGGGCAAGGAATTCCATAGATTCACAACCCTTTGGGTGAAGAAGTTCCTCCTAAACTCAGTCCTAAATCTACTTCCCCTTATTTTGAGGCTATGCCCCCTAGTTCTGCTGTCACCCGCCAGTGGAAACAACCTGCCCGCATCTATCCTATCTATTCCCTTCATAATTTTAAATGTTTCTATAAGATCCCCCCTCATCCTTCTAAATTCCAACGAGTACAGTCCCAGTCTACTCAACCTCTCCTCATAATCCAATCCCTTCAGCTCTGGGATTAACCTAGTGAATCTCCTCTGCACACCCTCCAGCGCCAGTACGTCCTTTCTCAAGTAAGGAGACCAAAACTGAACACAATACTCCAGGTGTGGCCGCACTAACACCTTATACTATTGCAACATAACCTCCCTAGTCTTAAACTCCATCCCTCTAGCAATGAAGGACAAAATTCCATTTGCCTTCTTAATCACCTGTTGCACCTGTAAACCAACCTTCTGTGACTCATGCGCTAGCACACCCAAGTCTCTCTGAACAGCGGCATGCTTTAATATTTTATCGTTTAAATAATAATCCCGTTTGCTGTTATTCCTACCAAAATGGATAACCTCACATTTGTCAACATTGTATTCCATCTGCCAGACCCGAGCCCATTCACTTAACCTATCCAAATCCCTCTGCAGACTTCCAGTATCCTCTGCACTTTTCGCTTTACCACTCATCTTAGTGTCATCTGCAAACTTGGACACATTGCCCTTGGTCCCCAACTCCAAATCATCAATGTAAATTGTGAACAATTGTGGGCCCAACACGGATCCCTGAGGGACACCACTAGCTACTGATTGCCAACCAGAGAAACACCCATTTATCCCAACTCTTTGCTTTCTATTAATTAACCAATCCTCTATCCATGCTACTACTTTACCCTTAATGCCATGCATCTTTATCTTATGCAGCAACCTTTTGTGTGGCACCTTGTCAAAGGCTTTCTGGAAATCCAGATATACCACATCCATCGGCTCCCCGTTATCTACTGCACTGGTAATGTCCTCAAAAAATTCCACTAAATTAGTTAGGCATGACCTGCCTTTTACGAACCCATGCTGCGTCTGCCCAATGGGACAATTTCTATCCAGGTGCCTCGCAATTTCTTCCTTGATGATAGATTCCAGCATCTTCCCTATTACCGAAGTTAAACTCACTGGTCTATAATTTCCTGCTTTCTGCCTACCTCCTTTTTTAAACAGTGGCGTCACGTTTGCTAATTTCCAATCCACCGGGACCACCCCAGAGTCTAGTGAATTTCGATAAATTATCACTAGTGCATCTGCAATTTCCCTAGCCATCTCTTTTAGCACTCTGGGATGCATTCCATCAGGGCCAGGAGACTTGTCTACCTTTAGTCCCATTAGCTTGCCCATCACTCCCTCCTTAGTGATAACAATCCTCTCAAGGTCCTCACCTGTCATAGCCTCATTTCTATCAGTCGCTGGCATGTTATTTGTGTCTTCCACTGTGAAGACCGACCCAAAAAACCTGTTCAGTTCCTCAGCCATTTCCTCATTTCCCATTATTAAAACTCCCTTCTCATCCTCTAAAGGACCAATATTTACCTTAGCCACTCTTTTTTGTCTTATATATTTGTAAAAACTTTTACTGTCTGTTTTTATATTCTGAGCAAGTTTACTCTCATACTCTATCTTACTCTTCTTTATAGTTTTTTTAGTAGCTTTCTGTTGCCCCCTAAAGATTTCCCAGTCCTCTAATCTCCCAGCAATCTTTGCCACTTTATATGCTTTTTCCTTCAATTTGATACTCTCCCTTATTTCCTTAGATATCCACGGTCAATTTTCCCTCTTTCTTCCGTCCTTCCTTTTTGTTGGTATAAACCTTTGCTGAGCACTGTGAAAAATCGCTTGGAAGGTTCTCCACTGTTCCTCAACTGTTCCATCATAAAGTCTTAGCTCCCAGTCTACCTTAGCTAGTTCTTCTCTCATCCCCTTGTAATCTCCTTTGTTTAAACACAAAACACTAGTATTTGATTTTACTTTCTCACCCTCCATCTGTATTTTAAATTCCACCATATTGTGATCGCTCCTTCCGAGAGGATCCCTAACTATGAGATTATGAATCAATCCTGTCTCATTACACAGGACAAGATCTAGGACTGCTTGTTCCTTTGTAGGTTCCATTACATACTGTTCTAGGAAACTATCGCGGATACATTCTATAAACTCCTCCTCACGGTTGCCTTGACCGACCTGGTTAAACCAATCGACATGTAGATTAAAATCCCCCATGATAACTGCCGTACCATTTCTACATGCATCAGTTATTTCTTTGTTTATTGCCTGCCCCATCATCTCGTTACTATTTGGTGGCCGATAGACTACTCCTATCAGTGACTTTTTCGCCTTACTATTCCTGATTTCCACCCAAATGGATTCAACCTTATCCTCCATAGCACCGATGTCATCCCTTACTATTGCCCGGATGTCATCCTTAAATAACAGAGCAACACCACCTCCCTTACCATCCACTCTGTCCTTCCGAATAGTTTGATACCCTCGGATATTTAACTCCCAGTCGTGACCATCCTTTAACCATGTTTCAGTAATGGCCACTAAATCATAGTCATTTACGATGATTTGTGCCACCAACTCATTTACTTTATTCCGAATACTACGAGCATTCAGGTAAAGTACACTTATGTTGGTTTTTTTACCTCTGTTTTGAATCTTAACATCTCCAGTTTTATTCCTTTTGTTATTACTGGGCCTATTCACTGTGCTCCCCTCAGTCACTGTACCTTGTACTGTCGCCCTTATGGATTTCTGACTATGTCTTCTCTGCCTTGCACTTTTCCCCTTTTGTTTCTGTCCCTGTTTTACTACCTTCCAACTTTCAGCATTTGTTCCCATCCCCCTGCCACTTTAGTTTAAACCCTCCCCAACAGCTCTAGAAAACACCCCCCCTAGGACATCGGTTCCAGTCCTGCCCAGGTGTAGACCGTCCGGTTTGTACTGGTCCCACCTCCCCCCGAAGCGGTCCCAATGCCCCAGGAATTTGAATCCCTCCCTCCTGCACCATCTCTCGAGCCACGCATTCATCCTATCTATCCTGACATTCCTACTCTGACTAGCTCGTGGCACTGGTAGCAATCCTGAGATTACTACCTTTGAAGTCCTACTTTTTAGTTTTGATGTGGAGATGCCGGCGTTGGACTGGGGTGAGCACAGTAAGAAGTCTTACAACACCAGGTTAAAGTCCAACAGGTTTGTTTCAAACACGAGCTTTCGGAGCACGGCTCCTTCTTCAGGTGAATGGAAAGGCTTGTTCCAGAAATGTTTATATAGACACAGTCAGAGATGCCCCGGAATGCGAGCACCTGCAGGCAATCAAATCATCAAAGATGCAGAGAGAGAGGTAACTCCAGGTTAAAGAGGTGTGAATTGTCCCAAGCCAGTTCAGTCGGTAGGCCTCTGCAAGTCCAGGCTTGTTGGTGGGGGCCGAATGTAATGCGACATGAATCCCAGATCCCGGTTGAGTCCGCATTCATGCGTGCGGAACTTAGCTATAAGTTTTTGCTCAGCAATTTTGCGTTGTCGCATCTCCTGAAGGCCTCCTTGTAGAATGCTGACCCGGAGATCAGAGGCTGAATGTCCTTGACTGCTGAAGTGTCCCCCAACTGGAAGGGAACAGTCCTGCCTGTTGATAGTCGCACGATGCCCGTTTATTCGTTGTCGCAGTGTCTGCATGGTCTCGCCAATGTACCACGCTTCGGGACATCCTTTCCTGCAGCGTATGAGGTAGACTACATTGGTCGAGTCGCACGAGTATGCGCCGCGTACCTGGTGGGTGGTGTTTCCACGTGTAATGGTGGTGTCCATGTCGATGATCTGGCATGTCTTGCAGAGATTACCCTGGCAGGGTTTTGTGGTGTTGTGGTTGCTGTTCTGAAGGCTGGGTAATTTGCTGCAAACAATGGTTTGTTTGAGGTTGCGCGGTTGTTTGAAGGCCAGTAGTGGGGGTGTGGGGATGACCTTGGCAAGATGTCCATCCTCGCTACTACTACTCCTCGCTACTACAAACTAAAAACTACTTTTTAGTTTAACTCCTAACTCCCTGAATTCCGCTTGTAGGACCTCATCCCGTTTTTTACCTATATCGTTGGTGCCTATGTGCACCACGACAGCTGGCTGTTCACCCTCACCCCCCAGAATGTCCTGCAGCCGCTCCGAGACATCCTTGACCCTTGCACCAGGGAGGCAACATACCATCCTGGAGTCTCGATTGCGTCCACAGAACCGCCTGTCTATTCCCCTTACGATCGAGTCCCCTATCACTATAGCCCTGCCATTTTTCTTCCTGCCCTGCTGTGCAGCAGAGCCAGCCACGGTGCCATGAACCTGGCTGCTGCTGCCTTCCCCTGGTGAGCCATCTTCCTCAACAGTATCCAAAGCGGTATATCTGTTTTGCAGGGAGATGACCGCAGGGGACACCTGCACTGCCTTCCTACTCTTGCTCTTTCTTTTGGTCACCCATTTTCTATCTCCCTCAGTAACCTTCACCTGCGGTGTGACCAACTCGCTAAACGTGCTATCCACGACCTCCTCAGCATCGCGGATGCTCCAAAGTGAGTCCATCCGCAGCTCCAGAGCCGTCAAGCGGTCTAACAAGAGCTGCAACTGAACACACTTCTTGCACGTGAAGGAGCCAGGGACAGTGGACGTGTCCCTGAGCTCCCACATCGCACACGAGGAGCATGACACGGGTCTGGGATCTCCTGCCATGTCTTAAACCCTTGGTAAACTTAAACAACTAGAATTTCAAAATAAAAATAAATAAATTAGACAATGAAAAGAAAAAGAGAGACTACTTACCAGTCACTTACCAGGGTTAAAAAGCACCTCCTCACACTCTGCACCGAATTACCTCACTGCACCAAATTACCAAGTTTCAATCTCCCACTCTGTATGAGTCTCACTCCGGATGAGTCTCCTGGAAAAGTGCTCGCTTTTGATATATTCAAGAGGGAGCTGGACATGGCCCTTGCGGCTAAAGAGATTAAGGGGTATGGAGAAAAAGCGGCAGAGGGGTACTGAATTTGCATGATCAGCCATGACCATGTTGAATGGTAGTGCAGGTTCGAAGGACCGAATGGCCTACTCCTGCACCTATTTTCTATCTTTCTATATTGCTATAATCATTATTGTACATATTAAATTGGAATAGATTCAGAAGAAGCCAGCGTACTGTAGGGAAACTGATGAACATTCCAAAGTATCATGTGAATAGCCTTAAACTGTTGACAATCATATTTATTTCTCACCGCTGACAAGTGTACAGTCACTTGCTGACACGCGCATTGACCTAAATGTCCATCACCATGCATGTACTACTTCCATCATCCCTGAAATAGCATTTCTGTTGTTGTCAGATAGCATTTCAAGGATAGAAACCCTAAGATGAAGAACAGTGTCATTGGTAAGTATGAGTGGAGAAGACATATCTTCTCCAACATGCCCAAGTGGCTGCAGCAGGGTCCTACATAATTGGCTAATTTTCCAGCAATACCCTCTCAAACTCAAAATCCCTGCAGGCATGGGAATTTGTACAGAATTTTTCATTGTAACCTCTTGGAGTGCTTAAGATTAGTTTTATATTGCCTGAAATGCAGAGTAAAGAAACATGTAGAGAAAACAAGAAGTAATAAAATTAACCAAGGTACAATTCTGAATTGAAGCAACAGTTTTAAATAATGAAACTCAAACACGAGGAAGAGTTTTCCACTCTGACCATTTTGGGATCTTTCCTAGTCTATTTCATAGACAAACCTTGGGGATACTTGAGCCAGCAAGAATTAAAATAATTTTAAAATCTTAATGATGCTCCCACCTCGTCAACGACAGCAGCTTCAATGTAATTTAGCCACAAAAAAGACAAAATTCAGTGAAGCCAGCAAAACCTGACCTTGTGCATACACCTCTAGCACAGATTGTATAATTTTCCATTACAATTTTCTGCACACAATCTAAACCTTTACATTTGCTTTTGGTAATATTTATTTGTTTTGTACCTTCACACATTTTTTTGCTTTTGGAGAATGGCAAGGAAGTGTTGGAAGGATTAGCAGGCTGATGATTTATCCTTCTGTGACCAACAAGTTCTGAAGTGAGACTTGAACCCAGAACTTCTGGTTCAGACATAGGGACGCTACCCACTCAACCACAAGACCTTCCAGACTTTGGCAATAATCTGACTGTAAAAACAGCAATTCTAAACAGAACCAAAAGGATTGAAGAAATGTCAATTGTGATTTTCATTTGGTGATCTGTAACTGAAACATATACCATGTGTGTGCAATAGCTAAATATTTTTAGGCGATTAATGAAGTCAACATCATTGGAGGTAACTTACAAAACATGAGTTAATGGTAGGGACCACAACCATGAAATTCTCCATCCATGATGGTAAACTGGAGGCATGGGAATTTGTACAGAAATCTTCATTGTAACCTATCGGGTGTCCATAAGATCAGTTTTATACTGCATGGTTCATTGCTGTGTTCAGATATTGGGTGATTTAAGCTTGTGCAACAATGGAATTTGAGACATCTGCCAAGAGATGCTGCATCACATATGGGTCCATGAGTGTGTTAATGGAGTGGAAAACCATTTACACTGTGCAGAGAATTGGCTCCAAGTTCTACTCCAAGTCCTCTGCCACATTGGTGCTGGACTCCTCCATGCTTCTTGACTTTGTCATTAAACCCATTGTTCTTTGTGAACCTTGGTGCCAATTTACAAGTCTGTGGAGATTGCAACATTTAAGGTTCAGGATGTTTCAATGCTTGCTTCATTGGGTTCCTGCCTTGCAACAAGGGTGGGGCCTCTGCAAATGTTTTGATAGGTCCCTAGGTCAGTTCAAGGGGCAGTCAGTTTTGGGGGATTCAGCCAGAAGTGTCACAGACACAGGAAAGGTCCCAGTAAGTAAGTTGAAATAAGTTAAAAGCCATTCTCCCTGCGATTTTCCAATTTATACTGGACGAGGCTTCCAGCCTTCAATACACACGCAGAGCATTTCTTCAACATCTTTTCAGGTGTTTTATGAAATTGTACTGCATGAACATTTTACCACTGGTGGAAAGTTATGGTGGCACGAAGAATTTTTTCTTTAAATAAGCTAATGTCAGTTCTGCACAGAATTTAATATCTCACTTTTTTTGTGCCCCCGGCATAATTTTACACAAATTTGTTTTTGACTTGCCTTTTAATAAAGACAAAGTGGGCTTTAACAAGTGAAATCGTTTTTAGTTTGAATCATTTAATAAACAATATTTTATGATGGAAAGCAGATTTAGAGTAGCAGTATAAACATAAACAGTCTGTTACTGCTTTCTGCCTTGTTTTCCTGCATTTGAATCGTTCTTTTTGACAGAATTCTCAATAAAGAGGAAACAAAGGTGCCACAGGAAGAATGCATTGCTATTCTCAATTTCACTCTTAACTATGAATGTATTAATGGTCAAATAGTCTTCAGTGAAATGGAAAAATGAAACTCACCAAATTCTTGTAGAGCATCACCTTATTTTGAATTGGGATAACTAGCTGGTGATGGGAATTTTCAAAAGATTAAAACCAAACAAGGTTAGTGCAAAATCTGATCACTATTTTTAATTCAGCCCAGACATTAGGATGAATGCTCTGTATCTGTTGTCCACACATAACCTGACAAATTCCAGAGATTTCTTTGAGAAAGTAAAGGAGTGCATTGATAAATGAAAGACCATGGATGATTCCTTTTTATAGATTTTTTTTAAAGATGCTTGATAAAATGGCTCACAGAAGGAATTCTCACTATTGTGAATGACTGTTAAATGATCAGAAACCCAGCAGATCTGGGGGTTTTTTCTCTTCAGTGGGCGATACACTGGAGTTATATCGTCACAGCTCCCAGAAATATGGATCTCTATGATTCTGTTAAATATATCTCTAATATTGTGCATCCATAGCGCAAACACTGCTCTTAATTGAAGGCTAAAAGGTTGATTGAATAAAATTATACTTCCAATGCAGAGCTTTATGCGCCAGTAGCTCACATCAGTAAACTGAAGTCCCATTCCACAAAGTTTAAATATTCAACAGAAAACTATGGGGATCAAATACCTGGATGTCTCTCTTTGTTGGTGAAATGTTATTTTGTACACTAATCAGTGCATAGTTTGAGCTTGGAAGTTGGGCTGCTCAAGTGCTCTGAGCGTGTAATTGTACCAGTTGGCTGTGCTGGAGATGCACAGGGTTCTTTTTTGTGGATGCTGGCCACTACAGTTCGGGCAGAGTGTGTTCTGTACCAAGAACACTTCTGTTCCCCTCCTTAGTTCTTTGATGCTTCTCTCCAACCGCTCATTTAGCACGTAGAGATTAATGGTTGATTCGAATGTGAGGTTCCTTTCTCAGAGCAACTGCTTGCGCACAGGATCGCTGTATATTCCACACACTATCGTGGTGTTAAAGACATTTCTGTCCAAGCTGACATTTTTTACTGGCGCGCATATCTGTTTGAATTTTCTAACAGCACCACAGGGTCTTCTTGGTCTTCTTCCACTTAGAAAATAAAGACTTTTCGACTGCCTCTCGGCACACGCAGTTCAACAATGTGTAACTTCTTCAATTTATCAGAGACAAATATAACAGAAAATGCGCCATTCTTTGTTAAATTTCTTCCAGTTGCCCACGATATTCTCATGGAAGATAAGCAGATTGATGTGGTGAAGTCCTTGTGCCATTTTGGCCAACCATGTAGAGTTGCTGGGTGTATGGAAATTATGACCAAGGACTAACGACTTATAATGATTTACAGAGTTCTTTAGCAGCTCCTACATGCTGAATGAATGGCTATGCCAGAGAGAACTCCCATCCTACCGACACATCACTTCCTGTGTACAGGTTATCACAATATATACATGTACAGAGTCTACAGTAAGGACTATGTGATTTCATAATTTCAGGTATTATATCTGCCATTCTCAGAGAGGTTGACATGAAGAATGGAAATATTGGCACTGGTATGGGTACCCCTTTAAGGTTGAGGGTAAAGCAAATCATTGTGCACAGACAGCTTTGCTTTGCTGCTCTGTGTGCTACACCCAAGAGTGATTGACACTGCCACTGGGCGAGGGTGGGTGGGGGGGGGGGGGGGGGGGATGCACCATCAGGAGAGTGGGGCATATATTGAACAATAAACACCCTTGTGCACAATCAATAGGAAGCCTCTGCCACTTTCTTCCACAATGCATTGCCGCATGCAGGTGATATGTGTGAGCGAGCACTCAGCAGGCAGGCAGGGGTCAGACTATGGCATAGACTGAGGAGCACCAGCACCCAGCTCTCTGTGGGTTATCATCACCCCCATGCCCTCAACAGTGACCCACTGACAGGGCCAAGCACCCTGGAGTGATGTGGCACATACTCTGGAAGGGTGGGAAATGTGGGTGGCAGGTGGGTAAGAATGCGATGATGGACCATGCCACGCCGTAGCTGAATCGAGCCAGTAATAATAATAATCACTTATTGTCACAAGTAGGCTTCAATGAAGTTACTGTGTATAAGGGTCTCCCAGGCCCTCTGGGCTTCCAGGCCCTGACCGCCACTGCCTGTCCTGCAGCCTCCGCTGGGCCTCAGGTTCTGCGCCGGCCTCATCCTCCAGCCCCTGCTAGTCCGGCGCCTCATCATCATCCTGGTCCCTGTCCCCCTCCTCCTCCTCCGAGGTGGCCACATGTTCCTTGCCACCAACCTCTAGCTCGTTGCCCCGCTGCTGTGTCAGGTTGTGAAGGACACAGCAGACCACAACAAAGCGGGAGAACCGCTGGGCGGTGTACTGGAGTGCAGATCCGGAGCAGTCGAGGCATCGGAACCGCATCTTGAGGAGTCCGATGCACCACTCAATGACAGTCCAGGTGGCTACATGGGCATCATTGTAGCGGGTCTCCGCTTCAGTCTCTGCCCTCTGTACTGGCATCATTAACCAGGTCCTCAGCAGATACCCCTTATCCCCCAAGAGCCAGCCATCCATCCTGGGGTGCTCCTCGAAGAGCGCAGGGATGACCGACTGCTCCAGGATGTAGCTGCCGTGCACACTCCCCGGGAAGCAGGCACACATGTGCATTATCTGCATCTGGTGGTCGCACACGAGCTGTATGTTCAGCGAGTGGAACCCCTTTCGGTTAACATAGGGCACCCCCAGATTGCCCAGTGAGCGCAAGACATCATGTGTGGCATCTATGACACTCTGGATTTGGGGCATCCCGGCAATGGTGGAGAAACCTGCTGCCCGTGCATCCTGTTGGGCCTGGTCCATGTCAAAAATTATATAGTCTACCGCCTGGGCTTACAGGGCATTCGTCACGATGCATCTGTGATGCATCATGCCGAATGCATCTGTGGGCTGTGACCTGTGAGATACCACACAGGTCCCCACTCGAGCCCTGGAATGATCCCGTGGCATAAATGTTCAGGGCTGCAGTGACCATGAAGGCCACTGGAAGCTGCCTTGAGCATCTGCAGACACTGCTGCCGCCTTCTCCAGCGTCAGGCCGTATTGTGCAGCACCAGCATCACAAGGGCAACTTCTGCATACAATATTCCTGCCATAGCGTTCAATTTCTGTGAGGAATTGGGAGAGGGTGTTAGACCGACAAACAGTGGTGGCTTCCACCTCGGGACCCTCTAATCCCCAATTGATTCCCCCACCCCCACCACCCTACTCAGAACACCCTGCCCATGTACCCGAGGCCGCAGTGGACCTCCCTCACCAGGCCCCAAACCCTGTAACCTGGACACCTGCTCACAACACCACCCAGACCGGGTGCTGGCATCCTTCCCGTGGCACTCACCCACCCTCCAGCTGTGAACATGTCGATGGAGCTGTGCCCCATCCCCTGGGCTATTCGGATGTTGGCTGCTGCGTGTGTGGTGTTGCCTCCCACAGTGTTCAGGTATACTGTCCAGGCATCACGGTCTGTTTGGGATGCCAGGCAATGATTCTTGCATTCTACATGGCCTGACCACCCAATGAAAGAGCATTGGAGTGAGACAAATCAGATAGCTCTTACAAAAAGTCAGCACTGATACAATGAGCTGAATGACCTCTTTCTGTGTTGTATAATTCTACGAAATGGGTTCGCACCTAGTTCTGATACTACCCCAGTTGAGAGATACAAAACCAGTAGCAACTTAGTCAAGTATGCCTCAACAAATTATTTCAATTGATGTGGGGCTTAGGAAAGTTCCCCTCGGGATTCAAAGATGCTTCAATTGTCTACTGCTACATGGTAAAGGGAAATTGTTTTATCTGTGATAATCACTGGGGAATCTTTTAGCTTGTTATTGCTAGAAAGTGCCTCGCGAGTGTGATGTTCAACCACTTTATTGAACAAATTGCTGAAAAATACAACCGGTCACTGTGACAATGGTGATATTATATTTATATAGCACCTTTAACATATAAAAACTCCACAGAGGTGAAAATAGATGCCAATCAAAAGCTTGATGAGAGGTGGGATTTAAAGTAGGTCAGGTTACGACCCAGCAACGTATCATGGAGGTCACAGATGTCAGGTGGCATACATGGCTGATCTTTATGTCGTATTGCTGTGTTGCACAAGCAGCTCATTGATATTACGCAAAGGTACATAATTTGGCTGGAAGGCATGCCTCAGAAGGCATTAACAGACTTGTACCATCTCACTCAAGAAAACCTCCACACAGCATTGTACTGCAGTATCATTGGCCAAATTCACTGTGATTGTCAATTTTTATCTATTAGGCTCCGTTCACGCAATAGGAGACATATGGGGCACGATTCTCCTGCCGCGTTGCGCCCAAGCAAGAGAATCTCGGGAGAGGCCTCCAGCGAGCTTTCCGACAGCATCAAGTGGGATTCACTGAGGTCCCGCAAGGTGTCGGAGAAGGAACTCCGCCCCCAAATGGGCATGGCCAAATGCCGCTCCCGGAAGTAGGTCATAAACCTACTTACGCCCTAACTGCCCGGGGTCCACCGGCCTCCCTCGATTCTCTGGCCTCCCCAGGAAGGCTGCAACCAGGTGCCGATCAGTGCTGGTCCACACAAACATTGACCAGGCGGAACAGGAAATGGGGGTCTCCCGGGCTATCAGAGGCCCCTGGATGGTCAGGATAAATGCAGGGTGACCCCCATGACCCTCCCCCTGGAGTAAGGGCATTTTGGCACTGCCCAGCTGGCACCTTGGTACTGTTAAGGTGCATGGATGGCACTGCCAAGCTAGCAGGAACACTGCCTGGGTGCCAGGGTGACAGTGCAAGGGTACCCATGTGCCAAGGTGGCACTGCCAAGGGCCGGGGGCGACGGGAGAGCCCCCGAGAGTGAAGGGGGTTTTGAAGGGTCGGGGAATGCACGGCAGGTAAGTAGGGGCCTCTGGGAGGTTAGGGGGAGTTGATGGTGGGGGGTCTTGGAAGGGAAGCGGTGCTGTAAGGGGGTTTGGGTGAGTCAGAAGAGGGGGACCCCAGGGACCCCATAGCAGGGTGTCCTCATGTGGGAGGTGTGGGGTAGTGTCCATATGTTTGGGCGTTGACATTGCCCATGGGTGGGGGATGTGGAGGACCCATAAAATCACTTAGAGTTCGGGACATCCTTTCAAAATGACGGCCCGATCTCTGAGTTCAGCTCCTGAGTACTCAACAAAATTCTGAATGTGGGCTAACCAGTTAGAAACTCCTCAAGGCCCAAAAAAGTTACTAAGTGTCATTGAATAGCGGTGGGGACCTCACCGGCATAGCCGGCAGGAAACTCTGAAAAACCCGCCACAAATTAACTTAGAAATCTTTGGGGAAAATCACACCCATGCAATGTCAATCAGATTTCTGGCTGTATCAAGGAGGTTAAAGAACAGGGGTGGGATTCTCCGACCACCCTCAGGGTCGGAGAATCGGCAGGGGGCGGGATTCTGGCTGCCGATTTCTCCGGCGCCGGGGATTTGAGGGGCGAGAATCGCGCCGCACTGGATGGCGCCCCGCCGGCAGCGGCCCCCTGGCCATTCTCCAGCCCGCGACGGGCCAAGTGCCCGCCCATGTTCGGCTGGTCCCCCCGGCGTATATTACGATAGTTACTTACCGGCAGGACCTGGCTCTGAGGGCGGCCTCCGGGGTCTATGGGGGGACGCGGTGGGATCTGGTCCCGGGGGGTGCCCCCATGGTGGCCTGGCCCGCGATCGGGGCCCACCGATCCGCGGGTGGGCCTGTGCCGTGGGGGCAGTCTATTCCTCTGCGCCAGCGGCTGTAACAGTCCACGATGGGCAGCGCGGAGATGAACCCCCCCTCGCATGCACTGGGATGCTCCCACGCATGCGGCAACTCACGCCGGCCGGCGGTGGCCCTTTGTCGCCGGTTGGCGTGGCACCAAGACCCTTCCGCGCCGGCCAGCGCGGCGTAAACTACTCCGGCGTCGGCCTAGCCCCTGAAGGTGCGGAGGATTCACGTCACTCCTCAGCGCAAGAGTGGCCCACCCTGTCGGTTCGCGGAGAATCCCGCCCCAGTTATTCAGAAGACTAATGGCGTGAACCCTTGCAACATTAACCAATGGCAGCAATTGTGCAAAGACTAGACAGAATACCTGGCACTCCAGTAAATTATCAGCTGCAGCAATGTTGTCATTGAAGTCCCTGTGTCATATATTAAGTAAAAAGGAAGGTTTTTATTGTCTCAATATAGGCATTGTACTTGACCATCAGCAAGTAATCATGCAAATCAACACCTACTTCCCCAGCAACCCTCATGACACCTTCAATTTAAAGCAATAATTCATGCACTGAATTGGGAGATTGGAAGAATGCCATCAAGATGACAAAATGCTGATCTAGACAGTTAGGGCATTTTACATTTATGACCCAATGAAAAACAGAAGCAAATTGCGAACTGAAATTTTGAACTTGCATTTATATAGCACCTTTCATAACCTCAATGTCTTCAATAAGTTTTAAAATAGTTTTTAAAATGTAGTCACTTTTGTCTCAGTTTTGCCAGGAAAGGGGCCTCACAGTAGCATGGTGGTTAGCATCAATGCTTCACAGCTCCAGGGTCCCAGGTTCGATTCCCGGCTGGGTCACTGTCTGTGTGGAGTCTGCACGTCCTCCCCATGTGTGCGTGGGTTTCCTCCGGGTGCTCCGGTTTCCTCCCACAGTCCAAAGATGTGCGGGTTAGGTGGATTGGCCATGCTAAATTGCCCGTAGTGTAAGGTTAATGGGGGGATTGTTGGGTTACAGGTATACGGGTTACGTGGGTTTAAGTAGGGTGATCATTGCTCGGCACAACATTGAGGGCCGAAGGGCCTGTTCTGTGCTGTACTGTTCTATCTATTCTATCTATTCTATTCTAAGTGCTGCACCCAGTTTATACCCCACAATGTCAATGACCAATGATTCTGTTTTTTGGAGGGATTGATAAGTAAACAAGCAGCTTTGCACATGTACTACTCTGATTACAGGTAAAATTCAGCTGTTTTAGATCCAGGCAATTAGTGTCGCTCCTTTATCATTCATTGATGTGACATGTGGCAGAGGAAAGCTACATTTTACCTCACAGACGGCAAACAATATTATCTTGAGTAAACATGCAAGAGTACTTTTTTTCCCCACTAGCTTTTAGCAACCCACAGTTAACACATGAACAGCAGGCTAATGATGATTCTTAGGCTTTACTTAATTTTTAGTCGAAATCAGTACAGTATGCACCTAACTGCAATACGACATGTTAATGTTTATTTCTTCTGTTGGACTCCTGCTGTGCCAATTGTTTTGGGAACCTGGAAAAGAGGAACCACCGGGATCCACCCGGAGGACCTGTCAAACATGGGGCGAAATTCTCCGACCCCTGCAGGGTCGGAGAATCGCCCAGGACAGGCGAAAATCCCGCCCCTGCCGTGGCTGGAATTCTCCGCCACCTGGGAATTGGCGGGGGTGGGAATCGTGCCTCGCCGATCGGCGAGCCCCGAGGCGATTCTCCGGCTGGTGATGGGCCGAAGTCCCGCCGCTGAGAGGCCTCTCCCGCCGCCGTGGTTTCAACCACCTCTGGTGGCGGCGGGATTGGCGGCGCGAGCGGGCCCCCGGGGTCCTGGGGGGGGGCGCGGGGCGATCGGACCCCGGGGGGTGCCCCAATGGTGGCCAGGCCCGCGATCAGGGCCCACCAATCGGCGGGCAGGCCAGTGCCGTGGGGCACTCTTTTTCTTCCGCCGCTGCCACGGCCTCCACCATGGCGGAGGCGGAAGAGAACCCCCCCTACCGCGCATGCGCCGGTGGTGACGTCAGCGGCAGCTGACGCACCGGTGCATGCGCGAACCGGCGAAGGCCTTTCGGACAGCCCCGACACCGGGCGGCGGGCGTCAAAGGCCGTTGGTGCCAGTTTTGGCACCAATCGGCGTGGCGCCAACCACTCCGGCGCGGGCCTAGCCCCTCAATGTGAAGGCTTGGCCCCTAAAGGTGCGGAGAATTACGCACCTTTGGGGAGGCCCGATGCCGGAGTGGTTGGCGCCACTCCGCTACGCCGGGACGCCCCGCCCCGCCGGGTAGGGGAGAATCCCGCCCATGAGTAGCGATCGCCTTACTGACTGACCCATCGCTCCCACTGACCACATGTCCATTCTCCTCCAGGTCCTCCAGCTGACGGCAACAGCTCATCCAGGGTAGCCGCCTCTCCTTATGCCAAGAACACCTCGGAGCAGACTCTGAGGATGCCACATAATAGTCGCAGCACAGCTGTCATCTCCACCCTCCACCAGCGCAGATCTCAGTGAGACATGTTTGTGGACAGGCTCCTGGGGCACCATCTGGTGGACACCACACAGCTGCTGATATACGTCAGGTGGAGGCAGGAATCCCAGGCGAGACAGCAATCAAAGGTCTGCTGGATCCCAGGAACCAGCTAGGTCCCAACCTGATGCTGAGCCTCTGGAAGTGGGTTACCTGGAGCTGATGGTGACGATAGGGATTGGCTGAAACATTCTGAGAGAGATGTCAGCGTCATTCCAGCTGCTCAATAGCCACTTAGAGGAGTCCCAGAGGCTACGGACGCAGGAGATGGCGCTGGCAATGAGTGGCACCGAGGTCAACACTGCTAGGGTGGCGGGGCCACATTGGAAAGCCTGGTGCACGATATCGTCACCATGAGGGAAGGTGTCAAAGGCGTCACGCAGTCGATGATGGCCATGGCTGAGCTTCTCGGCAAAATGTCCGACACGCTGAGGGATGTCATCCCCATGTGCTGGTTTAGCACACAGGGCTAAATCACTGGCTTTTAAAGCAGACTAAGGCAGGCCAGCAGCACAGTTCAATTCCCGTACCAGCCTCCCCGAACAGGCGCCGGAATGTGGCGACTAGGGGCTTTTCACAGTAACTTCATTGAAACCTACTTGTGACAATAAGCGATTTTCATTTCATTGATGAGGTTCTGCAGGACATGTTCCGCTCTCAGGTGGGCATGGGCGAGACGCTGCAGAGCTTGTCCCAGTCGCAGGTGGGCATGGCTGAAGCACTGCAGAGCATGTCCCAGTCACTGAGGAGCATCGCTGAGGGCATCAACACCATGGTGCGAACCATGGGGAACTGCTAGGGATGGTAGAGCCAGATGATGTAGGGGCACCCGGGGCTCAAAACAGCTGCTCCTCTGTCCCAAGGTGAACCCCAGGGTCGATGCGCACAGATCGGTAGGAGGGGTGCTGGGTGCCAACGCGGACCTGTCCCATTGGGGAGCTACTCGCCCTCCCCCCCCACCCCCCTCCCCCCCCCCCCCCCCCCCCCAACCGAGTTCCACCCCTCTGATGAGGCCGCGTCTCTCAGGCAGCACAGGACAGGGCAGCACAGCTGTGTATGTGCCACCGACAAGTGAGCCGGGGCGCTCTGACCCCAGAGCCCCCAGAGGACACCCACCAGAGGCATCGGAGGCCATGGGACGTGGTAAGCAGCTGGCTGCCTCCACCTCAGATGTACATCCTGGGGAAAAACCAAGACATAGTAGTAGAGCTAGGAGGGCCAGGCGTGTGGAGAATCACTGACGGCACCAGGGTAGGGAGGCGGCACTATCGGGGATGGGATATTGTGTAGCACATTTAAACATTTTTGCACAGCCATTATGGTACCTCTGTTACTTTCTTTCGCAATGCGGGCTGACCCCTGGACTCTTTTCCCATCTCTGCAGGCAACTCCCCCCGTGGCACTCACACAGTCTCCAGTCATGGACATCTCCCCGAATCTGTGTTTCATTCCCTGGGCTTTTGGATGTTGGCTGTTGCGTGTGCGGTGTTGCCTCCCGCAGTGTTCAGGCACAGTGTCCAGGCATCAATGTGTGATTGGAATACTAGGCAATGACTCCCACATGCTAGATGGCCCGCCTACCCAAGGGAATCCACTTGGCTTGTGTCAAGTGCTCCCCTACCCACGAGTGCCAATTCCCTATAAGTGATAGCCTTCAGCCGTGCAGCCAGAGTTCTCAGCTCTCCCTATTTACCTCACGAGAGGATGGGAGTTATGGGTGATTGGTGGGATAGACAGGCAGGGGCAAGGGTTACCCCTGGAATGAGGTTGGGATCCAGGGGTTTGCATGGCGCTGCCGCGAGCGATAGCCCCCCCAGTTGCCCCCCCCCCAGCGCCCCCCCCCCCCCCCCCCCACTCCCCTGTGGAGGGTCACCCACCTCCCGCTGAGCACTGGCAAGCCCAGCACACCCGTGCTCTTTGCCTGTGAATAAAGATTGCTACTCATCTCCTTGGTTCCCCACTGAAGCCCTTCCGCCAGGTTCACGTTTTTCAAAAGGTGTACTAATCAGTGCCAGCGTGAGCACTTGCTGGGGAGGCCGATGAATCACGGGAGGCCGCTGAATATGGGGTCGCTCTCGTTGATTGTATAGAAATGGGGCTTAAGTGGTCATAATTGGTTTCTCGCCACACTAAGGTGAGAGCCCGATTTCGCCTACGGGATCGGACTGGCTGCATCGCAAACTGTTTGGCGCCTGGTGAGGATCTCTTTTTTGGCCTTTCCCGCTATTTACCGGCCTCGTTACACTTGAGAGTGAGTGTAACGAGGCTGGAAGACCATGCCATAGTGTGAATTCGGACCATTTTCAGCTAAATTTAATGGATGGTGGAACACAAGGATCAGACTTAGGTTTCGGGTGACTTAGTTGTATTATTTTATGGTTTGGACATGCATTTTTAGTTTTCTAAAATATATGTGAATTTTCCCTCATTCCAAAAATAAGTGTAACTTCTGCAATAACCACACAATGTCGCAGCAACCACATATTAATGGGGCAGTTAGCAGTGAGAATGAAGCAACTCCTCGATTGATCAGAAGCCAATACTGGGACTTATTGTAGCAGATATGCTAACCTCACAAGTCGAAAACTAAGAGTGGTCATAAAGCCTTAATCTCAAGGAGCACAGATGGCAGCATAACTACAAGAGTGAACCGTGGGCAGTTTCTACTACAATCTGAAAAGCAAAATGGGATTAACATACTGTAATTACTCCTTGTTCCTCATTTTTTGTAATATATTTTCTATTTCTTTCTCTCTTTGGCTTAAGTGGTGTCAATGTGATATTACCACCAGTAAGTTGTGTGTCAGTGATTATAATGCTCATTTTAAGGAAATAATACCAATACATATAATACAATAATGCTATCAGTACACATGGACATCATTTTATGCGTTATATATACCTCGAGTGCAATACCTCCAATTCTGGCTCCTGCACATCCCAGATTTTAATCACTCCACCAGCTAACGTTCTAACTTTGAATTTCCCTCTAAAACCTCCCCACAGCTCCACCTCACTTTACTCTGTCAGGACACGTCTTCAAAACTACTTCTGTGACCAACCCTAATATCTCATTATATGGCTCTGTGTCAAACATTCCTTGATAAATCACCTGTGAAACACCTTGAATGTTTTACCATGTTAAAGCTGCAGTATAAATGTACGTTGTTGCTTGAGAAAGAAAGAATTTGCACAATTTCAGGGTATTCTCCAGCACTTTATTGGCAACAAAATGATTTTGAAATGTGGTCATCATTATAAGGTAGGAAACCCAGCAGCTAATTTGCAATTAGCAAGGTCCCACAAACAATTTGGTAATAGCCCGATAATCTACTTTAGTGCTGTTGGTTGAAGGTTAGAAATTGGCCAGGGTCCCATGGGGAACTCCCCTGCTCTTTTTCAAATATTAGGATAGGATTTTGTACATATACCTGATAAGCCAGAAGGAGCAATGGTTTAACATCCCATCCACAAGTTGACACCTCTGCCAGCGCAGCACTTCCTCACCACTAGACTGCATTGTCAACCTAGATTTGTGCTTAAGATACTGGAATTGTACAGACTTTAATTTACATTTAGGTTTATTAGCTTTCATGAAAAAAGTTGCTTTTTAAGCAATGATAATATAATGGAGTTTGCAGCAACAAAGAATTCATGCTGCCTCACGGCCCCAAAGTCCCAGGTTCAATTCCGACTCTGGGTCACTGTCTGTGTGGTGTTTGTACATTCTCCTCGTGTTTTCGTCCCCCCCCCCCCAATCCAAGGCTGTGCAGAATATGTGGATTGGCCACAGTTTATTGCCCCTTAATTGGAACAAATTAATTGGGTACGCTAAATTTATTTTAAAAACAAAAATATTCATGTATGTTGTTATTGATTAAAGTCCTCATCTCAATTTCTTGTTCTTAAAATTCTTTCAAACAATACTCTATATAGTACTTCTGTGCAACAACTGAATACCTAAAAATCACTTGTTTCACTTTTGTTCAAACCGACTTTTGTGTCAGTTACTATTTAGTTTTCTCAGAAGATAACATTACAAATGGTGCCAACTATCGTTTGCACTCATCTTCCCTTCAATGGCAGCACGGTAGCATTGTGGATAGCATAATCGCTTCACAGCTCCAGGGTCCCAGGTTCGATTCCGGCTTGGGTCACTGTCTGTGTGGAGTCTGCACATCCTCCCCGTGTGTGCATGGGTTTCCTCCGGGTGCTCCGGTTTCCTCCCACAGTCCAAAGATGTGCAGGTGAGGTGGATTGGCCATGATAAATTGCCCTTAGTGTTCAAAATTGCCCTTAGTGTTGGGTGGGGTTACTGGGTTATGGGGGTAGGGTGGAGGTGTTAACCTTGGGTAGGGTGCTCTTTCCAGGAGCCGGTGCAAACTCGATGGGCCGAATGGCCTCCTTCTGCACTGTAAATTCTATGATTCTATGAATAAGCTGCTTCATCGTGAGTCTGTGCACAACAGCTCACAGAAACACACACTTTCACTCCTTGAGATCATTTTCTTGAAATAGAAAACTGCATATGTCTCTCATATTTCACATTAAACGACTATTTTACTTAGGAGCGCAGACACACTTGAGTCATGCCAGGCAGTGGAAATGGGGAGTTAACAAATGTCAGCCAAGAGAACAGCAACGCTCTTTCATATTATGAATCCACAATATCACCTGCAAGACTCGGCCCTCACCCCATGAGAGCATTTACGAAGACTGTCTCATCAAGCAGCCTTTACTCTGTCAAACTCAGGCACATTTTGTCCAGGTTTAGTTTGTCCTTTTAAGCACCAAGATGATCTCATCTTCTGGCTCAGTATCAGAAGGTTCAAATGGAAGTTTGCCAAAACTGCATCTGCAACCCCCCATCCCACACCCTGCAACCATTTTGGCATGGTTTACTTCTCCCAGAAGACTCCCACTGCAGTAATGAACAGTCCTTATTGCAGCAATACCAGACTTTATGTAAATAAATACCTTGTAGTTGCACCTGTGGCTTTCCAAGATAGAAAATCAGGGAGATCAAAGAAATGGCCAGCTTTTTCCCAGCAAATGTCTGGAAGTTTCTAGCAAATTCAAATAAACAGAGTTAGCAATTCCAAAAACCAGCAAATATCCTTTTCATGTGGTATTTACAAGATATTTTGTTCCTTTAAGTGTCACTGTAATTTATAACTGTAAATTGTAATGTTACAGAACATTGAAAACACATTGATCACCGTTTTTTTAAAGTCACAAATAAATTAATCTGCTTTCAAAGCTGTGGTTATTTGTTCACACAGTAGTTCACAAATAAAAATCTAAATCACAATTCATATTCTAAAATAATGTTTTCATTTTCAAAAGAATGCATTGTTTTGAAAAAAATATAATATGTTGCTTTGAATCCCTGCAGTGCAGGAGGCCATTCAGCCCATCGAGTCAACACTGACCTCCGAAAGAGCCCACACTGTAATTCCATAACCCAACCTAAACATTTCGACACAAAGGGACAATTCAGCATGGCCAATATACCTAGCCTCCACACCTTTGGACGGTGGTAGAAAACTGGAGCACCCAGAGGAAACGCATGCAGACACGGGGAGAGTGTACACGCAGACAGTCATCCAAGGCCAGAATTGAACCCGGGTCCCTAGCACTGTGAGGCAGCAATGCTAACCATTGTGCCAACGTGCCAACATTAAGTTAAGTGAGTTGCATTTTGCAAAGTCCTCCGTCTCCGAGTGATGTTATTCCAGATGCGTAAGTAACTAAGTGAATGAAAATTGTGATGGGGAATGAGGTACCCTGAAATGCCCTTGATCAATCCTGAGTGGAAACAATTCAGCAGTGGAAGAACTGTCTTCTTTTTATTCATTCATGGGAGGTGGGCCTCAGTGGCTTGGGCAGCCTTTATTGCCTAGCTCTCTGCTACAATGCCCTACTGCCATGCAGAATTCTCAGTTTAAAAGACAGATTACAGACCTGTTCTCAACCTCCACCGAAACTGCACCATCCATACAGGGTGGCTGAAATGCATAAAAGGAAAACTACTAACTAACACCCAGCATGCTTCCAAGCCAGTACTTTAGAGATGGAAATACAGAACGTGATACATTTTCCCACAGTGACACTACACAATGCTCCAACATAATTTATAATAATGCAAACAGCAGAAACATCTGTTCATCAGAAACTACAATTGAATTCAAAGACGAGAATGGTTTCTCAGCTTCCCTTTTGACTGTTTCAACATCCAAAAGGGTAACATTCCAGTAATCGCTATATAATCTGCCAGTGAGAGCTTTAACATTTTTTTAACTGCAATGCAATGATGGTGTCATTATTTTGCCCATCTAAGAGGAAAGAATGGTTAAAAGTAAAAAGAGCACACATGTTTCTTTGAGAAGAAATTTGAAATCTAATTACTTCAAAAAAAGTTTTAATTTTAATGAACACATTGAGAGAAGTGTTATTTTAAAAAATAAATTTAGAGTACCCAATTCATTTTTTTTCCAATTAAGGGGCAATTTAGCGTGCACAATTTAACATGGCCAATCCACCTACCCTGCACATCTTTGGGTTGTGGGGACAAAACACGCAAACTCGGGGAGAATGTGCAAACTCCACGCAGACAGTGGAGAGAAGTGTTATTTGAAGAGAACGTCAACTGTTTCCAGGTTAGTTTCTGATTAATTTCCACTTGCTGTAGCAGTAGTCCGAGAAGTATTCTATGATTTCCAGAGTTGTTCAAAGTTGCTAAAGTCTACAGGGAGTGGTGTGGCACGTGCTGACTTCAACAATTCTGCACAGCCCAGGGTGGGAGGGACTGCCCTGGATGGGTCGGCACAGTCGGGATGGAGATCCTATTGGATAATGGACATGTGGCAGTGGGAGGGATGGGTCAGTCTATATGGCATTAACAACTCACATCTGACAGGTCATCTGGGCGGTGGGCGGTGGATCCTCACCTCTGCGTTCTATGCCAAGCTCTATGCTGATGACCGATCTGTCCTCACCCACGACCTCCAGGGCCCGTTCCTCATAGGGGGTGAGGACTCTGATGTCTGGCACCCTGCTACCTGTCAAGGCCCCCTCCCATCTGCTGTGGGCCAACTTCTCCTGCGGGGACACACAGAGAGGGCATCATGAGCCGCATGCTTCGTTCATCGCGGGTGGGGAGGGATATGGGAGGAGTAGGCATGGACAGCACTGCTCGACATGGGTGGGCCGAGGCACGGTATGGTGCTGGGTGGGGGAGCAGCAATCCACCTAACATGTACATCTTTGGACTGTGGGAGGAAGCCGGAGCACCCGGAGGAAACCCACGCAGACACGGGGAAAAAGTGCAAACTCCACATAGACAGGCACCTGAGGCTGGAATTGAAACTGTGACCCTGGAGCTGTGAGGCAGCAGTGCTAACCACTGGGCCACCTTGCCGGCCTCATCTGCACCTTAGATAACTCTGATGCATGAATATCAAAGAGGGCCTGACTGCAGACTTTATGGCCGAGATCCAGATTCCGAAGTTTTGCCAAATCCCGTTACCGGCCTCTTTGTGTACTGAGTCGGGCGTGGCACTGCCGTTAGTTTTTGCCCGATGATTCTATGATTTTCGAGTTTACTTTTGACAGTTGTATAAGGAAGCTCACTGAGGCCCTGTATTCCAAGAGAGCTGAGTTTCAATCTCTTTTGCCAGAGTGAAGGTGGAACAAATACATAGCTTTAGAAGAGCTGCAGATTTTCCCATGCTGCAAGGGATCACAGGAATTTCACACATATTACTTTGCATGTCAACCTTGAGAAGTACTGCAACCATAATGGGTTCCACTCTCTCAACATTATTCTGGTGCATGACTGTATGCGGTGTTTCATGCGGATCAGTTTTGGTTACCCTTACATCAGTTATGGTGCCTTCAATCTGCAGAAGTCTGCTCTACCATCTGCATTTGAGCCACCAAACAAGCCAGAGGGTGGTTGATAAGCAACAAGGGTTAGTTTTTGATGACATGACTCCTGGCTTGGTTGTACAATCCACATACACGTGGGCAACATGCAAATGACAAAAGCCCATAAGCTGCCATATGACATGTGATGGAGCTGACTATTAGGGTCATTAAACAATACTTCCACTTCATGGACCATTCTAGTGGACTTGGGAAAGCGAGTGTCAGGATTTGCAAAACAAGTTCACCATCATGAGAGTACAGCCCTTTCCACCAGTTATGTAGTGACCAGCTGAGGAGGGGAAAGCGGAGGAAAAGGCAGCCATCATAACCCCCTTTTGACTGAGATGTCATTGAGCAACTCATCCAAACGTGACAGCAGTAAACACAACCCCAATTCCCCATTCATTAACACTCCCACAAATTATTCTTTTTTTTATTCATTCATTGGATGTGGGCAACGCTGGCAGAACCAGCATTTATTGCCCTTCCCTAATTGCCTTTGAACAGAGTGGCTTGCTGGGCCATTTCAAAGGGCATTTCCTTTAAGACTCAACTACATTGCTGTGGACCTGCAGTCACATGTAGGCCAGACCTGGTAAGGATGGCAGATTTCCTTCCCAGATATGAGGTGGCTTCTGTTTGTGCTGCAATAGAAGCTCAAGATCTCACCCATCATCCATCGGGTGCTGCATCATTCTTATGGAGTTGAGCAGAAATTCCATTCTAAAAGGGATGAGCTCTAAGCTCTGTGCCAAGTTGCAGTTGGGCTCCTTAATGTTCCTTGAGAGTGACAACATGCTGTCTGGCAAGCCTTTCTAAGTCTTTACATGTAGGCCACTCTATCGCAGTTCTCAGCTGAGTTCTCACCACTTGCTGATCCTACCTTTATGCTACTCTCGACAGCTGGGATTCCCAGAACTATGGGTCGCAATCCCGGTGTGGTTGCAGAGCTTCACAGTGCCAGGGTCGCAGGTTTGATTCCCGGCTTGAGCCACTGTCTATGCGGAATCTGCACATTCTCTCTAAGTCTGCGTGGGTTTCCTCCGGGTGCTCCGGCTTCCTCCTACAAGTCCCGAAAGACGTGTTTGTTAGGTGAATTGGACATTCTGAATTCTCCCTCTGTGTAGCCGAACCTGCGCCGGAATGTGGCGACAAGGGGCTTTTCACAGTAACTTCATTGTAATGTTAATGTAAGCCTACTTGTGACAATAAAGATTATTATTATTAGAGGTCGCATTTGAGGTCACATCTGAGGTCATATGCTGCTCCTCCTCTGAGCAGCAGTGGCAACTGTAGAGATGAGATTGCCCAGTCAAGACGCTCTGTGGGAAAGCCCTGGACCCACTGGATCAATTCCAGCAATCAGTGTCCAAAGAGCTCTTTTAGCTTCAGAAAACACTTCCAGTGGTGAGTTTGAGTGGGCCCAGGATTGTTTGTGCAATGATTTGGCACAGTTAGAGGAAAGCAAGTGTACCAGTCACTGAATGAGTATGGGAACACTGTGATGTTCCAAGGTAGGGTTGGAGTGAGGGAGGTGGGAGCAACCAAGAGGTGCTTGTTTGCAGAATTATATCACAAGAGATTGCAGGATAAGAAAGAAGTGGGATATGAGAAGCTGCTTTAGGTATGAACATACTGCCATCTTCTATAGTTTCAGCCCCTCTGCTGACCACAGCCTCAGTTGTGTTGCAAAACCAGTACAGGCATGAATATTACAAACTTTAAAGCTGTATTTTTTAAAAATTGTTTAACATGGCTGCAGCATATCATGTGACTTGGCAGCGTTCAGTGTGGTAAACACCACTGGTCATACATTACGTGTATTACGGTGCTGCCATTGTACTATAGTCATTACAGAAAATGCAGGCCTGCTGGCTCCACCCAGCAGGGTCTGTATAAAAGTGTACACTCTCCTACACTGCCCCCATTCTGGTTCCAGCTGCAGGAGGCTTAACATCGAGCACAATAAAGCCACAATAGTTCACCATTTTGTCTCGTAGTCATTGATGGTACATCATTCAGCTCCAGACAGTCCTGAAATTCAGCAACCACCTAATTAAAATATGCACAGTCGCAGGCACTTGTGGAATTCACACATCCCTCTGTTAAGCATGTAACATCAACAGAACAGACTATAACATACCAGCCAACTCATTCTTCCATTTCACCATTGACAAAAGAGACATCCCTTCTCCTCCTTTTCTTCTCCTCCTCCTCAGCTGGTGTTAGACTAATATGAAATAGATCTCATTGATCTTTCATTGTATTGTGATGGCTCCCCATCCAAACACTGAGACCTTGCCTGTCTGAAACTCTCAGTGAAAAGCCAGAGCACAGGACATTTAGCAGCCTAACACACCACCTTATTTTGAAAAGGATTTTAGATTATAAAAAGTTACATGGGTAGGGCAACCATGTTTATTACCTGCTTTCAAAATATAACAGCAGAAGCTTTACTGGGACAGATGCCATCAGAAACGCCACTGTAGCCAACAAAGCCGCTGCAGGACAGCTGAGCACTCAAGGTAATATCCAGCTATACCTTGAAAGTGGGAGAAGAGCCTACTCTCCCAACCTGTTGTAACTTCAAGTTCACTTGAGATCAGACCCCCTGGCAATTGAACGACAAGAAGCCTCTCAATTTATAGAGAATCCTCTGCTTTTACAAGGCCCAAACTCCAGCTAAAGCTTTGATTAATCTAAGAAACTAGAGATTAGCCTGCTATGAAAGAGACTGAAATAATTCCAAACGTAATCATATTGTTTCCTTTATCTTTATTCATCTGTGTCCAATCTGTGTGTGAGAGATGTCATGTTTAAGGCTCTGGGGAAATTGTGTGATTATAAATAATCTAATTTATTTTTAAATTCATGAAAGCTTGCTGATGGTATTATTGAAATTGGGACACACCAATCTCACATATTAAAACAAGTTGTTCACGGGCATCTAAAGATGTGCAAGTTAGGTGCATTGGCCATTCTAAAATTGGCCCTCAATAGGACAGGGAAGTGGACCTAGGTAGAGTGATGTTTCAGAGGGTCTGTGCAGACTCGATGGACTGGATGACCTCCTTCTGCACTGTAGGGATTCTAAGGATAAACTTTTATCTATGACACATGGCCACACTAATGATTGGTAGCACCATCCTCTCCATGGGGGTGAGGGTATGCAGACATGCCTGTTCCCCACCAGTTTGTTCCTGCTGCCTTTGATTATGGTGCAAGAAATTGCAAGAAATAAGTAACTGTTTCAGCAACTATGGCGCAATGTGCTTAACTGATATGCCTTCCACAGTTGAACAGATGACTGTGTGTGCAAGCTGTGAAATGTAAATACGAGGCTTGCAACCTTGTACGTGTGGGAAGGTGAAGTGAATTGTGCTTGACTGAGACATTTTGTAGGTGAGTAAAAAGAATCTGTTAAATGCAGCAGCGCATGAGGCAAATGCTTCATTCATAAGGAAGTGGCACGTGAAGATACATTCACTGACCTTGACCACTCATTAAAGTTTTTGTGGTACTGCATCAAGGTCCTCAATGCTAGACTTCTGGCATTGATTTTGGTGGCTAACTGCTCCTACTGCCTTCATAATGTCAGTCTGGAGTGTCACCTGTCCCCAGAGGGAAGAGGGCCTCTCTCCACCTGTCCAGTGCTACTATGGAGAACCTTGGGCATGCTTTCTGACCAGTTGCACCATTTCCGCTCCACCTTCTGCTTATCATTTCTTCCACAACAGCTTCCAGCACCTGATGCAACCAGAATACGCCTTGCCTTTAAGAAGGCTGCCTTTAAGGAATGCAGGATAACTTTAAGCAGTGCTTATCTTGCATTATTGTGAGTCCCCTGCTGAGGCATGCAGCCACTCAGCAGCATGTTTAGCACTGGGTTGCACGCCATGATCATTATAATTGGCAGGGAGCACAAAGTTTACATGCTCCCTACTTTGAATGGGTGTAAGTTAATCACACATTGCAATCATCACACCCATTTTAAGGGGCAATCAAATTTTTAGCTCCATCTTTCTGATGTTAGGTGAAAGATGAAAAGCCAGTGTTTTAAATTACATTACCCGACCCAACCCTCCTGCTGAGAAATAACATTAATTCATTTGCAGGCTGCACTAGGGTCAGACAGATAAGTTTCTGCTTGTGACCAATGCACATTTCTCAGTTTAAAATGAAAAATCAAACAATGTGAGGCCAGGGATACCGTGATATTTCAAGGGAATTGTTGAGGGTGAGTGGCCAGTTGTTAAAACCTGTAGCTGAACACATCACATTACCAAAAGTGATTACTGCATAAACTGGCAGAAAAATTACAGTAAAGGTTAGAGGTTAAAATCATCTTGAATTTCGGACCAGCAGACTGTTTTGTTTTAAAAAAAACAAGTCTTGAAGATGCAAAAATACAGAAATAATTGCAAATTGTGAATGGCCATCAAATTTGACCATTAAGACCTTAAGTGATTTAAATTATTAAAGGCAAACAGTACACTGCCTTCATCATGTGTCCAAGGAAATAGGGTTATAGCAAAACACTTCATGCTTTTTCTTTTTAAATTTGGGTCACATGTTTACCTGCTGATAGATTGCTTTCTAAAAAGCTGCACTTAAATGGAGTGATCTACCTTGGGAGGGTCAGGATTTGGCAGGACGAGTTATAAACTGCAGAACAACACTTCCAATCAGATGAATATATAGAGCAATATTAACAGCAACTCTAGAAAGTTGCAAACGGCAGAAATTATTTTTAATTCTTCGGGATGTGAGCATCTCTGGCAATTATTGCCCATCCGTTGAGATAGGGATGCTTCTTGAACTGCTGCAGCCTATGTGCTGCAGGTATTCCTGCAATGCTGTTTGGTCGGGGTCTTTAGGATTTTGATCCAGCAACAATGAAGAAAGAGCAACATATGTCCAAGTCAGAATGGTATGTGGCTTGGAGGGGAACTTGAAAATGATGGCATACCCACACACATGCGGCCTACGTCCTTCTTGGCTGATGAGGGCGCAGGTTTGGGGGAATACTTCCTCAGAAGAGGCTTCAGTGACTTGTTGCTGTGCACCGTGTATTAGTACACACCTCAGTCCTGGAACGCCAGAAGAGACTGCTTTTCCTGGATGGTATTTGGCTTCTTGAGTGTTGTTTCAGCTGCATCTATCCAAATAACTGAAGAATATTCCATTACAGTCCTGAAATGCATGATGTGGCTGATGGAGAAGGTCTGTGGGGGTGGGGAGGCAGTGATGATCAAGAAGCGATCTACTTGCTGCAGACTAACCAGCTTCTGAGTCATAGAATCTACAGTGCAGAAGGAAGAAATTAAACCCATTGTGTCTAGACCGGTCCCTGAAAGAGCACCCTACCTGAGCCCACACCTTCACCCTATCTGGAATGTGGCTACTAGGGGCTTTTCACAGTAACGTCACAGTAATTGAAGCCTACTTGTAACAATAAGTGATTATTATTATTATCATTATCCCCGTAACCCAGCAATTTCACCTAATATTTGGACACTATGGGACAATTTAGCGTGACCAATCCACCTAACCTGCTCTTCTTTGGACAGTGGGAGGAAACCGGAGCACCTGGAGGAAACCCATGCAGACACGGGGAGAACATGCAGACTCCGCACAGACAGTGACCCAAGCTGGGAATCGAACCAGGGTCCCTAGCGCTGTGAAAAAACAGTGCTAACCGCTGTGTTACCGTGGTGCCCTGTGGTAGCAATGATATTTATGTGGCTAATTTAATTGAGTAATGATTTTTTCGTCAATTATGACCACTCCGAACAACACCTCCCCTATCCTCCCCACCACCACCACCAACTATACAATGCTGAAGATAAGGAGCGTAGTGATAGAAATGCCACTGAATGACAAGGGAAGGTGATTAGACTCTCTCATGTTCATGATAACCTGGCACTTAATGGTACAAAGGTTACTTGTCACCTATTAGTTCAAGCATGGATTTAATGAAAACAAACTATTTCGGCAAATCTTGCTCTCCTTAATCCCATACCTTGGTATATTCTTTTTGCAACAGTCAACAAATTCCTTTCTGAAAGTAATTACAGACTCTGCTTCAATAACAGCTTGTGGCTGAGAATTTCATATCCTAACTACCCTCTAAAAAATACGTAATTCTTAATTCTTTCTGCGCTAATCTTACCATTTGTGACCTCGCATTACCACTTAATCAGCCATCCGAAGTGTTTGTTACATTCTTTAAAAATCATGACTCTTCAGAATCTTCGCCCCTTGAGCCCAATGACACTGTACCAACTTCTCACGTTTTTTCATAAATGAAACCAGCCTTCTCTGATAGCATCCTAATTAAACCCTGGTGGTATCCAAGTGAATTTATGCTGCAACTTATCCATTGCTTTTGGTCGTTTCTATAATTGTGATCACCCAAAATCGTAAACAATACTCTCCAACAGTAATAATATTCAGTGCATACTTCACATTTTCCCCAACCAGATATAATATCAAAGGTCCCTTTTCTTTTCTCTAGCTTGTACATTAATTACACTGCCACCTTTAATTGTGCTCCTGAATTAGATTGCTAAATCAAGACTTTCAAGTTCCATTATCTCTTCCTTCCCCATATCTGTTGTCCCTTCATGGTGGAGAATTGCTTCAAAAGATCAGGGCGGGATTCTCCCTTCGCGGGACTAAGTCCCCACACAAGCGGGAAAACAGGCGCGAACCACTTCGGCGCCAACAGCCCCCGAAAGTGCGGAATTCTCCTTACTTTCGGGGGCCAGATGGACGCCGGAGGGGTTGACGCCACGCTAGCCGGCGCCGAAGGGACGACACGAGTCCGCGCATGCGCCAAATGGCCGGCGTGATCCCACGCATTAGCGGAACCGCCTGCGTTTTCTGGCACATGCGCTCTCTTGTCCGCGCCAGCCATGGCAGAGCCCTACAAGGGCCAGCACGGAAGGAAGGAGTGCCCCATGGCACAGGCCCGCCTGCAGATCGGTGGGCCCCGATCGCGGGCCAGGCCACTGTGGAGGCCCCCGCCCGGGGTCGGATCCCCCCGTGCCCGCCCAAGGACCGCCCCAGCCGATTTACCTGCCAGGTCCTGCCGTGCGAGACCATGTCTACTCCACGGCGGCGGGACTGACCAGAAACAAACAGCCGCTCGGCTCATCGGAGCTCGGAGAATTGCCGGGGGGGGGGGGGGGGGGGGGGCTGACAACGACCCCCAATTGCCGTGACATGAACCCTGCCCCTGCCCGCCGGGGTTCGGAGAATCCCGCTGCAGATATTCAGTTTAAAATATCTTAATTATGTGCCACTCCTCATGTGTGTACCTGGACTGTAGTACTGATTTTAACTGAGAGTGGCCATCATGCAGGTAGAGGGCCAGGGGAAACAGCAAACCTCCATGATGTTAATAGCACGAGGCAAAATAGGAAAAGTACAGCCCGGGCATTTCCCGTGGGTTTCCTCAAGGCACTCCAGTTTCCTCCCAAAGTTCAAAGATGTGCATGTTTGATGGATTGGCTGTGATCAAAGCATGGGGTTGAGGGGATAGGGAGGGGGAGTGGGCCTAGGTAGACTCCTGGGGCGGGATTCTGCCGTAATCAGCGGGGCGGGCAACTCCGGCGGGACAGAGTGGCGTAAACCACTCCAGCGTCGGGCCGCCCCAAAGGTGCAGAATCTGCCGCACCTTCAGGGGCTAGGCCCGCTCCGGAGTGGTTTGCGCCCCGCCGGCCGACGGGAATGAGGCTTGGCGCCACGCCAACCAGCGCCGAAGGGCCTCCGCCGGCCGGCGTGAGTTGGCGCATGCGCAGAAGCGCCAGCGTGTGCTGGTGTCATCCCCGCGCATGCGCAGAGGGCTTTGTTTCCGCACCGGCAATGGCGGACTGCTACAGCTGGCGGTGCGGAACAATAGAGTGCCCCCACAGCACAGGCCTGCCCGCAGATCTGTGAGCCCCGATCACGGGCCAGGCCACCGTGGGGGCACCTCCCGGGGCCAGATCCCCCCGCGCCCCTCCAAGAAACCCGGAGGCCGCCCGCGCCGCTTTGTCCCGCCAGTAAGGACCTACTCCAATTTACGCCGGTGGGACTGGCAAAAAACAGGCGGGACTTAAGCCCATCGCAGGCTGGAGGATTCGGGCAGCCCCGGGGTCCTTGAGTCACACCGGTCCCCACCATTCTTCGAGGCGGGCGGCGCGACTCATGCCTGGCCGATTTTTGGGGGGTCAGAGAATTTGGAGGACAGCGGGGGCGGGATTCATGCCCACCCCTGGCAATTCTTCAACACAGCCGGGGGTGGGGGGGGGGGGGGGGGGGGGGGGGTCGGTGAATCTCGCCCCTCACTCGGAAGGTTGATGCAGACTCAATGGGCCGAAAGGCCTGCTTTTGCACTGTAGGGATTCTGTGGATTTTCTGGATTTTCTATGCGCAATTTCTGTCAGACGAGAGAGTTAATGTTCTCCCCCACTTACAGGAGCATGCCCAAGGTGACAAGTCAGCAGGCTGGAGAGGTGCTCAAGAAGCTCACTGTCAGCAACCACATGTTGCTTGGGACTTGAATCCTGTGCAACTTCCCCTCAACCAGGACTTACCGCGCAGGGGACAAACATGCCTTGGGGTTTTTTTAAGATGGGCGCATATGCTGCTGCACAGTAATCTTTAGGGGCCATGCAAGGCAATGAATGAGCCTTGCAGAATGAAGTGAAATTACATTAGCTCTATCAAAGAAGAAGGTTAATGATCTTACAAGAGCATCGAGGGTATCTAGTCACCTCACTTAACAACACCTGACAACACTTCTTTCAATTCTTTCCCCCACCACTCTAAATAATTCTTTCTCCTTGATCATTTACTTCAACATACGGTCACAAAAGCAAACTACAACACCTCTCTTTCACATGCTAAACACATTTACCATGTTCTTTAACGTAAAAGCAAAATACTGTAGGTGCTGGGTGTCTGAAATAAAAATGAAAAAATGCTGGAAAAAAGCAGCAGGTCTGGCAGCACCTGTGGAGAGAGAAACAGAGTTGTTGCTTTGAGTCCATATGACTCTTCTGCCAGACCTGCTCAGTTTTTCCAGCATTTTCCAGTTTTATTACCATTTTCTTTGCTATCTTTACACTGCACATCAGCAGCATTCCCAGCTCACATTCTATCACGGTTAAAACCAGCAACTCCTTCCTCACTTCATTTTCTATTTACTTGGCTTTCTATTGACCTCCACCTCTTAACACTTGCACAATATGGACGGGTTCCACACATCTCCACTTATCTTTTTGCAGTGACTCAGTATCTTTCACCCTCTCTTTCTGAGAGTCTGGGCAGCGCATAATGCCGGAGACAGGAGCAAGACCAGGGGGGGCCTTCCCCCAATCGAGTAGGAAGCCCTGAGGCGTGGTGGCCCAGGGAAAGCAATGGACATCAGGGGTGGCGGCACTGGCAGCTTATCTGTCTTTCACTTGTAATCCTTTAGTCAAATCAGCAAAGGCTTCCATTTGCTAATGCACACCATCTCAATACCAATCTAACATATTCTTTCTCTAGTACTGTCTTAGCACTTGGAACCTGTTGAAGAAGACAGTTAAGAGGAGCAGCATCTTCCTGAGGACACACCACCATGTGCGCAGTTCCCATCAAGCACAAACGCAGAAAGTGGCGTGGAGGTGGTGTGAAAGTGGCGTAACAGCCAGCACTAGTGAACAGCAGCAGATACTGGTGACAGGAAAAGCCCAGCAGATAGTTCATCAGGACAGCACAATGTTGAGGACTTCAGGGTCCCAGCCAATAAAACGAAAGCTGTGTGCCTTTCACAAGCAGTTATATTCCTTCCACGGAATTTTAGTATTATATCTGAAGGAATGGAGGAGTCCAGTTCAAATATGGATTGATGTCACCTCGTAAAATCAGCAAGAACAACTGCTCTGGCAGTAGCCAGGTCTAACTGTCTATAGTAAGGCTCACACAAGCTCTAGTACCTAGATGTTGTCAGCTATAAGCATTTCGAGGGCCCCAACATGAGCAACAAAAGTCTTCCACCAGCTTTGCTGAAGCCACCATGGAGAATATTTCACAGAAGTGGTTGAATTAGGAAACTTTCTTATATGAAAGGTAGCATGGGGTTGACACTAATTGAGAAATGAACTGAAGGAAAGTCTTGTGTTGGGAATTGAATTCATCTTGATCGCATTTGACAATGTGGTCTGCAGTGTGGTTTATAGCAGCTTCTGAGTCTACATTGTTAGTATGTCATTGATGTAGAAGTTGACTGAATGGTTTAAATGTTCTTTAATGTAATATTAAGGGAGGGCAAAGGATGTAACAAAAACTATCAATGCAGAAGGATTTTGTGTAAGTTTTCAGGGCAGGCAAATCGGCAAGTCAGCCTAATTGCTCGACAATTAACTAATTCCTTGCATCTCTTGCTACAAGACATTATCTTCTGCCACTTCCCCACCTTCACCCTGGACTTCATCGTCTCAAGAAAATTATTTCTGCTCCTGTGCCTTCTCCAAATGCAAGTCTCTCTTTCTGACAAAGTACATCAGTATGAATCTGCAGGGCACATTGCAAGGAGCTTCCAGATCTGCCTAAACACCAAAACATCTATTTTGGTTCAAGTGTGGCATGGTTTTGTAGGGATGTATACAAGGGACATTATTATAAGGTTAGTTGGAGTGGCTAAAATCTAATGCAGAGAACATCATCTGCATCTCCAAAAACACCCTCCCTGTTTACCAGGACTGACCAGTACATCACGTTCAATATTGTCCTCAACATTCAAGAGTAGACAGCTTGGAGATTTGTAGCAGTGATTCTTTCTCTAATTTCCAGGGCATAACAAACACATATTGCCATGAGGGCAACAGCAGCATTTGTGATTCAGGAAGGATCTCATTCTGTTAATATCCAGTCAGAGAAGATCATTTCAATTTGTGCAAAGTACCCAGATAGGTTTTATCCTCCAAAATGTAATTATTCCCCTAATATTCATTACTTTCAGGAATGTGACAATGCCTGCTGAGGGATAAGGGATACTTTATGTACATCCCTACAATCATGCCACACCTGAACTATAATAGATGTTCAGGCAGATCTGAACTCTCCTGTCAATGTGCCCTGCAGATTCAAAGAATCTGCAGTGCAGAAGGAGGCAATTCAGCCCATCGAGTCTGCACCGGCCCTTAAAAAGAGCACCCTACCTAAGCCCACACCTCCACCCTATACCCACACTTTCACCCTATCCCTGTAATCCCACTTTACCTTACCATTTTTGGACACTCAGGGCAATTTAGCACAGCTAATCCACCTACCCTGCACATCTTTGGACTGTGGGAGGATTCCGCACAGACAGTGATCCAAGCCGGGAATCGTACCTAGGACCCTGGCACTGTGAAGACATTGTGCTAACCACTATGCTACACTGCTGCCCATAGCGACATACTTTGCCATAATCTTAAAATGAAGAGGTCTGAGAATCTGATTGTAACAATAGGAATACTTTATCAAGAAATTCAAGAGTTGTATTCTATCTGATCTTATCTTGACATGTAATAAACTCGCAAATCCCATGCAATCACACAGCACAACAGAAGGGGCCAGCATGGCCGTCACCGGAAGTGCGATGGTGCGACCCGGAACGGCGTCACCGACGCGCGCAGCATTATTGACGCCACGCAGAGAAACGGCAATGCGGGAAGATGGTCGCCCGCCCCGCAGCGCCGAGGTTCCAGGACCGGGCATCGAAGTGCTCCTGGATGCCGTGGAGGAGAGGAGGGAGGCCCTGAGCCCCGGACATGGCCACAGGGTCGCTGCCAACACCAGCCAGCGCCTGTGGAGGGAGGTGGGAGAAGCCGTCAGCTCCGTGGGGATAACCCCAGGACCGGCAGCCAGTGCCACAAGAAGGTCAATGACCTTGTCAGGGCAGCCAGGGTGAGTACCCCCCACCAACCACCCCCCCCCACACACATGTGGCACTGCACAACACCCCCTCCCTCCGCATGATGGGTGGTTCGGCCATAGCTGAGATCCACAGGGCTACACCCACACATGCACACTGCATTGGCAGGATGGCGTCTGAGCCTATGCCAACATAACCCAACCGCTGGACTGCAAGTATATGTCCGCCTAACAATGATCTTTCTCTCCTGAGCCCCCCCCCCCCCCCCCCCCCCCCCCCCCCCCCCCGCCACCCCACCCCCGAGGAGAAGCACGCCTATAACAACCGGGGAGAGTGCCAGGACTGGAGGGGGTCCACCTGAATTGCGGCCCCTCACCATTCATGAAGAGAGGGCCCTGGACCTTGCAGGCGGACCCGAGGACCGGGAGGTTGCGAATGCAGATTTCGGGGGCGCACCATCAAGTGAGACCCCCCACGGCCTGCCCCATCCCCTTTTCCCGCTGCCCCATCCCCCCTTACCCGCTGCCCCCATCCCCCCTTCCCCCATCCCCTCTTACCCCCTGACCCCACCCCCCTGCCCCCACCACCCCTTTCCCCCTGCCCCAATCCCCCCTACCCTCACCACCCACCCAGCCCCATCTGCGTATCTAACCATGCATGCCGTATTGCAGGACCATGCGGCAATCCACCCGTCCCTGCGGGTGTAGACCGCCCCCAGGCCGTGCCAGGGTGACCACAGGCCAGGGACCGACCCGGGCCATCAGGCGTAGCCCGCCCCCATCCAGTTCCAGGGCCAGCACGACGTAGGGACTCATTACGTGACAGGGAGGGCAGCTACACCAACAGCCCCCCATCCCAGTCAACCCAAGACACGGTGACACAGCGCAACCACACTGATGACACCGACATCCAGGACACACACCCAGGACACACAGGACCCACAAACCCAGGACACCCAGGACACACGCACCCAGGACACACACACCCAGGACACACTCACACAGGACACACACACCCAGGACACACAAACCCAGGACACCCAGGACACACACACCCAGGACACATACATCCAGGACACACACACCCAGGACACCCAGGACACATGCACCCAGGACACACACATGCAGGAGACACACACTCAGGACACAGACATCCAGGACACACACACCCAGGTCACACACAGCAAGGACACACACACCCAGGACACACACACCAGGACACACACACACAGGACACACACACCCAGGACACACACACCCAGCAAACACAGACACACACACCCAGGACACACACCCATTGCACACACAGTCAGGACACACAGGACACACACACCCAGGACACACACACCCAGGACACCCAGGACACACACACCCAGGACACACACACCCAGGACACACAGACACACACCAATTGCACACACAGTCAGGACACACAGGACACACAAACCCAGGATACCCAGGACACACAAACCCAGGACAGCCAGGACACACACATCCAAGACACCTAGTACACACACACACCCAGGACAGACTCATCCAGGACACACTCACCCAGGACATCCTGGACACACGAACACAGGACACACCACCCGAGGGGACCCCGGACTTCGGCTCCAATGAGGACATCGACGGAACGCCACTGATATCTCCTGCACCCTTCATCATCGCAGAGAGTCTCACCTCAGTTGGGCACTTTAGTGATGAGGCTTCTGGGACACTCACTGGTGCGCACCACACAGCCGTCCCGGTACAGCAGGTGGTAGTAGGTGCAGCCGAGGGGGCGGACGGTCAGAGGGCAGCCCGGCCCCAGCAACCAGCTGCCGCCCAGACCAGTCCAGGGTTCCTGGAGTTCCCACACCCACCCATAGACCCGATGCTGTCAGGGACCCTGGGACAAGTGGAGGGGATGACAGCCGGCTTGCAGCAGCTGCAGATGCAGGTGGAGGAGTCCACCCACCTGCAGGAGCAGCGAGTGGTGCCGGCAATGGGTGCGACGATGTCGGATATGGGCAGCAGTATGCAAGGCCTGGGGCTTTCCATGCAGGCGCCGGCCGTGGCCCAAGACATGGCAGCCATGAGCAAGGGCCAACTGAAGATCGCAGAGGCGCTCAACGCCGTGGCCCGGTCCCAGCAGGCCATGACCCAGTCTCAGCAGGCCATCGCTGAGGGCATCGGCATCATTGCCCAGGTGCTGGTCGGCGTCACACGGATAGACAGGGATGGCCAACTCCCTGAGCTCCATGGCTGCAAACTTGCAGGCCTCCAGGACTGGCAGCACAAGGTGGTGGGCGTGCCTCGGGTACTGGATCCATTCGCATCCCTGTCCCATGGAGAGCCCCGGGTGCCCTCGGGCACCCTGAGGGAGGAGGAGGTGCTAGGGCCCATTCCGGATCCCCCTGCAGGAACAGGCTAGCACCACGCCTTCCCAGTCGCCTGAGACGCAGCCTGGACCATCCAAGCCTGGCCGCCCCAGGAAACGCACGCCAAAGGGGACCCTTGTCACATGGCAGCAATCACAGGAGTCCACCTCCAGTTCTGCTGTGCCGTCAGGGGAAGCACCTGGACATAGTCATAGGGCCCGTAAGGCCAGAAAACTAGACACTTGAGTAAATTGGCACTGGTGCAGGGTACAGACTAGTTACAGGGGCTAGGGTACGAATCTGCTCCGTTTGTAATTAAAATCACTTTCACACCTACAGAAGCTGCTTTTGTGCTCTGTCCGATGCGTGCAGAGGTGAGGTGGGAAGTGAACGCCAGTGTGTGTGCGCGGGGTGATAGGAGGTCGAGCTCAGGTGAGTGTGGCACCGCCCTCACCACCCCGCCCCTTGGAAGATGACAGGTTTGTGCGCTGCAGTGTCTAGGCCGCATGCATGGACTGTCCAGGTGGAGGGTGTTACAGTGTCCATGAGTCAGACATTGTCTAACGACGTAGAGCACCTGTGCTCATCGCATAGTGGGTTGTCATCATCCTCCATGGCCTGCAATAGACACACTTCCACTGACGACCGTGTGAGCCCTGCCCGTTGTGCTGCAGGTGGATGTGTAATGGAGGGCTGGTGTGCGTGCGGATGGTTGGTGGTGGACGGGGTGAGGGTGGTGGGCTGGGTGAGGGTGGTGGGCGGGGTGGCGGGTGAGGGTGGTGGGCGGGGTGAGGGTGGTGGGTGGTGGGCGGGGTGAGGATGGTCGGTGATGGGCGGGGTGGGGGTGGTGGAGTGGTGTGTTACTGTGCTGTCCGTGCCCATGCTCAGCGAACCCCCCCCCCATCCAGTCTGTGAACCGTGCAGCTATCAACTCTTTCCGTGCCCGCTGGACCATCCGGTATTGGTGGGCAGCCCCCCATCCCTGTCCAGCCCGTATGTCCCGTGCATTCCCACCCCCTCCACATCGCACTCATCTTGGGAGGAGTGCCCATTGTCGTCTTCCCCCTCCTCCTCCTCCTCCTCCACTGCATCCAGCACATCGCCCCTCTGCTGGGCTATAATGTGCAGGACGCAGCAGACCACAACGATGCAGCCGACCCGCTCCGACGGGTACTGGACAGCACCTCTAGAGTGATCCAGGCACCGGAAGCGAATCTTCAGCAGTCCAAAGCACCTCTCGACCACACCCCTGGTCGCTGCATGAGCATCATTGTAGCAGTTCTCTGCGTCGGTCCGTGGCCTCCATATAGGTGTCATCAGCCATGCCCGCAATGGGTAACCCTTGTTTCCCAGCAACCAGCCCCGCAGCCAGGGGGGTGTCCCTCGAACATGGCGGGGATGAGCGATTGTGCCAATATGGACGAGTCGTGTACACTGCCCGGGTACCGGGCGCAGACGTGCAGGATCTTCATCCGGTGTGGCAGACCACCTACATGCTCATGGAGTAGGACCCCTTCCTGTTCGTGAACACCGCCCTGTTATCCGCTGGTGGCCGCAGGGCGACGTGCACCCCATCAATCGCACCCTGGACCATGGGTATCCTGGCCACGGCAGCGAAGCCCGCTGCCCGGGCATCCTGGTGGGCCCGGTCCACAGGGAACTGGATGTAGCGGTCCGCGATGTCGTACAGGGCGTCTGTCACTGCACGGATGCACCGGTGCACTGATGTCTGGGAGATGCCAGACAGGTCCCCACTCGGCGACTGGAACGACCCCATGGCATAAATGTTCAGGGCCACCATCACCTTGACAGCCACCGGGAGAGGGTGTCCACCCCCAGTCCCACGCAGTGCCAGGTGTGCCATCCGGTGGCAGATATGGGCGACGGTTTCCAGCCTCATGTGGAGTCTCCACCTGCATGCCTTATCTGTGAGGTCTTGGTTCAACGTGCGACGCCGGTACACATGGGGCCTCATTGGTTGCCTCGGTCGCTGTGGCACCACCTCCTCATCCTCCTCGTCCTGTCGGCAGCCAGCCGGCCGGCATTGGGTGCCTGCCACCTGCCCCTCTGCGGCACGCTCCTCCGCAGCAGCCTCCGCCACCTCCCCGGCACGCCCCTGCCATAGGGCTATATGCATGACAGCGGCCCCCGCCACGGGGGCCAACATCGTTGGGTGATTGCTAAACATAACGGTCTGCAGGTGGTGGGGGTAGACGACATATCATCATTGCACATACCCACCTCCGCAAACTGGTGCCATGGGCTGCATGGTCACCACTGTTGACAGGTGGCACCTGGCCACACAAAACAACCCTGCTACCCCAATCCCCACCCTCCACAGACACCAGCCCCGACCCTCCCCACCCCACCCCCCGCAGACCCCAGCCTGACCCTCCCCACCCCACCCACACCCTCCGCAGACCAGACACCAGCCCCGACCCTCCTCATTCTACCCCACTCCACCCTCCGCAGACACCAGCTTAGAACCTCCCCACCCCACCCCCACCCTCTGCAGACACCAGCCCCGACCCTACCCACTCCACCCCACCCTCCGCAGACACCATCCCAGACCCTCCCCACCCCACCCCCACCCACCGCACACACCAGCTCCGAAACTCCCCACTCCACTCCACCCCACCCTCCGCTGACACCAGCCCCGACCCTCCCCACCCCACCCTCCGCAGACACCAGCCCCGACCCTCCTCACCCTACCCCAACCCTCTGCAGACACCAGACCCGACTCTCCCCACCCCACCCTCTGCAGACACCAGTCCCGACCCTCCCAACCCCACCCTTACCCTCCGCAGACACCATTCCCGACAATGCCCGGCATCCCCGGCCCTGGCCAGCCTCCGCCCCCGCCAGACGAACCCCCCCCTCCCCCCCCAGCCACAGCCCAGCCATCTCGAAATGTGGCGGCCCACCCACACCGATCCCTATCTCCTTCTTTGCCGGCGTCAGCCAGCGCAACTGGTTGACGTCATTAAATACCATGTTTGATTTACGCCAGCGTGAACTGCGGTCACAGCGGCAGGACTTCGGCCTATCTGGGCTGGAGACTCACAGCAGGCCCAGGGACCAGCATGTCACGCCAGGTCTGCCGATTCTGCGGGCCGCGCGGCGCAATCCCCGTTGGCGAGCTTTTTCCCGGTTCGGAGCATCGCAGTCCCGGCGTTGGAGCGGCGGGATTCGTGCGCCCCCCAGCGATTCTCCGAGCCGGCGCGGACTCGGAGAATCCCGCCCTTTGTGCTTCTCGTACTGAGCACATGATGCATTCTGCCAACATCCGGTTATCCCACCAGAAGTCAATTTTCTTCTATTATCCTTGAAAATGTATCAGAATGGAAGGAGCAAAGCAGTTATGGACTTTGGTGACATTCATAGTCATTATAAGAGCATGCACCTCCCCTGGTGCTGCCAGGCAGGGTTGGTCAAAAGAAGGAATAATAAAGCCAACAGCAGCATCTGTCACCAGCACAGATTGGAGAACAAGCCTGGGACCTTCCTGGGGACTGAATGACTCAGTACCGTACGAGGAAATACATTTACCCACGCACAATTGGCATTGACCATTTCTCCTGTGCTTTAATCCCTTAGCTATGTCGACCTTCCACTGTCTGAACCTCATTACTGCAGCTTGTTTTTACGGTTAGAAGGTTAGAAGTCTCCAGCTGCTCAAAGCAGACGGAAAACAATTCACATTTGGCACTCATTAGCCCAGCAGCTGGCATTATTAGGACCAGATGAGGAAACTAAAACTTATTCTGGATAGGACAGAAAGAACAAAAAAAAACAAATTCTAACTTGCATCTGACAAACATTTACAAGCAATATGTCAACTTGAAAGGCATGATATATTTTCTAGTATGGTACCAATTAACTCCAAAGTTTAAACATAAACATGTTATTAAATTTTTTAATTATTATATTTTCCTAATTCCTAGAAACAGTATTTTTCCAGTCAAGCAATATATTTAACAAAATGAATAGTTTTTGTTACATTTGTGAGTACAATTTGAACAAGGTGTTTCTGTAGTCTATATTTATCTGAATAAATTGCGGGAATTAAAATAAAATATGACATGTCTCACGTGAAACTTACAAATGAAAATGAATTCAAAGGAGCAACATTTATTTCCTGGGTCTGCTATTTCAAAATTACTTGCCACACCTTGTTCAATGATATTATTAAAAGCAGTAGACATGGTCAGTCGTGCTGTGGAACACAAAGTCGATAAAGTATTGCATGACTAAACTATGCAAGAATGTATAAATCAGAGCAACAAATGGGAAAACTTGTTTCTACTTGTGAACTGTTTCTGAATAGACTACACTCACCATATCCCTTGCCAGCAGGTACATCCTGTGTGGCAGCGTTTATGCAGAAATTAAAATAAATGTTAACTACATATTTTTTTTAAACGATTCAACCAGTTATAAATAATGGACATGCTTCACTAATTTACTATTTTTGAGCATTTTATTACTTTAAACAGAAATCAGAGACTTAATTGGAGAGAATGGCATGGGCAAGATCCTGAACCCAACAATGTAAGGAAGCTGAACTAACACGCATGGACAAAGCTCTTCTTGCACTTTTTTTGTACCCCTCTTCTTCTCTCTTCCTTTCCTGTTCTCTGCCTTTTCGCTTTTCTGGAGCATTGATTGTAGCATTATTTATGCTCGTGTGAAGGTACGGAATTATTACATCCAGTAACTCTTCCAAGCCCAGATCCTCGATCATAGCATTAACTGTGACAACTTAAACAAAATGAACAATTTCTGTTACAGTGAACTGAAAGTGCAGATAAAGTTTTGTAGCAGCAAAATTTATTCCAAGAAGAAGCACGGTGTGGAGTGGTTAGCACTGCTGCCTCAAGATGCCGAGATCCGGGTTCAATCCTGGCCCCAGGTCACTGTCTGTATGGAGTTTGCACATTCTCCCCGTGTCTGCGTGGGTCTCATCCCCACAACCCAAAGATGTGCAGGGTAGGTGGATTGGCCATGCTAAATTGCCCCTTAATTGGAATTTTTAAAAAGTTTATTCAAAGAATGCAATGTTGCTCATGGAGGTTAATTAAGGATATTGAATAAATTACTCAAACTGGAGACCTTTACGACAGTATCCCAGAAAATGCAAGGAATATTAACTGTCCAAACCCTTCAAGAAGCACTGCTAAACTTACTGAGCCCATGGAACGATCAGCCACAGTAATGGAGGAAAAAGTCTCTCCTAAAAACCCTCTCCTTAACTACAGAAAATGTATTGATTTGAATCTGAGCTGAGTTCATGGAAATTAGTTTAGGCACTGCAGCACACAAACTGGCCTGTTGGAACTCCCTTCTAGACAATAAAGGAGCTGCACACCAAAAGGAAAGGGGAATAAAATGCATACTGGATGACACCGAATGCACCCTCTTAACCCCATGTAAACAAAATTTACTTTACATTCCCATCCCAAAATTTATGTATAGCTTGAAATTACACTTCTGTACTGTGGCCCCATTATCCCAACATAAATAAGCAACAAAATTATAATTTTCAATAAACAAGACCTGAGAATATTTCACATGCCATTTTCACCAACACCATAATGTATGGCATTAAGCTACACAGCTCCACAATAATATCCTGTTTTTTGTTCAGGCAGGGTTAACCTATTCAACAACAGCTTTTGTCTTTTCACAAATATGATTATCATCAACAAAGAACACTTCTAACAAACCCCTCTCCCTCGGGTCATGACAGTCCTGGCTTCTGGGTTAAAGTTTTCAGACTTTACATGATCATTATAAAGCAAAATAGACTCTGAGCCATATAAGGTGGTGATTGAGCAGATGATCAAAGGCTTAGTAAAGAGGTAGATTTTACGGAGCATCTTAAAAGAATAGGAGGTAAAAAGGCAGAGGAGTTCAGGGAGGGCACAGACTGCTTCGGGCGAAGGCAGCTTAAGGCACGAACACTAATGGTGGAGGGATTAAAATTGGAGGTGTTCAATAGGCCAGAATTAAAGGATTGCAAATATCTTGAGAGGGTTGTGAACTGATTACAGGGATAGAGAACGATGGGGCCATGACGGGATTTGAAAACAAGGATGAGAATTTAAAAATCAAGAAAATACTTGACCAGGACTCAACAAAGGTCAGTGAACACAGGAAAAGGTGAATGGGACAAGAAAAGGTGTAAGGACAAGAAAGCAGAGTTTTGGATGACCTCAAGTTTATCGAGGGTAAGATGTGGGAGGCTGGCTAGGATTGTGTTGGGAAAAGTCCAATAATAACAAAGGCATCAACAAATCATTCATATCAAATGAATGTGGTAAGGTTTATTTAATAAATCAATTGTACGAACGTACCTTTACCCACAATGAAAGTGTTTCAAAAACTGTCAAATTAATTGACCTACTATGGGAGATTCGGCAGCCCAGCAAAAAGTGACTGGCCTGTGGGTGGACCCAGAAAATTGCATCCACTTTCTTTGGCATCAGATACAAAAGCTGTGAACTAGTGGCCCTGTTAGCCATGGGTGCAAATTCTGCAATGGCCACTAAATTTCACGAGTGGCCAAAAATGTATTTACGCCGGCAAGATCTGAATTGGAGGTCTTCCCCGTAAGTCACATAATCAGATTCACGCTGTTTAAATTTAAATAAATTTAAATATATTATCATATGATTACAGGGCTTGATGTCATAGTATCTGTCCATGATGTATTCTCCCCATACCACCACCCCCATCCCCCTGCCTGCAGCATGGAGTCAGTCTGTATGAATAACTATTGCTTTTCAAAAGCTAAAAACCAGTTATGATGGTGCTGGGGAGTGCACACTCAGGTACACCCCTCAGGTGGTTGGGGCCAAGGGCTGCACCCTGGCAGTACCAACTTGGCAGTGCCAGGGTGGCTGTGCCCGGGGGGCCCTCAGCAGAGCCCCATTATGGAAGAGGTACCTCTAATGTGTGTGGTGGGAGGCGGGGGTGTTATGCATTGGAATGGAAGAGGGGCAATGCTTATTAAGGGCTGAGGTTGTGCTGCATTGGGATGGGGGGGGGCGGTACTTGTGAAGGGGTGAAGCTGTGTTTGTATTGGGATTGGGACGCCACCTAGATGCCTGTGAAGGTGGGTGGGATGGGGCGATACCTGTGAAGGGGGAGGCGGGGAGTGTCCCGATGCCGAGGAAAGTGAGCTGATGGCAGTGATGCCTGTATGTGGGGGTAGGAAAAAGTGCACCAATGCCATCGGGGAGGGGGAGGGGGGGTTGTGTCACCCCAATGCTTGGGTGGTGGGGAGTGTTAGGGATGCCCCAAGCTTTGCAGGGGAAGGTGGGGGTTGCAGGGGTTGTTCCCATTCTGCGGGTGGGGGTTGGGGTGTGTTCCGCTTGTCTGCCGGCAGGGGCTCTGACCTCCGCTGGGGTGTCCTGGTCTCCATGAAGGGGGAGGGTGTTGATCATCTTGGGGCGGGGGGTGTAGAGTGTCTGTATTGGTTCATAGGGGGTCCCAATCACTGTGGGGAGGGGGGCCCGAACTCTGAGGAGAGGAAGGTTATCCCCGTGAGGGGGAGCGGGGGGGGGGGGGGGGGGGGGGGGGGGCTTAAGTGTAGCTTTGAGATCAGGCCTCCCTTTAAAAAGGGTGTTCCGATCTCCGAATCCAAGCTTTGCCGGCGTGTTCCGGCCCCACCCTCCAGCTGGCTATGAGATTCTCAGCAGCACTTTGAAATTGCAGAGTGCTGTTTAATCAGGCGAGAGAAGGCATCTGTGAAACCAGCGAGTTTCACACAGTGTTTTTCGTCTGGTCCCACACTTTTGGGAAACTCTGGATCAGATGTAGTACTTTCAGTTTCAGAATCATCCCACCGCAACAAATCATCTTCCTCCTCCTCTACAAAATTGAACATTCCACATTTTTTTGAATGATTTGATGACAGTTTGTGCATTAATAGCATCAATATTTGATGACAAAACCACACAAAACATCAAGCGGGACAGTGTGCATATTTCTACTATTTATGAAGGTTTCCTTATTTTTGTCAACCAGCCACCTACTCTATTCAGGACGAACATGATCCTTGAATGGCTTGTTGAGGTACACATCCACTGGTGGAACTGCAACATTAAACATTCTAATCTAGCATAACTGCAGTTCGGTATTATCTCTTTTCGGGCACCTCTTGATCCAATATGCTGCATTCTTTATGTCGGATATAATACTGATTCATAACTTCACTCCAATCTTGACTGATCATCCATCCAACCATTGTCAAGGACTTACACAAAATCTCCTTCAGCAAACTTGATTTTCAGCATGGTTTTATGTTTGAAAATTACCACAGACTATAATTTCTCTCGATTGGCTGGACTGGCTAGCACCACCACGACACTTGTTTTCTCATGTCCTGTGATTTTCACCTGAACTGGTTTGGAACCTTTTCACCTTTCCACTCCATAATTTGGGGGCTGGGCATATTGAAATTCTTAGAAGTCTCACCATGTTGCCAATGTGATATAATGGGTTCCCGATTTTTTTCTGCTGTCTGATGGTGAATTGCTAAAAACTGCCCATTTTAGGCATTGAGGTCTTTTGGTAGTCTCTGAGCGATTTTGGTCTTCTACCGCAACACTCAAAATTTTCATTCCATACAATCGCTGCAGGGTTTAATTTGGTCAACATTCATTTGGAATGCATATAAAGATATTGCATTTCTAGTGATGAAGAAATTATTCTGATGATTTTCAAGGGCCGATTCCGAACATGCTTCTCAAGATCATGCCAGAGGCTGGTCCCTGTTCTTATAGGGCATTTGGTCTTCGGCATCTTCTTCAGAGCAAATTCTGTCTTCCATTCTTGCACGAGTTTCACCATCACCAAATTCCCTCGCTGCAGTACAATTATTTGACGAGTTAACAAATGTTATAACTTATGGCTTGAAACCAGCTTCAAACTTTATTTGTTTCATCAGAAAACTTACTTTTCTTCAACATTCGCCACATGGTATCTGCTGTATGTACATATTTTAAGTTCCCACACATCGCCTTGCACCCAATTTTAAAGGTAATTCAAAAAGCATGTTTGAGGTGAAAAACTGACTACCAATCCGATTGTAGCAGATCGTGGCTGAAAAGGGGGTTGACTTATCTGTCTAGCATATGCAAAAGTACAATTTTTGGGGCAGAAAATCGGTATATTGCAAAAATGATTTATACGCCATGATCTACGGTGCACCCTGGTTCTCGATCCCTCCTACCAATGGGAACAGTTCCTCACTATCTACTCTGTCCAGACCCCTCATGATTTTGAATAGCTCTATCAAATCTCCTCTCAACCTTATCTTAGGGGCTGGTTTAGTTCACTGAGCTAAATCGCTGGCTTTTAAAGCAGGCCAAACAGGCCAGCAGCACGGTTCGATTCCCGTACCAGCCTCTCCGGACAGGCGCCGGAATGTGGTGACTCGGGGATTTTCACAGTAACTTCATTGAAGCCTACTCGTGACAATAAGCGATTTTCATTTTTTCATTTCATTTCTTCTCCAAGGAAAACAGTCCAGACGTCTTCAATCTTTATAAGTAACTCAAGTTCTTCATCCTTGGAAACGTTCTCATGAATATTTTCTGCACCTTCTGATTCCTTCATATCCCACCTAGAGTGCGGTGCCCGCAACTGGGCATGATACAATTTAATACAGAGAAGTGTCATGTATTGATTTTGGAAGGAAGAATCCGGAGACACAATATGAAATAAAGGATAAAATTCTAAAGGGGATGGAGGAGCTAAAGGAACTGGTTGTATATATGCATATGTCATTGAAGATCACAGGACAGGTTGAAGTCATGGTTAATAAAGCATATGGCATTCTGGCCTATCAATAGGGGCTTAGAGTGAAAAACAAGGAGTTATGTTAAACCTATATACACACACTTCACTGCTCATTCCACCAACCTGTCTATGTTATGCCATGTTCTTGCCTCCATCCATAAATCCCCTCTTTGAACCCTAATCAGCCACACTGCTCCTCTTACCACACTTTTACTATTCATATGTCTATAAAAAGATTGTACCAAAATGTAATTTCAGCCACAATCATAACACTGATCCTTAAGCGAAATTAGTGCCATTATAGTGGTGAGTTTTGTCAATTCTCATCTGCCAAATTGTCAATGGGAACAATGGCCGGGATTCTCCGGTATCAGGCGGGCGGGCTGTACCGGCGCCAAGGAGTGGTGTGAACCACTCCGGCATCGGGCCGCCCGAAAAGTGCGGAATCCTCCACACCTTCGGCCGGCGCGAGTTGGCGCATGCGTTGGAGCACCAGGAGAATCCAGCGTGATCCCAGCTCATGCGCAGAGGGTTTCTTCTCTGCACCGGCCATGGCGGAGCTTTACAGCAGCCGGCGCGGAGGGAAAGAGTGCCCCCACGGCACAGGCCCGCCCGCAGATCAGTGGGCCCTGATCGCGGCCAATATTCCTCAACCCTACTTCATAGTGTGGGTGGACCAAGGGACAGTGACTTCCGCTCCAGATCCTGTTGGGATATGGCAGCATGGTAGCATGGTGGGGAAAGAAGTGCTGTTAGATGAACTGGACATTCTGAATTCTCCCTCTGTGAACCCGGAGTGTGGCAACTAGGAGACTTTCACAGTAACTTCATTGCGGTGTTAATGGAAGCCTACTTGTGACAATAATAAAGATTATTATTATTATCAAGGTTCAGAATAGGTCACATTTTTAGTTTATGTAAGGTGAATTCCCACACCACCATGGATGTATCTTGGGCATTTGTAGGTGATGGGTAAAGAGAGAGTGGCCATTCATTTTCTGACCAAAAATCAGTCTTTGATGTCCAATCTGCTCCAACTACACAGCAGGCAATAATTTTCATTCTGCCAGCTTTCCAAAGTAGGTTTCAGGTCAGAACCTAGGCCTAAACCCCAAAGTGGATTTCTCTTTTGTCATTTCAATGATTTGTAAGCCAATTTCATTCTGGCATCCAAATCGTTCTGTATTAGAGGCCTGGGCCAAGAAACCTCCCAACATGGGTATTCTCTCTGCTCAACTTTCCCCTTTTACGAATGTCTTTACTTGGGTTTCGAAGCACAAACCTAATGGCCCTGGATCCCATCAGATATCCCACCTGTGTCATGCTTCTTGCTCTCCACTTTTGTCTTGGGGCAATAGTTCGGCCACAGAATCTTTGGCAAAAGTGTCTGGAAATGAAAATGGTTTCCCTAATCAGCCACACTCCTCCTATTACCACCCTTTTACCCATTCATATGCCTATAAAAAAGATTTTATCAAAATGTAAATGCAGCCACAATCACAACACTGATCCTTAACCGAAATTAGGAAGGACAATCATAACAGGAGCTATTTCAGGATGCGGCTGCATTAGAATTGATCTAATTCAATGAGCCCGAGAAAACTTTCATTTTTTAACTCCAAATTATTCCCATATTTCAATAAAAACAAATTCATTCATCTGAATGTAGCTGCATAATCCATGTACATGCAATCATACAACTATAAGCTGCAGTATTATAGTTCAGTACAACTGGCAAACTCCTTTTCTCATCGTGATTTCTCTTTTTGGCAGAAGATCGTACTTAATAGGAAGAAGCAAAACCTAGTGGGAAAAGCACCTGCAAATTCAGATTATTGAGCAATTTTAATGAGGCCATCCACCAGATCTTTGGCCAAGACAACATCAAGAGAGTTGCTCTTCAAAATCTCTGCCACTAAAACGTACATTGAAGCAACATATACTGCAGCTTCCCGGCCAGATATTTCGCGGCAGTAGGCAGCAGCACATCGTTCGCAGCAGCAGGATTCTCTTCCCGCTGCTGTCAATGGGAATTCCCATTGGAACGACCCCACGCTGCCGGGAAACCTGCGGACGGGGGTGCGCTGCCGGTGGGAAAGAGAATCCCGCTGCTAGTGAACAGCCGGAGAATTCCAGCCCATATTTCCGAGGTTGTCACATTTTAACCTATGTTTAGCCTCTTTGCCTTCTTCATGTGTGCCCAGTCTAGTGGGCGAGACATGTCCAGGGTTGCACAACATCTGATATCATTCACTCCTACCCTTGCAAATATAACGATGGATAATCTGCAGATTTGGCCATGAATTGCCTCACCCTCCCAAAGCCTCAAAGAGCAGAAATTTTCCCTTAAACTACCTCATCTTCCAAACTTGAGGAAAATCTCAGAGATGAAATCCCAGCTTTGGCAGTCCCACCCACCCTTTTTGCTGAAGAATTCTCCATGGAAGTAAAACCTCAGGTTAGACAGTCCCAGCTGGGGGAAAAATAAACCTCATGGCAGTGAACTGTCATTTGGAAAACTAATTATGTGAGAAGGAAAATAAATTTCTCAAAGATAATCCATGAGTGACATATTGAACAGGAACCATATTCACAACTTTATTTTTAAACAAACGTAGTGTTCAGTTTCATCTTGCACCAAAACACAAAGGTTAAATAGTCTATAAAATTTGTTAGATTAAATGAGATGGAGGTTACAAATAAGTGATTGCATGGAGGATAATTAAGTTGTTTTCTGAAGGGAAGTGCTGGACTGGAATAACTATCTCAGTTCCACATTCTCCTGGGCTCTCATTTTTCTTCAATAACATTTGTGGAAGAAGAAGTTTAATAAAATACATTTGCAAGATTTTTTTCTCAGAAATGCTTTTCAAAAACTCTAATTTGTAGAGCGTTCATAATAAAGATAAAAGGTTTAAAAGTAAAAGACTTACTTCTTTTAACCACAGGAGTTTGGGTGGCTGCATTTCTGGGGACATTATTCCACCTACATGCTTTAGCACATGGTGTTTTGTTTGGTTTATTCGGTCTACTTGATCAACTGCTCTGTGATCCATCCACATGATAATGTTCCTTCTGTTTACCCCTGCATCATATAAAGCAGAAAATCATCAAAACCACAGCTTTGCTGATCTTTTAATTACATGATTCCCACAATATGTCAATAACCCACAAGCTGCATTGCAAATATCACAACACGTTGCCGAGTAGTAATTATTTTTTGGCAATGAAGCTAATTTTCCAATCATTTATCCCTTTCCTTAGAAAAAAAAATCCAATACCACCCTTGGAACAAGTTGGGTGAACATAATTAAATCTATATCTAGCAAAACCCGGGGAAACCTGCACACTGCTCTTTTCGTATTTTGTTGAGCAAAATTTGCCACAATAAACGTTTAAAAAGACAAATCAATTTATAATGTGGATTTTTGATAACAGAAGTTAGATTCTGGATTTTTCCTTTAATAGTTGACCATGAAACTGAGATTAAAACACACTCTACATGAATAATGTAAGTGAGGTTATTTTTATACATAATTATAGCAAGTTTAAAATTATTTTTTGTATCGGCAAGATCACTGTTGTCTTACAACTGATATAAGAATGATAGAATTTGAGTCATTTGACTTTTGTAGGGTTGCTACACATAAAATATAATTCAAGTTAAATACTGTTGTTATATTGAACCTTGTTGCATATTTTTTAATGTCACACTGGGTAGGTGCACTTAGTTCTGAAACATGGGACAGAATTTTCCATTCACAATCTAGGACGGCCACAGTCCCGCCTGTGAGTTAAACGTGGTGTATTGACGTTGGATTGTGACCCACTGTCACCATGCCAGACCATTGTAATGCAATAAGTGGGTGAGCATCAAAGCTGCCAACTCGTCCACCATTTTTAAATATCTCAATAACGAAACTTTTTTGTTTGGAAGCCAATTGGCTGGAATAAGATGTTGCCAACATCATAATGAGATAGGTGAATGGGAAACATGGTCGGTGGGAGGTACATTTTTTTCATACATCGTTGAAAAGGTTACAAGTGGGAGCAAAGCTGACTTTAGTAGAAGAGTCTGCTGTGCAATTGTGAGACTTTGCGAGTGTTCAAATTTGTGTTTCATAATATATATATACACCTCCAACAGGGCATTTCCTCAGAGAAGGGGACAACAAGGAACTGCTGTCATCGGCATTGACCATTGCACCATTTGGACTGTAAATCAGTGTCTGATATGGGACCCATCTATCCTTTTGGAAGTACCTCTCCCAGTGAGGAGGAGAGGAAGAGGCGAAGAAGAATGATAGCTGACCAAGGACAAGTGCACCATGAAGTGCAGGAAGATGGGTGAGGAGAGACAACAGCAGCAGGCAGGCAGGGGTAGATGAAGGCCCTACCCTGCCAACCGAGTGTACATGGTCTGGATGTCTTGCCTCCAAAAACTGTGTCAATTGAGGGACAGGGTCGCATCCCTTGTGACATAATTTCCAGTGAGACAGCCTTGGATTGTGTGAGTGGCTACCCAATGCCTGTGACCTCAAAAGTAACTCATACATGTGACAACAGAAGTCAAGTGGAACAGCCAGAAGCTTTGCAGCCATGGCTGAATTCCCACAGTTATAAGGGGTAATTGATTGCACCAATGCAGCCATCAAAGCAGTAGTGGATAGCCACGGACATTCTTTCACAGAAAAGGATAACACTCAATACATGTTCAGATTGTGTGTGATCATAATCAAAGAATAATGCAGATGTGTGCACATCATCCAGGAGATAGCCACACAAACCAGGTACCAGGGACGTTTACTGGCCCAGAATCTTTGGCTGGCTGGCTGCTCTATGATAAAGGAACCGTTTAAAAAAATTGCTGATGACACTTATAACAAATGCACAGATGAAGCTGGAGCAGACGTTCAATGAGTCATTCATCAACTAAGGCCGACATTAGATGTCTGGATAGATTAGGTGATGCTTTTCAATATGTACCTGTGAAAGTCTCATTTCTGGGCCGGGATTCTCCCCTACCCGGCGGGGCGGGGGGCCCCGGCGTACCGGAGTGGCGAGAACCACTCCGGCGTCGGGCCTCCCCAAAGGTGCAGAATTCTCCGCACCATTAGGGGCTAGGCCCGCGCCGGAGTGGCTCCCGTTCCGCCGACCGGTGCCAACGGCCTTTGGCGCCTCGCCGACCGGTGTCAGGGCTGGCCGAAAGGCTTTCGCCGGTCGGCGTGAGTCCGCGCATGCACCGGAGCGTCAGTGGCTACTGAGGTCACCCCGGCGCATGCGCGGTGGAGGGGGTCTCTCCCGCCTCCACCATGGTGGAGGCCGTGGCAGCTGCGGAAGAAAAAGAATGCCCCCACGGAACAGGCCCGCCTGCCGATTGGTGGGCCCCGACAACGTGCCGCCTGCTCTCGCTGGCACGAGAGGTGGTTTTAACCACGTCAGCGAGAGAGGCCTGACAGCGGCCGGACTTCGGCCCATCGCGGGCCGGAGAATCACCGCGGGGGGCCTGCCGACCGGCGCGGCGTGATTCCCACCCCCGTCGGTTCCCGGGTGGCGGAGAATTCCGGCCACTGCGGGGGCGGGATTTACGCCGGTCCCGGGCGATTTTCCGACCCTGCGGGGGGTCGGAGAATTCCGCCCCTGGTCACCATTTGCTGTGCATTGTACAACCTGCCTGTTATAACCCTCAAGGAGGTTATGGGACCAGAACAATTAGATTCCAGGAGAACTCCTCTGAATATGTGGCCTGGCCTGCGATTATGGCCTACTGATCAGGGGCCGGCCTCTCGGGCTGGGGTCCACTTTTGCTCCACGCCTGCCCCTGTAGACCCACGCCATATTGTATCGGGGCCGGCGCGGAGAAGGGAGCTACCACGCATGCGCGCAACTGCGCCAGTCGCAGTGTGCAGGCACAGACCCGCGACGCCCATTTGATGTCGGCATCGGCAGCTGGGACACCCCCCACAGGAACACAGGCTGCCGGAACGTCGCAAAACACCCTTCCCTGACCGCGGTAACCACGAGTATTGTTCCCAGCCGGCGACAACCGGCAGTATAACCGGAGTACAGCCGGCCTAGAGCGAGCCCTCCATCTCACCAGGCATGACCGTCACCCAAGGGACCAGACCCACTGTGTGGACGACGACGAAGGGGCCAATTGCAGGCTTCATTATGTATCCTTATTTTGGGTTCCGACATCTAGCTTTCGTTACAAGTGAATGGACATTCCATCTAAATGCAATTAGACATGGGCACGGCAGTATCCATGGTCAGCCACCAGACCTTCAACCGTATTCATTCCAGTTTCCAGACACTGACCCTTCGGGACACCAATACCCACCTTGCTACCTATACTGGTGAATCACTGGCCTTAGAGGGTACCTCTATTTCCCCAGTGTGGTACGGTCAACAGTTGGCGAACCACCTGTTATAGAACATAGAACATTACAGAGCAGTACAGGTCCATCGGCCCTCGATGTTGCGGCGACCTGTGAAACCACTCTAAAGCCCATCTACACTATTGCCTTGTCGTCCATATGTCTATCCAATGACCATTTGAATGCCCTTAGCAAGTCCACTACTGTTGCAGGCAGGGCATTCCACGCCCTTACTACCGTCTGAGTAAAGAACCTACCTCTGACATCTGTCCTATATCTGTCTCCCTTCAATTTAAAGTTATGTCCCCTCGTGCTAGACATCACCATCCGAGGAAAAAGGCTCTCACTGTCCACCCTATCTAATCCTCTGATCATCTTGTATGCCTCAATTAAGTCACCTCTTAACCTTCTTCTCTCCAGCGAAAAGAGCCTCAAGTCCCTCAGCCTTTCCTCATAAGATCTTCCCTCCATCCTGGTAAATCTCCTCTGCACCCTTTCCAATGCTTCCACATCCTTCCTATAATGCGGCAACCAGAACTGCACGCAATACTCAAAAATGCAGCCGCACCAAAGATTTGTACAACTGCAACATGACCTCATGGCTCCGAAACTCAATTCCTCTACCAATAAAAGCTAACACACCTTACGCCTTCTAAACAACCCTCTCAACCTGGGTGGCAACTTTCAGGGATCTATGGACATGGACACCGAGGTCTCTCTGCTCATCCACACTACCAAGAATCTTACCATTAGCCCAGTACTCTGTCTTCCTGTTATTCCTTCCAAAATGAATCACCTCACACTTTTCTGCATTAAACTCCATTTGCCATCTGTCAGCCCAGCTCTGCAGCTTATCTATGTCCCTCTATAACTTGTAACATCTTTCTGCACTGTCCACAACTCCACCGACTTCAGTGTCATCTGCAAATTTACTCACCCATCCTCTATAAATGATCCTCAAGGTCATTTATAAAAATGACAAACAGCAGTGGCCCCAAAACAGATCCTTGTGGTACACCACTAGTAACTGGACTCCAGTCTGAACATTTCCCATCAACCACCACCCTCTGTCTTCTTACAGCGAGCCAATTTCTGATCCAAACTGCTAAATCACCCTGAATCCCATGCCTCCATATTTTCTGCAATAGCCTACTGTGGGGAACCTTATCAAACTCTTTACTGAAATCCATATACACCACATCAACTGCTTTAGCCTCATCCACCTGTTTGGTCACCTTCTTAAAGAACTCAATAAGGTTTGTGAGGCACGACCTAACCTTCACAAAACCATGTTGATTATCTCTAATCAAATTATTCCTTTCCAGATGATTATTCATCCTATCTCTTATAAACCTTTCCAATACTTTGCCCACAACAGAAGTAAGGCTCACTGGTCTACAGTTACCGGGGTTGTCTCTACTCCCCTTCTTGAACAAGTGGACAACATTTGCTATCCTCCAATCTTCTGGCACTATTCCTGTAGACAAAGATGACTTGAAGATCAAAGCCAAAGGCTCAGCAATCTCCTCCCTAGCTTCCCAGAGAATCCTAGGATAAATCCCATCCGGCCCAGGGAACTTAACTATTTGAACACTTTCCAGAATCGCTAACACCTCCTCCTTCTCGACAACATTGTCTTTTTCCTGTGTGAATACTGATGAGAAATATTCATTTAGCACCTCTCCTATCTCTTCGGACTCCATGCACAACTTCCCACTACTGTCCTTGACTGGCCCTACTCTCACCTTAGTCATTCTTTTATTCCTGACATATCTATAGAAAGCTTTAGGGTTATCCTTGTTCCTACCTGCCAAAGACTTCTCATGTCCCCTCCTGGCTCTTCTTAGCTCTCTCTTTAGATTCTTCCTGGCTAACTTGTAACTCCCAAGTGCCCTAATTGAACCTTCACGTCTCATCTTTGCATTAGTTGTGGTAAATGGCAGTGGCCTGAGTCTGCTGGGCTGCAACTGGCTGCGCAGCCTTCGATTGGATTGGCAAAGGGTTTGCTGAATGCACCCGCATGGGCCTGAGGGGATCTTGGCCAGATTCCCCACCCTGTTCCAAGAGGAGTTAGGTATCATCAGAGCGGGGATGGCCCTCAGCAGCAATGGTTCAAATGCCCAGCTGAGATATTTCCATGTCCGGCCTGTCCCGTACACAGTATGTTCCAAAGTGGTTGCAGAGCTAGACCGACTGATAGGTTAAAAATAATACGCCCTGTCCAGTTCTCCGACTGGGCGGCACCAGTCATGCCAGTGCTGAAAGTCATGGCTACGTCTGCCTCTGTGGGCATTTCAAAATGACGGTCAACCGTGTCTCCCGCCTGGATGGCTACCCTGTCCCTCGCTTGGAGTACCGAGTATGCAAAGCTCAGCGGTGGCCATACGTTTTCCAAATTGGATATGAGCCATGCGTACCTTTGGCCTCAGACTCGAGGATGTTTGTTACCATTAATAAACACCAAGGACTAAAAGAGTACACCGGCTTCCCTTCGGGGTGTCCTCCGCTTGCACAATCTTCCAGCGGGTAATGGAAAACATCCTGCGCGAACTCCCGAGTGTGACGGTATACCTTGATGATGTCCTAATCACTGGATTCTCAGACCAGGACATTTGTAAAAATGGGCGATGAAGTGATAGCCCCACTCCATCTAGCATTTTGAGGAAGCAGGGCTCTGCCACCACAGGAAAAAAATGCATTCTTAACGCAACCAATGTTACCTACCCAAGCTATCATGTAGACCGCCACGAGTTGCACCTCATGGAGGACAAAGTACGGGCCATTTGTCAGGACCCAGGGCCACTCGGACCGATCAAATTATGCTTGTTTTTCGGCCTGGTGAATTACTACGGAAAATGTATTCCGAACCTCGCCACAATCATGGACCCCCTCCAGCGTCTGCTGAAGAAAGGTCATTATGGGAGTGGTCCCAGGCCCAGGAAACAGCTTTTGTGATGGTGAAGAAACAACTATCCTCATCCCGCCTACTGACTTATTTCGACCCAACCAAGCCGCTGTTGCTAACGTGCAATGCATCCCCCACGGGGTCGGGGCCATCCTCGGCCATCGAATGGATGATGGGTCAGAGCCCCATTGGCTGATGCTGAAAAACATTACGCGCAAATTGAAAACGAAGGCTTGGCAGTGATATCTGGACTCTTAAAATGCCATCAGTGCGTCTATTGACATCCGTTCATCGTCTACACCGACCACAAGCCCCTGTTGGGGTTGTTTAAGGAAGACCAGGTGATTTCCCCCCCACTGCATCAGCCAGGATCCAGCAGTGGGCTCTGCTGTTCGCGGCATACAGGTACATATTGGGACACCATTCCAGGTCCGCAATACCTCACACGGATGCTTTGAGCCGCCTCCCCCTCCCCACCAGACCCCTGCGTCGGCATCAGCTGATGAAATGATAGCCCCACTCCATTTCATGGATTCTCCATTATAGCCTCCCGCATCCGCAGTTGGACTCAAACAGACCTGTAGTTGTCCCGGGTGTGACACATAATCGAATATGAGGCCAAACATTGCACTTTGCCAGGGGACTTGAAGGCGTTTGCTCATAAAATCCCCGGGTTGAGCATTGAGGACAGTGTCATATTGTGGAGAATGTGTGTGGTGGTTCACAAGCGCGGAAATTACCACTCTTAAAAGGCTTCCACAATGCACATCCAGGAGCGTCAAAAATGAAGATGCTGGCCTGCAGCTACATATGGTTGCTAGGAATTGACGTAGATATTGAGAAGATGGCCCAGCATTGCACTCCATGCCAGGAGCATCAGAAGGTGCGCCGATGGCACCGCTCCAATCATGGGAATGGCCGGGCAGCCCATTGTCCCGTCTCCACATTGATTTTGAGGGACCATTCCATGGGGCGATGTTCCTCACCATCATAGACACCCACTCCGGGTGGATGGAGGTCTACAAAATGCAAAGCGTGATGGCTCGAGCCACCATCGACAGACTGCGGCAATCTTTCAGCAGGCACGGGATAACGGAGGTGCTGGTCTTGGAAAATGGGACAGCATTTACAAGTGCGGTGGTTGGAGCATTTATGGCCACCAATGGGATACGACATGCACACACTGCCCCGTACCACTCAGCATCATATGGATTGGCGGAATGTGCTGTCCACTTTTAAAAACAGAATGAAGAAGCAGACCTCGGGGTCTTGGAATGCGTTTGGCACGGTTACTTTTTTTGCTACAGGACAATGCCACTGGCCGCAACGGGAGACGCTCCGGCCGAATTGTTGATGGGCCGTTGCCTGCAAGCACATTTGAGATTAGTCTTCCCAGACATTGGCGGGAAAATCTGCCGGGGCCAGGATCGGGTTGAAGCAAACACCAGGCGACATTCACCCTTGCGCATCTCCGCGGTAGGAAACCTAGTGTGCATCCAAAACGTTGGAGATGGAGCCACGTGGACACCAAGTATCATGTTGGCTCAGACAGGACCCGTCTTATCGAGTAAGGGCACAAGGATGTGAATCGAACTGGCATGTGGATCACCTCCGAGGGCGCATCCAAGAGACACTTGATCCGATTCTGGAGGTTTCGGACCAAAACCACCCCCAGCTTGATCTGACATCTTCACCTCAGTTGCTGCCTTTGGTCCCGGGTGCACCTGTTGTGGATCATCCAATTTCAGATGTAGAGGATGCCGAAATACCAGACTAAGGCCCACTGAACTATGATTTTGAGGTCAACATGAGACATATTACCACCGCCAGATCCAACGGCGTCAATGTTTGGCCCTTGATGGTCACTCCTGGGTTAGGACACCTAAGGCACCATTAGACCCAGCCGCAGATATGGACATGGACATATCTCTGGGCTTGGGGGGTGGGGGGTGGGGGAGAGATTTTATAACCCAAGGAAGTCACGTTATCAGGACAATTAGATTCCAGATGACCTCTTCTGAATATGAGCTTCCCCCTGGTAACGACGGGTGGGGTTTCCCTCCTAACTGGGGGAATCAGATTTCTATTATAAAAACCCTGACCTGGGAGCAAGTCGGGAAGGGGGTCCCATCGGGGCATGGAGAGTATAATAATGTAAATAAATAATCTTTGTTTTTTACCTGCCTGGTTAACGCGTGCTGCTTTAGCGGATTCTACACTGGCCATCCAGTGAAGGGAATCCATGTCAGATGAAGAATTGATGGAGCTAGTCTGGTCCTCTGATAACAAGTCCGATGAAGAGGTGGGTGAACAGAACAGAAACAGATATGGAAAAAACCAAGGTCCCATGCCTGCTTAGCACATAGCAACCTGTGTAAAGGCTTCAATCATCTTGCTAATTTCGGCATATATTTACCATAATAATTGATCAATATTAAAAATGACCTTAATTGTGTCACATTTTGAGGACGTGATGCTTATACGATTGCTGAAATTTTCTTCGGTTCTTTGTGTAAACCACCTTTGGCAATCATGTGACCAAGGTAATTTATGGATGACTTTTTAAAAAATCACACTTTTCCTATCAGATCATGGCTCTGGCAGCACGGTGGCACAGTGGGTAGCACTGTTGCTTCACAGCACCAGGGTCCCAGGTTCGATTCCCGACACGGGTCACTGTCTGTGCGGAGTCTGCACATTCTCTCTGTGTCTACGTGGGTTTCCTCCGGGTGCTTCGGTTTCCTCCCACAAGTCCCGAAAGATGTGTTGTTAGGTGAATTGGACATTCTGAATTCTCCCTGTGTGTACCCGAACAGGTGCCGGAATGTGGCGACTAGGGGCTTTCACAGTAACTTCATTGCAGCGTTAATGGGAGCCTAATTGTGACAATAAAGATTATTATTATTGTAACCACTTTAGAGTAGCTTCCAGACTCGTCAAATGTTCCTGTGCATTCAAGCCGGTGATGAGTATGTCATCTAAATAACATTGGACTCCATTCAATCCACTCGGAATTTGATCCATTGTCTTTGAAAAAGAACAGGTGCAGATAATATTCTAAAATGAAGTCTTCTGTAATGAAACAGACCTTTGTGTGTCATGATGGTGAGTAGTGGCTATGATTTTGCAGCCACATTAACATGCAGTAAGATGCCTGTGAAAGATCAACTTTACTGAATTTCTGTCCTCCAGAAAGTTCAGCAGACAAGTCTTCAATCATGATCTCCATACAAAACTGAGTTAATAGTAGTTTGAAAAATTCCACAAATTCTCACTGAGCCATGGTGTATTAATACAGGAGCAATTGGTGTAATCCAATCACTTGTGGTAACAGGTTCAGTGACTCCTGTCCTTACTAATCTTTCTGGTTCTTCTTCAACTTTAGATTTGACGGTGTATCGTACGGTTCTAGCTTTGAGACATTTGGGTGTGCCGTCTGGCTTGATTTTTATTTGTACTTCAATTCCAGTCTTAGAGCCTAGTGAGTCTTCAAACACCTTCTTATACTTCTTCAGAAGTTGTTCCAAGTTGCTCTTTGAATCCACTAATTGATTGGCTGTTCTCCAGTAAAGCCTAATCTTCGCCAACTATGTTCTGCCAAATAGAGCAGGAAAATTTCCACGGACAATGTGAAGAGGCATCTTTGCCATCTGCCTGTTTACTTCTACGTTCACCATAATGCATCCTTCGATTGGTAAAACCTCTTCAGTGTATGTCCTTAGGATCACATTTGACAGTTTTAAAGGCAGATGCCTCAGTTCTTTGATGATAAATTGTCTCCGGTATTAATGATACTGCTGTGCCCGTATCCACTTCCATTTTAATTTCATGGCCTTCAAGTTTTGGATATGAACAAAAACATTGATCGCCCCGTATTGAAAAAGCGCCTAGCTTTAGCTCTTGCAGTAGCTCAGCTTTGCTGTCTTTTGCATGATCACGAGCTTTGTTCACTAATTTGTAGACATGACTAGATTGTTCACTTGTATTGAGCTTCTTATACTATCTTGGTGAAGGAGAAATTTTCTGAGCCCGACATGCCTTAGCAATATGGCCCTGCTTGCCACAGTTCTTGCATGTATTTGATTTACTCCAGCATTCCCCCACTGAATGTCCAGCCTGTGTACAACAGTGATATGGTTGCACCTTTGCACCCTAGTTTCTTGAGGTATCCATTTTGTGGATCTTCGCTCCAGCCCCTATCTGTGAAGTTTCTCTCATTGCAAGCTTCATTGACACCACAACCTCCACAGCAATTTTCGTGCTTAAATCACTTACAGTAAGCAGCTTCCTCTGAATTGCTTCACTGTGTAACTCACAAACCAACCTGTCTCGAAATGTATCATCAAGTGTTGTACCAAATTCACAATATATAGCTAATCTTCTTAAAGACACCACAAACTGTAAAATGGTTTCATTGCCTTCCTGAATATGGCAGTGAAAACCTTCCTCTAATCAATAACAGTTCAGGAGAGAAATGTCCCTCTAAACTTTTCATTAATTCACTGAAGGACTTGTCTCCTGGTTTTGCTGGGTGAACATGATTCTGTAGCAACATAAACATTTTACAGCCAACTGAGCTGAGAAATGTGGTGACCTTCAGGTCCTCCGGTGTCTGATTAGCTATTAAAAACAATTGGTTCATTCTTCATATGAATTCCATGTTTCATAATCCTCGTCAAACAAGTCCATGGTGCCCGTTTTTCCTGCCATTTTTTGGATCTCGGCTTCTCGATCTACACTTCCTCCCTCTGGTGCAAAAATTCCTTTAAAAAGCAACAAGGAAATCTTTCTCTTTATGTTTGAGTATATTTTGACTTTGTACCGAGCGGTGGCCCGTGCAGAGTTGGCAGACTTCGAAACACCCTGTTTCCTGCAGCCCATGAAGCTTGACCATGTGCATAGTCTCTCGATTTCATTCTACACAGTATCTGCCTAACCTGAGTATATCCAGTAGTTTTTGTTTTTATCTGCCTTCTTTGTCCCACTGAAGTGTGAATATCTTTTCTGCATTAATTCTATAATGGTGTACTTTCTGAGGTATTGGCCTCTTCTGAAAAATCTTCAATCTCGAAATCAAGACTCGTACATCAACCTGGCACCAAATGCCTTCCCAGAAGAGAATATTCTACCCAATCAGATCAAATTTTGAAAGTGATTATAAGAAAGCGACATGATATTGCTTTGAGATGAAGGTGGGTATCCATGGAGGCTGGGCAGATGGAAGGACTTTGGACAAGATAAAATCTGCAGTCCAAGAGAATGCATCAGTTTAAAACCTCACAGGCACCAAGACTGGTTCAACAAAAATGATAAAGAGATATGCAAACCTCTTGATGAGAAACACCAAGCCTTTATTACACGTCAAAATAACCCACATCACAGCAGGAATGAAAAGAATACTTACCATTGAAATCCGAGGCTCAGAGGCGTGTCGTCAAGAGTGTCTGGAGAGTAGACAAGTCCAATGGAATCCAACGCTATGCGGCCTGGCATGACATGCACAGCTTCTTCCAGGCCACCAAAACCATCTGTGGACCAAAAAGCAAATGGAGCCTCCCCATTCCGAGCTGATCTATAACCAGTTGAGCAGCAGAGCTCAGTTGGTGGCATTGGTAATATCCCGCCAGGACTTAAAGGGTGGCAAATATTATCTTCCCCGTGGTTTTCATGGAGTGTGAACTCCCCGCTGAGAAGCGGAGGAACTCCGTTTGGCATTGTATAAAAGGTCGGCCAGTAAGGCACTGACCAGAGAGACAGGGTAGATCTGTATATACCGTTAATGCAAATAAATCAAAGTTCTTTGTTTTACTCGGTGTGGGCTCCTGAGTCCTTATTAAATGGGCGATGAGGATACAGGAGCTGGCGTTTCTATGGTGGCACAGAGCACCTTTGATCTTATTAAATGGGGTGCGCACACTTTGACTTTAGATGACATGGCAGCTCGTTTGTCCACACACACTGAGGAACAACTGAATATTGTGGGAATGACGCTTGCTCCAGTAGTTTATGGGCACCAATCAGCTCGACTTGTCCTCATTGTCATGAAAGGTAGTGGCCCCAATCTGTTGGGCCGCAATTGGCTACACAAGCTGCAGTTGGATTGACAGCATATCCTCCAAATGGAATCTGGTGGTGTGAGGTTCTGAGCAAGTTACCCAAAGCTTATCAGCCTGGCTTGGGTACAATTAAAGGGGCCGTGGCCAAGATCCAGGTGGACCCAGAGGTCCAGCCCCGATATTTTTGTGCCCACCTGGTTCCCTACGCTTTAGTGGAGAACGTCAAAACCAAACTTCATCACTTGTGCATCATTAGACCTGTGTGCTTTGCCGATTGGGCGCCGCCCGTGGTCACAGTCATGAAGTTGGTCAAGACGAACCGCCTCTGTGGCGATTATAAATGGACGGTGAACACGGCTACAGATGAGGCTCAATAAGTCCTCACTGAAGTATGTCACAGTCAATTCACACAAGGGTCTTTATGAGTATACCCGGGTGCTGTTCAGAGTATCCTCGGCATGCGCAGTCTTCCCGCGCATCATGATGCACATCCTGCGCAGATTGCCACACGGTGCAATGTATTTAGACAATGTGTTCATCACAGGAACCATGGACAAGGAGCATTTACAGAACCTCGAAGTTGTGTTGAAGCGCTTTTCTGAGAATGGGGTCCATCTGCGCCATGCGAAGTGTATGTTTCACGCTAACTAAGTTGCTATTTGAGGTATCAGACAGACCAAAACAGTCTGCACCAGGTCGCCAAGAAGGTGAGAACCATCAAACTGGCCCCAGCCCCAGGAGATACCACAGAGCTTTGCTCTTTTCTTGGATTGATGCTGCTCCTTGCTGCCACCCTGCTCTCTCTCTCACACTCTGAGGATTCTGGCTCCTCTCCTCTTCAAACTCCACATGGACAGTGACCTGGGGTCAGGATCAAATCCGGGTCCTTAGCGCCATCCATAGATACATAGATACATAGATATATAGAAGATAGGAGCAGGAGGAGGCCTTTAGGCCGTTCAAGCCTACTCCACCATTCATCACGATCATGGCTGATCATCCAACTCAATAGCCTAATGCTGCTTTCTCCCCATAGCCTTTGATCCCATTCTCCCCAAGTGCTATATCCAGCCGCCTCTTGAATATATTCTAAGTTTTAGCACCTACTACCTCCTGTGGCAATGAATTCCACAGGCTCACCACTCTTTGTGTGAAGAAATATGTCCTTATCTCTGTCCGAAATGGTTTACCCAGAATCCTCAGACTGTGACCACTGGTTCTGGACACACCCAGCATTGGTAACATCTTCCCTGCATCCACCCTGTCTAGTCCTGTTAGAATTTTATAAGTCTCTATGAGATCCCCCTTCATTCTTCTGAACTCCAGCGAGATCAATCCCAACCTAGTCAATCTCTGGCCATTAGCCAGCAGTGCTAACCACTCCCCCATACTTCAGCTTCTATTTTCCAGTAATCTTCTCTGTCATGTTCAGCAAAACAGGATCGATGGGACCTCTACGTTTACCATGTAATCCCTTTTTTGAAGCTCAATAATTTCTGTGTCCCATTGTTGCTTTCTGGATTTCTCCTCTGTTCCCGGCATTTGTGTTATCTACTTCGTTTAGCTTCATGTTTACCTCATATTTTAAGTATGGTTGCTAGGCTGTACAAGGGACACGTATGATCTTTAGTTGGTCTTGTATTGGACTTTGTCTTCCTTTGAATACCTCCCACCTTTGATGAAAAAAGACAGGCGGTTTTCCCGTACTTTGAAATGGTAGAACAGATTCTGGTGGGTCGTCTTGACTTTTTTAATCCTTTCAAGGAATGTGATGCTGATCCGTGCAATCTCTTCAACGAATTGAGTTGTAATAACATTTTTTCTAAGTAATCCTCAATTGCATTTTTTTCCCATAGCACTACCTTTGGTTTCTTTCAGTTACATCAAGCTCGGATGCTCTTCAGCTTACATTCCAAGGCTAAAAACTTTGCACTGTTTCAGTTTTTTTCAAATGGTTCCAACGGTGGGTTACCAACCTAAGGTTTAGGTGGGCATAAATAATATTATATTCGATTACATGACATTGTCATGTAGCATTAACCCAATTACTGTTGCAAAACTTTAAAAATGCTTCAGTCATGAAGTGATTGAATGCAGAACAGGTAGACATGTTTTACTTTATATGCGAATGGAAGTAATGGGAAACTTACCTTCTGCATTAACTGCTAGAGGCTCAAATTTTTCATCAAGCACAACTAGGGAACAGGTAGCATCAAATCCAATTCCTCGGAGATAGCACAGATTAGCTGCCTGACCTATTCTCTGCAAGATAAAGGAAAATATGCAGTAATAAAAATTAGGTACTCATTTGTATCTTATGATTATAACCTGCATTTTACTGAGCAGATGTTCCCTCTTGTTCCCACCCACTTCCTATTTTACCTCTCAGCTCAGTCTACGCTGATGTCTAAATCAAGCTTTGGGGGGGGGGGGGGGGGGGGGGGGGGGGGAGGGGTACAAGTCACAAAGATGTGCAGTTTCAATGTAAGACTGCTTCATTTGTAATATTTTCTCCCCTTTTCCTTCATAGTTTCTTCACTTCATATACTATCCACTCTCAAGGGCAAGAAACATTGTATTGGCCACCACCAATATCATTCTGATACCGGTAGCAGGTATCAGAATGAAGGTGTGGAAATTATAAAATATCTCAAATGGAAAACCATCTGGTCTCTGCTTATCACTTCCCCACAAAAGTAAAACAAAGATTGAAAATGCCACTCAATTTTCAGGTTTTTGCACTTGATGTTCTCTGCAGTTCAGTAGCACAGTCACTTCTGGAGGCAAACTTTGGGTTTTTGATAATCCAAAGGGCACCTTTATTGCCCAATATCTAGCTAAAACAGTAGCATGGGGCGGCTCGGTGGCACAGTGGTTAGCACTGCTGCATCACAGTGCTAAGGACTCAAGTTTGATCCTAGCTCTGGGTCACTGTCCATGTGGAGGTTGCACATTCTCCCCGTGTCGGCATGGGTCTCACCCCCACAACCCAAAGATGTGCAAGAGGTGGATTGGCCACGCTAAATTGCCCCTAAATTGAGGGGAAAAAATTATTAAAATAAACAGTAGCCTGATTCCAGAATAATAACAGAGAACTTTTGCTTCACATGCAAGCTACTGAAATATATCACATGCCACCATATGATCATGGAGTGTGGTGGCCACGATAGTATTGGGCCTCCTTTGTCAGAGTAAACAGCTTATTCTTGGTCATAGAGTCTATTTCAAGCTGTTGAAAAACAGTTAAATATAATGTAGAAGTGCAGCACAGGAAAAAATATCAGGCAGTTGCAGAAATTTCTTCAACTAAATAACTGTGTCTGCTGCTATTGGCACTTCCTTTTCCAACCACAACAGTGATATTTGCCAGTGGCTCATCAGTCCATCTAGAACAAATATCATAATGGCCCACTATCGCATGCCAGGAAATATTGGTTTTATGGAGGAAACTGCCAGTTGTTCACTAAGAGCACGATAGAAATGCTGCATTTGTAATCACAATCCTCAAGCCAAATGGCATAAGGAGTATGATTATTGTTGCAATATTTCCATTAATCTTTATAAATACAATGAGAGTTGACAGAAAACTCTGTTACATTTCACTGGCTTAAACTGTAGCTCTTTGTACTTGACAGAAACGCCAGTCGCAGAAAAGGTACAGTATTCCTGTGTTACAGAAATACAGCATGGTTTGTGAATAGTTGTTTTGTTCAATATTGTCACGCAAATCTTCTTATAATTATACCTTTGAAACAGTACAGCACGCTGCCCAGATATCAGCAGAAGACTGCTCATAGTAGTCAGGCTGTGGTTTCCAAATTTGGATCGGTTGTTCAGCCTGAACGAGCACTTTGCCATGATGGTCTACAAGTGCTGCTCGTACACTTGCAGTCCCCACGTCAATCCCCATGTAGTACTTCATGTTAGGTCAATCTGTGAATTAAACAAAGGATACTCAATTGGAAGTAAAAAATATTGAATCATTTATTAAAGTCACAAAGGAGGATCTGACAGCTCATCTGTAAGAAAGTTACGAAGAAATGTTCCAGCAACTCACATCACCTTTGTTGCTTCTGACTTAATTGAAATTTATTCCAGCGTTCCACACAGCATACTTTATTCATACAGCAAAAAAAATCACTTAACGTTGTTTTAATGTTCAATATGAATTATTCATGATGTTCTATCTATTAACAAAAACACTTAAATGACTGAGAGTGTCTTAATACCGAGCAGATCACTTGACCCACATCTCACTTCTGTAAGGAAGTTGCAGAAGATGAAAAATTTATTTTATGGATGATTTTGACCAAAATCCAAAGTTATTGCAACAGTCTACACAAATCAAGATCAAAAACTATAAAAATGGCTCGTATTATAGCAGTTTTTATTCAATCCATGAACAGCAATTTAAACTAGTAATTTGCACCACCAATTTCTTTCATATGGGCTAACCCCGAATTCTATTTCTTTAATTTAGTGATACAATGGTCTACTGCTGCTAGGTATTCATCCTTCACGAAATGTAAAATAAGTACAATGAATACATGCTCATCTGTTGCAGGGTTGATGCAAGATTATTAACCGCTCACTGAAAATATCTAGCGGTTCTGAAGCTGTCACCAATGAGTTTCGAGGATCTATTATTATAATTAAGAATAAACGTTATTTGAGAATGGCATATTCACTTCCGGTTGCGGCTATGCGGAGCTAAGCCGCACGTTCGGCAGCTCCCGCCAGGAACGGACTTTTGGGCTCTTTTAAGGGCCCCCAGTGGTACTTGCTCGACGGTTCCAGACGTGGGAAGGTGTCTGCAGCAGATCCCCAGTGGTCTATGGTCTTGACCAGGAGTGGGGCCAGCAAAATAGCGGTGGCAGCGCGGAAGAAAAAGAGGGGGAAGAGAATCAAGATGGCGGCCGGCGGAGGCCTCGAGGAATGGAGGCAGTGGGCGCAGGTGCAGCAGGAGACTCTCCAGCGATGTTTTCAGGAGCTTAAAGTGGAGCTGCTAGACTCACTGAAGGTGAATGCAGACAAGCTGATGGCGACGCAGGCAGTCCAGGGGGTGGAGATCCGGGAGCTCCGACAACAAGCCTCCGAAAGAGAGGATGAGGCCGTGGCCTTCGCGGTAAAGGTGGAGATGCATGAGGCGCTCCATAAGAAGTGGCAGGAGCGGTTCGAGGAGATGGAGAACCGGTCGAGGCGGAAAGATTTGCGGATCCTGGCCTCGGAGGGGCTGGAGGGGTCAGACCTGGGAGCCTATGTGGTCGTTTTGTTGAACTCGCTGATGGGAGCTGGGTCCTTCCAGGGGCCCCTGGAGCTGGAGGGGGCCCACAGAATACTGGCCAGGAGGCCCAAGCCGAATGAGCCGCCACGGGCGGTGCTGGTGCGGTTCCACCGGTTCGCTGACCGAGAGTGTGTGCTTAGGTGGGCCAAGAAGGAACGGAGCAGCAAGTGGGAGAACACGGTAGTGCGGATCTACCAGGACTGGAGTGCGGAGGTGGCTAAGCGGAGGGCCGGGTTCAACCGGACGAAGGCGGTGCTCCACAGAAAGAATGAGAAGTTTGGCATGTTACAGCCGGCGCGTCTGTGGGTCACTTTCAAGGACCGGCACTTTTATTTTGAGTCCCCGGAGGAGGCGTGGGCCTTTGTGCAGGCCAAGACGTTGGACTCTGACTGAGGGTCGGGGGTTTGTAAATAACTGTGTTAACTTTTGATGGGAAGGGTCTCTGTTTTATGCTCTTTTATGCTGTTTTAAGCTGGTTGTGTGTTGGTTCTTGGGCGGGTGGGGTGCTGTCTTTTTTGCGTGGGCGGGGTCGGGCAGAGGGAAAGCGCGGGCTTTTCTTCTGTTTCCCGCCCTGAGGGTGGATGGGGGCGGGGTCGGAGCTGAGAAGTGCGGGCTTTTTTCCCGCGCAAGAGCGGGAGGGGAAGGAGGAGGGTCTGCTGATGGGTCTGGGGGAGGAGGAGTAGCCCCACGTTGGGGGGGGGGGATCGGAGGTGTGGCGGGAGCCGCCGGGAACAGCAGAAGAGTGCTACGGAGGGAGTAACGCGGCTGGGAGGGGTCCTAGCCTTGGGGGGGGGGGGGGGGGGGGGGGGGGGGGGGAGAATGGGGGGGTACCGGGTTGCTGCTGAAATGGCCAGGAAGGAGCTGGAGTATGCAGAGGGGCCGGGGTGGGGGTTTGCCGCCGTGGGGAACGGGACAAGCGGAGGGCACTGGCCTGGGGCGGGCAGGGGACGGGTTATGGCTAGTCGGCAGGGGAGGGGGGCAGGGAGCCCTCTGATCCGGCTGATAACTTGGAATGTGAGGGGGCTGAATGGGCCGGTCAAATGGGCCAGGGTGTTTACGCACCTGAAGGGGCTGAAGGCGGACGTGTGCTCCAGGAGACGCACCTGAAGATGGCGGACCAGGTTAGACCGAGGAAGGGCTGGGTAGGTGTTTCATTCGGGGCTGGACGCAAAAAATCGGGGGGTGGCGATTTTGGTGGGAAAAAGGGTGTCGTTTGAGGCGTCAAAGGTGGTGGCTGACAGTGGCCAGTGGCGGGAGGTATGTGATGGTGAGCGGAAAGTTGCAAGGGGAGCGGGTGGTACTGGTGAATGTCTATGCCCCAAATTGGGACGATGCGGGTTTTATGCGGCATATACTGGGCCGCATTCCGGATCTAGAGACGGGGAGCCTGATACTGGGGGGGGGGGGGGGGGACTTTAACACAGTGCTGGATCCCCCATTGGATCGATCCATGTCCAGGACAGGCAGGAGGCCCACGGCGGCTAAGGTGTTGAGGGAGTTTATGAACCAGATGGGAGGGGTGGATCCTTGGAGGTTCGCGAGGCCGAGGGCCAGGGAGTATTCATTTTTTTCCCACATGCATAAAGCCTATTCCCGGATCGATTTTTTTGTCCTGAGCAGGGGGCTGATTTCGAGGGTGAAGGATGCCGAGTATTCGGCCATAGTCATTTCGGATCATGCCCCGCACTGGGTGGACCTTGAGCTGGCAGGTTCGGGGGTGTATCAAGAGGTATTTAGAGGCCAGTGATAATGGGGAGGTGCGGGTGGGGACGGTTTGGGAGGCATTGAAGGCGGTGATTAGAGGGGAATTGATTTCCATCCGAGCCCATTGGGAGAGGGGAGAGCAAAGAGAGAGGGAGAGGTTGGTGGGGGAGATGGTGAGGGTGGACAGGAGATACGCGGAGGCTCTGGAGGAGGGACTGTTGGGGGAGCGACGTAACCTTCAGGCCAAGTTCAACTTGCTGACCACCGGAAAGGCGGAAGCTCAGTGGAGGAAGGCACAGGGAGCGGTGTACGAATATGGGGGGAAGGCGAGTAGGATGCTGGCGCATCAGCTACATAAACGAGACGCGGCCAGGGAGATTGGTGGGAGTGACAGATAGGAGAGGCAATGTGGTGCAAAGGGGGGTGGACATTAATGGGGTCTTCACGGACTTTTATGGGGAACTGTACCGGTCCGAGCCCCCGGTGGGGTGGGGGGGGGGGGGGGGGGGGGGGGGGGGAATGGGGCGCTTTTTGGGTAGGCTGAGATTTCCGAAGGTGGATGAGGGACAGGTGGAGGGGCTGGGGGAGCCGATTGAGCTGGAGGAGCTGGTCAAAGGGATAGGCAGCATGCAGTCGGGGAAGGCGCCGGGGCCGGATGGGTTTCCGGTTGAATTTTACTAAATGTATGCAGACCTGTTGGGCCCCCTGTTGGTTAGGGCCTTTAACGAGGCGGGGGGGGGGGGGGGGGGGGGGGGGGGGGCTTTGCCTCCGACCATGTCACGGGCGCTGATTTCCTTGATCCTTAAACGGGACAAGGACCCCCTACAGTGTGGATCATATAGGCCGATCTCGTGTTAAATGTGGATGCCAAGCTGTTGGCGAAGATCTTGGCCAAAAAGGATAGAGGACTGTGTGCCGGGGGTCATTCATGAGGACCAGACAGGGTTTGGGAAGGGAAGGCAGCTGAACACCAATATACATAGGCTTCTGAATGTTATAATGATGCCGGCGGTAGAAGGGGAGGCGGAGATAGTGGTAGCATTAGACGCGGAGAAGGCCTTTGATAGGGTTGAGTGGGAGTACTTGTGGGAGGTGCTGGAAAGGTTTGGGTTCGGGGAGGGGTTTGTCAGTTGGGTGAGGCTGTTATATGAGGCCCCGATGACGAGCGTAGCCACGAATAGGAGGAGATCAGAGTACTTTCGGTTGTACCGGGGCACGAGGCAGGGGTGTCCCCTGTCCCCTTTGCTCTTTGCGTTGGCAATTGAGCCCCTGGCCATGGCGTTGAGGGAGTCAAGGAATTGGAGGGGTCTGGTGCGGGGTGGGGTGGAGCACCGAGTGTCACTATACGCAGATGACTTGTTGCTTTATGTGGCGGACCCAGTAGGGGGAATACCGGAGGTGATGCAGATCCTTAGGGAATTTGGGGGCTTTTCTGGGTACAAGTTCAACCTGGGTAAGAGTGAGCTGTTCGTCGTGCACCCGGGGGATCAAGAGGAGGAGATTGGTAGGCTCCCGCTGAAAAGGGCGGGGACGAACTTTCGGTACCTGGGAGTCCAGGTGGCTAGGAGCTGGGGGGCCCTTCACAAGCTTAACCTCACTAGGCTGGTGGAGAAAATGGAGGAGGAGTTCAAAAGATGGGACATGTTGCCGCTGTCGATGGCGGGCAGGGTGCAGTCCGTCAAGATGACGGTGCTCCCAAGGTTTTTGTTCCTGGTCCAGTGCCTCCCCATCCTTATCCCAAAGGCCTTTATTAGGAGGGTCAATAGGAGTATTATGGGATTTGTACGGGGGCATGGGACTCCGAGGGTGAGAAGGGTGTTTTTGGAGGGGGGCAGGGATAAGGGGGGCGGGGGGGGGGGGGGCTGGCGTTGCCCAACCTCTGTGGGTACTACTGGACTACTGATGGTGCGTAAGTGGGTAATGGACGGGGCAGGGGCAGCATGGAAGAGGATGGAGATGGCGTCCTGCGTGGACACGAGCCTGGAGGCGCTGGTAACGGCGCCGTTGCCGCTCCCTCCAACGAGGTATACCACGAGCCCGGTGGTGGCGGCTACCCTCAAAATTTGGGGGCAATGGAGACGGCATAGGGGGGAGGTGGGGGGCTCGATGGAGTCCCCGATACGGGGGAACCACCGGTTTGTTCCAGGGAGCATCGATGGCGGGTTTCTGGGCTGGCACAGGGTAGGTATTAGGAGGTTGAGGGACCTGTTTGTGGATGGGAGGTTCGCGAGCCTGGGTGAGTTAGAGGGGAAGTTTGGGCTCCCCCCGGAGAACATGTTTAGGTACATGCGTTTGCCAGGCGGCAGGTGGAGGGGTTCCCTCTGCTGCCCCCACGTGGGGTACGGGACAGGGTGCTCTCGGGGGTGTGGGTTGGAGGAGGGAGGATTTCGGACGTGTACCACATCATGCAGGAGGTGGATGAGGCCTCGGTGGAGGAGCTGAAGGGTAAATGGGAGGAGGAGCTGGGTGAGGAGATTGAGGAAGGGACGTGGGCGGATGCCCTGGAAAGAGTGAATTCCTCCTCTTCCTGTGCGAGGCTTAGCCTCATACAGTTCAAGGTGCTGCACAGGGCCCACATGACTGGGACGAGGATGAGTAGGTTTTTCGGGGGCGAAGACAGGTGTGCTAGGTGCTCGGGGAGCCCAGCGAACCAAGCCCATATGTTCTGGGCATGCCCAGAGCTGGGGGAGTTTTGGAAGGGGGTAGCAAGGACGGTGTAGAGGGTGGTAGGATCCAGGGTCAAGCCAGGCTGGGGACTCACAATTTTTGGGGTTGCAGTGGAGCCGGGAGTGCAGGAGGCGAAAGAGGCCAGTGTTCTGGCCTTTGCGTCCCTAGTAGCCCGGCGGAGGATCTTGCTTCAGTGGAAGGATGCAAGGCCCCCAAGCCTGGAGGCCTGGATTAATGATATGGCGGGGTTCATCAAGTTGGAGAAGGTGAAATTTGCCCTGAAGGGATTAGTACAGGAGTTCTTTAGGCGGTGGCAGCCTTTCCTTGACTTCCTGGCAGAACGGTAGGAAAATAGGCCGGCAGCAACAGCAGCCTGGGGGGGGGGTTTGTTTCGGGGGAAGGGAGAAATGTGTATATGTGTTTATTGGATATGCCGGGTGTTTATCTATTTCTCCTTTTTGTAGTTACTGGCGGGGGGGGGGGGGGGGGGGGGGGTTGGTTTTGGGGGTTAGTGTGTTTTTCTTTTTGTTGTTGTTAATATTGTTTTCTTGTTGTTATTTTCTGTTTTTGGATATGTTTTTGAAAATCTCAATAAAAATTATTTTTTTTAAAAAGAGAATGGCATATTTAGAGTCAGGTTACAATGATTGGCGTCCTGCCTGAATAAGAATATGATGCACTAGAGAAAGGTCACAGTATATCAAAGATCTTCCTCAGACTTAAGACCTTAAAGCTGTATTTAGCTCATTTTGGCAATATGGGAGCCAAGAAACAATGAACATGACAAGGGGTCTGCTACCATTGTAGGTGCTCATGCAATATTCCCTTTAAGCTGCATGCTTGTGCGGCTGTGTACCGATCTTAAAGGGACTGAGCAGTGCAAGAAATTGGCTGCACACAGTAAACAGAGATTAAAGGGAACACGGTCCCATGCCTGTTCTAGAAGTATGCAGAGTAATCATGCTGCACCTTGTGGATCATGTAATGCCCTTTCTTACACATCCACAGCTGAATATGGCTGAGGACCTATCCCCAACTAGTGCTATTTAAAGGCATCGCCATTCAACTTTCTGGTGAGGTGCTGTTAACTTTCTTTTGCTGCTGCATAGTTGGTGGAAATAGCGCACTATGGATTTTGGAGGAGTTAACAGGCACTTTTTCAATCAGAAGGGTGTGGTCCTGGACATTTTAAAAGTGCGGTGTAGATTTGAAAGGCCTCGGAGTAGAACTTGCTCCCAGTCTTTGACGATATTGTTGCAGTTTCTCTTGGGCTGCAGCATGAAGTGCAAATGGAGCAGAGGCAACAGGTGAGAGATGTTTTTCACAGAGGAATGAGGATGGGGCTTCTCAACAGGAAGCCTGACCCACCAAGGATCTATTTTTTATTCTTTCATGGGAGATGGGCATTTGTAGCTGGACCAGCATTTTAATTGCACATTCCTAGTTCCCCTTGAGAAGGTGGTGGTGAGTCACCTCCTTGAGCCACTGCAGCCCATGTGTGGTACACACACACAGTGCTATTTTCAGGCCAGGATGTTGACCCAGCAACAGTGAAAGAACAATGATATAGTCCCAGTTCAGGATGATGTTAGACTTGGAGAGGAACTTGCAGGTGACGATATTATGCCCTTGTCCTTTAAGGTGGTAGAGGTCACGGGTCATGGAAGGTGCTTCAAAGGTGAGTGTGCATGCACCGACCCATCCCCATTGCTGCCCCGCAAAAAATATTAAGTGCCATGTTTGGGAATGGACTGCTGAATCTTGGCCTCCTCTGCCATTTTCGCAATGATAGAGAAGCTCTCCAGATTCTGAAAACTCAGGCCTCTGTGTTTGCATCTGTGCACAGATGGCCTTCACCCTCTAGCTGCTCTGCTTATAGCTCTCCATTATATCTACAGATCTACTTTATGTATGGTGATATGTTGTCTGCATCTTCCTTCATATGGTGCTTCCAGGTCAAAGGTGGCCAGATCACATGGCCCAGTATTTATTATCCAAGAGAGGTGCAATTGATGCCTTTCTAATTTAATAATTTCAAACCAATTTAAAATCATTTAAAATCAATTACAGATTCCACAGACATTTTAAAGAATTTACTCTACTGCTTCCTGCTTCCAAGTCATAAGTCATCACAAGTCCACAAGTGTTCTCATGGAGTTGGCCATCATTTCCACGCTGTAAAGGGCGAGTTCCTGGTTCTGCGCAAAGCTCTGTACCAAGTTGGTGCCCCATTCCTCCATGCTCCTTGACAGTGAAGTCGGGCTCCATAACAAACCTACCATCGCACCTCCTCACCAAGTCCTTTTCAGCAGAACTGAGCTGCAGCCTCATCCTTTGCAGTACTGGGGCACATGCGCTATTCTTTCCCTTGGTCTTTGCAGCAACCTTGGTGACTACCATATGCAGATTGCATCTCTACACTGTCCAGTAAGTTATGTACACTAATAATGTAAACATACAAAGGTAGATAGATCATGGTAGTGGAACAAACGAACACACAATTAATTAGAAATTAATGATAATGCAAAATGTCCTGCAGCCAAGTTGTGAAAATAAGTATATATTTGGGAAGGTTCCGTTCCCTCTTTCAGAAAAGAGCCCGTCATCGCGCATGAATGATTTTTTTTAGCTTTAGTGCTATGAGTTAAATTATACTGCATAGAAAAAAATAATGATTTTAGTATAAGGGTGGAGAGTGTTGCTATGACTTAAACCATACAATGGTCTGCTGGAAAGAATATGATTGCTGATCTGAAAGGCCTTTTCTGTTATTTTGCTCATGTGAAAAGAGGACAGTGAGTTTCAGGCCATGAATTTTGTTGGCAGTTGATGTAAAAACTATCCTAAATTCTGTATTCCACAATCATAAACAACAAAAATTTATTGTGTGGTTTCCTGGTCACACATGTTGGTGCAGCTGGCCAAAACCTGTTGGTGCTCTTTTTTCACATCTGAATGTTCGGTTCCGATGGCATCATTGGGGCTGAACACCAATTTTTGTGCAACGGCCTGAGCGAGAAGCCGCAGTAGCTTTCCCACCAAGTGAAGTGGGGGCAGGAGGATCAGGACTAAATGTGGGACAAGAAAGTGCACGAGTACTCCTCCAGTCCCCACAAGGAAAGCTTAGGCCTGCCCCTGACGCAGACTATTACATATCAATCAAATCAATCTTAAGGCACAAATGGAGGCCTGTCAGAGCTGATCAGATCAGTTGCCAGATAAGCTCATTTGAATGGCCATTATTAGTTGCAACAGCAAAGTTTTGAGGTGAGCAAATATTTTTTGAGATTCAAGTATGTTTTTAGTCAGTTTTATGAGGCTGTTAAGATGACAATATGTAATCTGTCTCAAGAGAATACATGGGGGCATGCTGGTGTTGCCTTATAGAGGTTTATTTCTCTCTATACCAGCTACAGCTACTTCTTTGAGTTACAGATGTTTGTCCGTATGAATACAATAACCATTTATTGAGCTTATGTGTCACAGTGCTGGTAGTATTATCCATGTTTAGAAATGAAGGGTTATAGGGCAGTACGGTGGTGCAGTGGCAGCACTGCAGTCTCAGGGCGCCGAGATCCCAGGTTAGATTCCGGCTCTGGGTCACTGTCCGTGAGGAGTTTGCACATTCTCCCCATGGTTGAGTGGGTTTCGCCCCCACAACCCAAAGATGTGCAGAGTAGGTGGATTGGCCACACTAAATTGCCCTTTAATTGGAAAAAATGAATTGGGTACTCTAAGTTTATTTAAAAAAAGAAATGAAGGGTTAAATATCAATGGCAATGAACTCTCCTTAATTTAATTAAACTTAACTTCCCATATTTTGATTTTTGCTCCAGTGTGCTACATGGAGGAAGGAATTTGATTGTTTGTGTGTCAGTAACAGTTCCTGGTTATGTTCCATAACCTCTCAGTTTGTTTATGGACGCTCGGAAATGCTCTCTTTATTATCACCTACAATAAGCTGAAGATATCCAAGGGAAAATATAAGGAATTATATTAATAAGTAACAATAGCATAATAGCTTGCATCCCAGACCGCAGCTAAGCAGAACATTTAGTTCCTCAGACACTTCCAAGAAAGTGTATGCAGTCAATATTCTCTTTGAAAATGAAGTCCCGTTGCCGGGGCTGAAAGTGGGAGCTATCCCCACGTCAAGCCACAATAGAACCCTTGGCAGCATGTTGCGGGCAGCAGTCAATTAAGAGGCTACAGCTGAAGCAGCCATCAAATGAAGTGGAGCCCAATCAGAGGACCAGCAGTTTGGCAGCATCAGCAGCACCACTAATGCAGCTTTAGAGGGAGGGAATATCAATGACATGGTGTTATCAAAGACAGATGAATTGGGTTGGGGGTTGCTGGGACCAGGCAGCAGGCCTCATTCATCGAGGTGTTGTTGTACCATCAATTCGACTCAAGACACATTTAGGATCTGAACTGTGGCTTTAATCAGCTAGTTGTTAGCCCGGTGGTCGACTACAGAGAATGACCGACCGCTGGGAACTGTGGGTACTTATACCCCGCCTCAGAGGTGGGGCCTACTTGCCTCTCGACCAATTGGAGAGCAGTCACATGACTAGTCCCAACCAATCGGATGAGAGGCACATGACCAGCCAGAGCCAATGGGAAGCCAGTGCTCTGCACCAATGGCAGTGCTCATATCCATACCACTACATTCACCCCTTGTGGAGAAAGAAGGGGGGGGGGGTAAGTGGGAGAGGGGGGGGGGGGGTGGGTCCGAGGATTGGTGGTATGAGCAGCGAAAATCGATAGGGGTGAGCTGCCCACTGGCCCGTGGCAAAACAATACTACTACTACTAATAACAACAGAATAACACAAAAATGTCCCAAAAAAATGGCATAACAATACTACTACTACTAATAACAACAGAATAACACAAAATGTCCAAAAAAAGTCCCATTGCCGCATCAGATGGAGATGATCAGCCTGTCGGGTGCCCGTGGTGTTCTAGAGGACCGTCGCAGTGGAGCCGGTGACGTTGGGCCAATGGTTGTCCTTGCCTCCGGGAGGGTCGGTCGTAGATGTGTCTCTGTACCCCGGGCCGGTGGTGGAGACGCTGTAATCGGGGGACAGGGGGCATGTGCACTGGGTCGTGGGGGCGCGGGGGAGAATTGGGGTTGGGGGGAGGTGTTGGTGTAGGGGAAGAAGGCCGCACGCCGGCGGGTGCCAGGTCCCGGAACGAAACCGTATCCTGCTGACCGTCGGGATACTCCACGTACGCATATTGCGGGTTGGCGTGGAATAACTGGACTCGCTCAACCAACGGGTCGGACTTGTGCACCCGCACATGCTTCCGGAGCAAGATGGGCCCGGGGGTGGCCAGGCAGGTCAGGAGAGGGGATCCTGAGGAAGACTTCCTGGGGAAAACAAGAAGACGTTCATGAGATGTTTGATTAGTGGTAGTACAGAGGAGAGACCGGATTGAATGCAGGGCGTCGGGAATGACTTCTTGCCAACGGAGAATAGGGAGATCTCTAGACCGTAGGGCCAGCAGGATGGTCTTCCAAATTGTGCCATTCTCCCGCTTGACCTGACCGTTACCCCGGGGTTATAACTGGTCGTCCTGCTAGAGGCTATACCCTGCTGAGCAGGAACTGACGCAGTTCGTCACTCATAAAAGAGGACCCCCGGTCGCTGTGGATGTACGCGGGGTAACCGAACAGGGAGAAGATGGATAGGAGGGCCTTTATGATGGTTGTTGTGGTCATGTCGGGACAGGGAATGGCGAAAGGGAATCGAGAGTATTCGTCGATAACACTCAAGAAATACGTGTTACGGTTGTTGGAGGGGAGGGGACCCTTGAAGTCTATACTGAGACGTTCAAAGGGGCGGGATGCCTTGATCAGATGCGCTCGTTCGGGGCGGTAAACGTGCGGTTTGCACTCGGCGCAGACATGGCAGCCGCTAGTGACAGTCCTGACTTCCTCGACGGAGTAGGTCAGGTTGCAGGTCTCAATAAAATGGTAGAAACGGGTGACCCCTGGATTGCAGAGGTCCGTGTGGAGGGAGCGGAGGCGGTCAATCTGCGCGCTGGCGCAGGTACCGCGGGATAGGGTATCGGAAGGCTCATTGAGCTTCCCAGGACGATACAAGATATCGTAGTTGTACATGGACAACTCGATCCGCCACCACAAGATCTTGTCGTTCTTGATCTTGCCCCTCTGTGCATTGTCGAACATGAAAGCTACTAACCGTTGTTCTGTGAGGAGGGTAAACCTCCTGCCGGCCAGATAGTGTCTCCAGTATCGCACAGCTTTGACTATGGCCTGTGCCTCCTTTTCCACCGAGGAATGGCGGATTTCGGAAGCGTGGAGGTTTCGTGAGAAAAAGGCCACGGGTCTGCCCGCTTGGTTCAGGGTGGCCGCCAGAGCTACGTCAGACGCGTCGCTCTCGACCTAGAATGGGAGGGACTCGTTGATAGTTGATAGTGTGCAGAGGAGATTCACTAGGTTAATCCCAGAGCTGAAGGGGTTGGATTATGAGGAGAGGTTGAGCAGACTGGGACTGTACTCGTTGGAATTTAGAAGGATGAGGGGGGATCTTACAGAAACATTTAAAATTATGAAGGGAATAGATAGGATAGATGCGGGCATGTTGTTTCCACTGGCGGGTGACAGCAGAACTAGGGGACATAGCCTCAAAATAAGGGGAAGTAGATTTAGGACTGAGTTTAGGAGGAACTTCTTCACCCAAACGGTTGTGAATCTATGGAATTCCTTGCCCAGTGAAGCAGTTGAGGCTCCTTCATTAAATGTTTTTAAGGTAAAGATAGATAGTTTTTTGAAGAATAAAGGGATTAAGGGTTATGGTGTTCGGACCGGAAAGTGGAGCTGAGTCCACAAAAGATCAGCCATGATCTAATTGAATGGCGGAGCAGGCTCGAGGGGCCAGATGGCCTACTCCTGCTCCTAGTTCTTTATGTTCTTATAGCCTGCATCGTGGCCTTTGCGATATCCACTTTGATGCGGCTAAAGGCCTGGCGGGCCTCCATCGACAGGGGAAAGGAGGTGGACTGGATGCGGGGGCGGGCTTTGTCGGCGTAGTTGGGGATCCACTGGGCGTAGTATGAGAAGAAGCCCAGGCAGCGTTTGAGGGATTTGAGGGAGTTGGGGAGAGGGAATTCCATCAGGGGGCGCATGCGTTCGGGATCGGGGCCTATCACTCCATTACGCACTACATAGCCAAGGATGGCTAGACGGTCAGTGCTAAACACGCACTTATCCTTATTGTGAGTTAAATTAAGGAGTTTTGCGGTTCGGAGGAATTTTTGTTAACCATTCGGTCCATCTCCCGTTGGAAGACCGAGACTCCATTTGTGACACCGAATGGAACCCTGAGGAAGTGGTAGGGGCGCCCATCTGCCTCAAACGCGGTGTACTTTCGGTCACTCGCGCGAATAGGGATGCTGGTGGTAGGCGGACTTAAGGTCCACCGTGGAGAAGACTTTGAACTTCGCGATCCTGTTAACCAGGTCGGACATACGGGGGAGAGGATACGCGTCCAGCTGCGTAAACCTGTTGATGGTCTGACTGTAATCGATGACCATCCGGTTTTTCTCCCCAGTCTGAACTACCAGCACTTGGGCTCGCCAGGGACTGTTGCTGGCCTCGATCACTCCTACCTTAAGGAGCCTCTGGACCTCGGACCCGATGAAGGTCCGGTCCTGGGCACTGTAGCATCTGCTCCGAGTGGCGACAGGTTTACAATCTGGGGTGAGATTAGCAAACAAGGAAGGGGGGTCCACTTTGAGGGACGCGAGGCTGCAAACAGTAAGAGGAGGAATAGGGGCGCCGAATTGAAAGGTCAAGCTCTGCAGGTTACACTGGAAGTCCAGGCCCAAGAGTGCCGGAGCGCATAGGCGGGGGAGAATAAGTAGTTTGAAATTTTTGAAAACCCTCCCCTGGACTGTGAGGTCCGCTATGCAGCACCCGGTGATATGGACGGAATGCGAACCTGAGGCCAATTCAATTTTATGTTTAACTGGGTGGATGGTGAGCGCGCAGCATCTTACCATGTCGGGGTGGACAAAACTTTCCGTGCTCCCGGAGTCCAGCAGGCACCTTGTTTTGTGTCCGTTGAGCTGCACCGTCGTTGTAGTCTTGGCGAGCGTGCGTGGTCGCGACTGGTCGAGCTTGATGAAAGCCAGTCGTGGTGAGAGTTCCAGATCCTCTTCAGTGGCAGAGTAGTCGCTTGCAGGGCCTTCCGAGTTGGCCCAAGATGGCGGCGCCCAGGACCCGCACGTGGAGTCGGGGTCCCAAGATGGCGGCACCCAGGACTTTCACGTGGAGCCGGGGCCCCAAGATGGTGGCACCCATGGCCCGCAAATGGCGTCCGGGGCCCAAGATGGCGGCGCACGTGGGAGCCTCGTGGCGGCTGGGGGCAGTGTCAGCGGCGTCCACGAGCCGGTCGGGGCAGCTGGGGGCGCGGGTCGGGAGGACCGTAGGGCCATTGCGGGAGCCGAGAGGTGGGCTGGAGAGGTTGGTGCGCGGCATGGGGCCCTGGGTGGGCCCCGGGGGGGGGGGGGGCGATCCGCGGTCGCTGCGCGGGGCAGCAGCGACCAACTTGGTCTGGCAGACCACCGCGTAGTGGCCCTTCTTCCCGCAGCTCTTACACAGAGCAGAGCAGGCCGGGCAGCGCGGGTGCTTTGAGAGGCCACAGAAATAGCAACGGGGCCCCGCTAGTTTATCGGAGCGACCCAGAGCGCAGGCTTGGGGGAGGTCGGGGTCCACGGAGGATGGGGGTGCGCATGCCATGAAGTCCAGGGGTTGTTGCGCGGCCGGGGACGTATGCGCGGGCGTTCAGGCCAGCAACCTCCAGGGAGGTTGCAAGAGTCCGTGCCTCAACTCGGCTGAGGGTGTTCTTTTCTAACAATCATTGGCGGATAGAAGGAGACTGCATGCCAGCAACGTAAGCGTCTCTGATTAGAAGTTCCATGTGCTCCGTCGCCGAAACTTGGAGACATGCGCACGTTCTCCCTAGAGCTGCGAGGGCCTGGTAAAACTCATCGAGGGACTCACCAGGGAACTGTTGTCTGGTCGTCAGGAAATGCCGTGCGTAAACTTCGTTGACCGGCCGGAGAAAATGTCCTTTGAGAATCTCCATGGCCGCATCAAAATCACCTTCGTCTTCGATCATTGCGTAGACCGATGTGCCCACGCATGAGTGGAGGATGTGGAGTTTCTGCTCCTTGGTGGGCTTGCCGGCTGCAGTCGTCAGGTAGCTATTAAAACATGCCTGCCAGTGTAAATTGATGTACCATCAATTCGAATCAAGACACATTTAGGATCCGAACTGTGGCTTTAATCAGCTAGTTGTTAGCCCGGTGGTCGACTACAGAGAATGACCGACCGCCGGGAACTCTGGGTACTTAAACCCCGCCTCAGAGGCGGGGCCTACTTGCCTCTCGACCAATTGGAGAGCAGTCACATGAGTAGTCCCAACCAATCGGATGAGAGGCACATGACCAGCCGGAGCCAATGGGAAGCCAGTGCTCTGCACCAATGGCAGTGCTCATATCCATACCACCACAGGTGTGGTGGCGGCTGTTGAGCACCACCCACTCTGTGGGCCCTGGAGTGCCAATAAAAGTGAGTTTCATGCCCCAGAGCCTGCTGGAAGGCTCCAGGTTTCAGCTGGTGATTCCCCCACATGGTACGAGCTCTCTAAACTTGAGCAAAGTTCCTGAGGAGGTGTGAAGTGGCTCTTAATTGGACAATTAAGTGGCTCAGCTGGTTTCCCAGTCGGCAACCATGCCATCAACGTTGCCACCAATGGCAATATGACATGGTGGCGGCCAAAGCTTGGGCTTCCCATCTGACACCATCTGTTAGAGATGGTCATGGTTTGGCACTTTTATCTTGTGAATATTACTTGCCATTTGTCAGCCCAAGCCTGGATATTATCCAGGTCTTGCTATACATGGGCACAGACTGCTTTAGTATCTGAGGAATTGTGAATGGTGCTGAACATTGTGTAATCATCAGCGAACATCCCCACTTCTGACCTTATAATGGGGAGGGAAGGTAATCATCATTATAGAGTGCAATAATTTTTATGTTCCGTAAAAGAAAATAAACCTTAACATGCGCCAGAAATTACTGCTGCAGTTAATAGCAGATGCATGTTTGACATGTTTGTTGGAACGGCAGTCCTTAATGCATTACTTTAACAGGAGGATTTAACCTATTTAATTTAACTTACCAGAAAGTTGTATTGCAGTCAATACAGGTAGGTTTTATTTCCATACTTTAAATATTCCTAACGTTACCAGGAGAAAATAGTTTTTGCTTGAAAGGCAGAATAAAAAGCAGAACTGTATTGGCTCTAAAATGCACAAAACAAAGTGTCAAAATTCAAATCTTCTGGCACCACAGGTACCCATATCCCCAGGACAGAAATTTTCACACCATCAGCACTCCGATGCTTTTACCTAATTTTCCAATTTACTATTGCTGTTCTTAAGTACATTCAAATTTTAGCAATAGAATAAAATGTTGTATAGCCTTAGAGTTTAACATATGATCTCCCCGTGTCTCATGCCCACGCAAGATGGGACGAGGGGGTATGGTGGGTGGGTGAAGGGCGAGTATGAAAGGGCCTCCTGAAGATTGGGTGGGGTAAAGGGTTAGTGTCCTGAAAGGGGGTGGTGAAAAGGGGGGCTAGGAGGCTTGAAAAGGGGCAGCCTCATCGATCCCATAGCAGGGTGTCCTCACTTGGGGCAGGGGGTAATGCCCATGTGCGTGAGGGGGGTGACTTTCACTTTGGGTGGGGTTTGTGGGGGACTCTCAAATTCACTTAGAGAGATAGGGGCACACTTTCAAAATGGCAGCCCCATCTCTAAGGAGCCAGTCTTACCAGCAAGCTCAGCTCCCCACTGCTGAAAACATTTCTAAATGTGGTCTAGACCCGAGAGGAAAACTCCAAAGCCAAAAGAATGACTAAGGGTCGTACTACCAGCCGAATTTCACCGGAATCAAAGCCGATGCGGCCGGTAGATGCCAGGAGAGGTCTCCCACCGGGCTTCCCGACAGCCGATGCGCTTCACGAGATCTAACCAGATCTCCCGAAACGTTGTGATCTGGGTGCCGCCCACAATGGGCGGGCCCGAGTCTCGCATGGCTAAGTGAGTTGAATAACCCACTTAACTGTGCTGACGCCAGATATAATTGGCTCCCAGCATCTATCAGCCTCCCCAGGGAGACCCAAGCCGGGCGGCAATTAATGCTGGTCCACGCAAACATGGACAAGGAGGAACAGCTCCTGTGGGACTCACAGGCCATTGTCTCATTTTGTTTCTGATAATTTATGTTCAATCTACTCTTTTATAGTCCTACTTCAGTTTACTTCTCCTTCAATATTTGTATTTTCTTTTCCATTTAATCGTTAAACTCTATCATGATGGCTTTTTGATTCAGAACTCTTACTATTCCTCTCAGTGAATATTTTTGCCATTAATTTTATATGTGCCCTTTTTTCCAGCTTCTCCCAATCTTTTCCTTCCCGCCACTTCCCCTGCTGAAAGTTCTGACTTTTTTTATTATAAATTTTGTGTACTTACTCAATTCATTTTTTCCAGTTAAGGGTCAATGTAGCATGTCCAATCCACCTAGCCTGCACATCTTTGGGTTGTGGGGACAAAACCCACGCAAACACGGGGAGAATGTGCAAACTCCACACGGACAGTGACCCAGAGCCAGGATTGAACCTTGGACCTCACCGCCGTGAGGCAGCAATGCTAACCACTGTGCCACCGTGCTGCTCTCGAAAGTGCTAAATTCTTACTGACGCACATGCGGATGCTGTTCAAACATCAGTCCCTTGCCAAATGACTATTTTTCATGCATGAGAATCTTGACAGGAAATTCACGCTTGGTATGTTACTCTGGTGGCTAGTCTGATCCTCACCTGATAATCATGAATGCGCAATTTCCAGCTGCGATCAGTAGTGTAAAGCCTGGCTGGGTTTATCCTCTCTCACCTGGTGACACCAAGGCCAGCTTTAAGACACTCCACACAATATCCTGGCTAAGATGGACACAGGTTGGAGGAGAAATCTTCTGGTCCGTATGACTCAGCTAGTCACTGGATAAATTCACTGAACCATAGCTGTCTGTTTATTTTCTGTCTTTCTTTTCACTGAATGCCTATAATTTTAAACGTTCTGGTTTTCTTTCTTTAGGTCAGCTTGTTTTAATTTCCTCAGTCGGTCCACTTGGATCTCCACTTTGTATCTGCAACCGTTCAAATAAACTGCCGCTTGCTCACCATTTAGTATCTTCT